>NC_051274.1:7915981-8267231 GCF_015220745.1 Sebastes umbrosus
GTTTCCTTTGTGTGGCTCTGACGCAGCGTGCCGCTCGGACTTCCTGCAAGGCGCCTAAAAGCATTTTGTCATTTTCCTCTCCCGCAACATGGACTCGTTTTCCCTGCACACTCAGTCCAAACAAGATCACACAGAAAATCCCTGCCGGATGCTGAGCAGGAGGACTTCACTTCTGCTGCATGCTATGCTGGCTATTTCAGTGTGTGACCCCACAAAGGTCACTGTCAAACATATTCTACCCTGTTAAAGTGAAAGAAACTGTTGTTGTTGTTGCTGTTGGACTTCCATCCTCCACAGTGAGGGTTCCCTTAAAGGTGCTCTATACGATATCCAGAGCATTAATATAGCAGCAAACAACTATTTGCTATGTAGAGGAGTAATGTCTACCTGAGCAAAGATTGAAGTCGCTCTCGCTCTGTTTGTGCTGTAATCCAAGCTTCTCTGTGCTTTGTTGACGTAGCCGGGCTGGCCGGCATGCTTTTTGTGCATGTGAGTGTGCTCTAATGGCTAGCTCACAGCCGCCACTCTGCACTGCTCTCATACCGCGATTACAGCTGATAACGCCGTCCCGACTGATGATGCCGTTGCAGAAGCGTAGTACCAACCCTCCGGTTCCCCCTCAGGTTAACACTGTTAGCTCTGTCAGCACTTTTGCTGTTGTTTTCACGTTTAGCACTTTTAGCACCGTTAGCTATGAGCCGCCGGCTCAGCCGTCACCATGTAGCCGTGCAATAGACATGCTCCCATCCTCGCATTTAGCACCTTTAACATTAGGAATAGGTCATCTTTGACTTCTTACACTCTTGATTTTCCCCGTCAGTAAGAATTTTGACTGATTAATACTAGGCTATCAGTTAAACATCCATCCATTCATCCATTATCTGTAACTGTTTATCCCAGCCTCCCCGCGGGGGGGCTGGAGCCGATCCCAGCTGACATTGGGCGAAGGCGGGGTACACCCTGGACAGGTCGCCAGACTATCACAGGGCTGACACATAGAGACAGACAACCATTCACGCTCACATTCACACCTAGGGGCAATTTAGAGTCAACAATTAACCTAACCTGCATGTCTTTGGACTGTGGCAAGGCCTATGGAAGGAGGCTGGGACACGGGTCTTGGGGTATGACACATGCGCAGCGTAACTGAAACTGCGGTCGTGCGTTGCGTTTGGTTCAATTTTGGCGAGTGCAGACCAGATTTTACTGCGCGTGTGTTGTACCCCAAAGATATGACACGTTGATGAAGCGTGACCAAACCTCCTTCAATTGGACCGTGGGAGGAAACAGGAGATCCCGGAGAAAACCCACGCTAACATGAGGAGAACATGCAAACTCCACACAGAAGGGCCCCAAGCTGGGTTTTAACATGCGACCCTCTTGCTGTGAGGAGACGGTACTAACAGCTGCACCGCCGTGCCGCTCTCATCAGTTAAACAGTTACATACAATTAAATAGATTTTTTCGAAGAAATTAAACAAAAAGTCACGTGACTGATGCATGGTAAAAGAAAAATAGGATATAAAATGCTCTACTGGGGCAGATGATGAGTGTTTGCTGCCCACCCCCACCTCCAACCCCAACAGCTGCACAGCATCTAAACCCTCTAAAAAAACCCTGGAATGTCTCATTCAGTTGGTGACGACACGAAAAATGGGAATATATGAACGTCTAATGAGGAAATTACATACACTTACATAACACAAAATGTAAGTTGGAAGTATCATGTCTCACATAACCTCAAAGTGCATATGTGGGTGTGTGGGTGTTTACTTGCCCCCCTCTTTTCCTATTCCTCTGGGGGAAGGTGAGAAGGACACATTCGTGCTGCAAAGAAAACTGGGACACAGGGAATCATGTTGAGGAACTTATTAATTTCTGTGCTTATAGATATATGTAGCTATACATACAGTGTATACATGCACACATATATATATTAGCATGCATTGATTTTATGTGACCTCACTTGTTGTACATTGATTTCTGCCTATGGGACTATAATTTGTACTGTCCATCAAGTTTTAATCAGTGGATGATACCAGGGGATTGGTGTTTGGTATCTTTTAGCAACTGATGAGTGTTCAAATACAGAGAATTAGATTAGATTAGGTTAAGCAAACTGGATTAAGTCCTTAAAAGAAGGTGTAATTGTTTTGTATGGAGTCAGATCAGTCTCAATATTAATGAACGCACACAGATGGATTCACAAATGTATTTTGTGATTTAAATATAAATGACTCTCTCCACAAAAATATTTTTCAATGCACACAAAAAATAGTCACCGTTGTATATAAATGTAAAAAAGAAAATCCACAAAAAAAAATAAGGTTCACAAATATATTTCTGATGCACACACAAATATGCCTTGTTTTAAATGAATGTAATAGAAATCCACAAATATTTGTATTTAAAATTATTTGCAATTTTCATCAAAAACACATTTGGATGTTGTTACATTTACAAACTGCTTGTCATTTGTGAACTTCATTGCATTTGTGTGTGGGTTTTTTGAGACTCCCCTGACGTGGCACCGATCTAGATATTCAGTTTTTTCAACAGGGAATTATCTGTAGCCAATCAGGCGTCTCCCTCCTTTCCAGCCGATCACATGAGCAAACAACCAATCAGGGCCGAGCTGGAGTCTGCCGTCTATGTGAGCCGGCTGTCAATCACTTGCAAAGTCTGATCAAACGGTCAAACTAGACAGCGCTGATTGTATATTCTGTTACTGTAATGCCTATTTCTCGCCTCAAATGTTTTCAGAATCATCTTGTAGTGTACTGTTCAGCTGTAAAATGAGAAAGTTTGTGACCCGGCAGCCATGTTGAGATCAGCTGAGGAAATACCAAGCACCGCCCACCAGCCGGAGCACAGCCAATAGAAACGCTCAACAGGAAAACACTCTTTTTATATTATGAATTGTCAATTGGCGCATAAATTTTGTGTTTTCCTTAACATAAAGAAATACATTTACACCATAAATTGATGCAGAAAATGCACAAACTGGTTCACCAGATTACAGAAAATAAAGTGTTTCCTGGTGGAGGAACCCCCCCCCCCCTAATATGTGTCCCCCCAAATGTTGTAACCAAACCTATGCCCTTGTGTGAGATTCTTCATATTCACTGTGACCTCTTTGTGCTATGTTCTGTGTTGCTGTTAAAAGCAGTACTTCTTTCTTTATGTACTCTTTGTTACTCATATCTACTGTAATGTAGAATAATCTCAAAGAGCTACCCTCTTGTGATCATTCCAAGCAAACATGGCACTAATGTGAGTTTTCTCCTGCAACTTAAAGCCACCATCTTTGAACAATGCTTTTTCTAATGCGAAAAGCCTGATTCTGAGGTGAAAACAGATTCTGACGCATCATGCAGAGGGAAGTGTCTGCATGCTGGCTGAATCGTTCCTTTGTGAGTATTCAAGCCATGAATATAACATACACAACAATGGATTGTAGGACCTCCTCTTCTTACCTTGGATGGTTTCACTAGCAAAGATCCCGCTACCGGCAGCCAGTGAGAATGAACTGGTGTTAACCCGAATGGGATGAGTCCGGGCTTGAACTGCATGATGGCTGGAGAACAAGATCAACCTTTCTTTATGATTTCTACAACTGCCATGTTATGGAGTATGGACTTCCTATACCATTCATGCCCGTGAAGATTGGCGGTTATGACGATGGGGTACAGATCATAGAGCGCAGAAGAAGGAGAGCGGGACTTTGAATGGAGAGATCTGAACTCTGAGGGCCAAGCGGAAGTGAACCATCTCCATCCATAGTAGCCGCCGAAACCTGTGGAAGGAGGGCTTATGTGTATGGCATAACGGTGCAGCTGTCTGTCAGGAGACAGTTTAATAGAAGCATAGTGATGCACTACATATTTCTTCTGAGGCATAAGATGCCTGGAAAGAAAAAAGTCCCTAAAAACTCTATGGAGGCGCAAGGCCCTGAGGTTTTCTCTTCGGAAAGAGGAAATCCGAGTTCTGAGAAAGTTTTTGTGATAGTGGTAAGCACCTTGGGTCACTGGGTGGGGCTCTTGGGTGGCTGTGTTGTCAGTCAATGTAAGTCAACGTTACTTTTAGTTTCACATGCGACACAAACAGCGGTCTCCTGGTTGAAAGTCTTGTGTTTGTTTGACTCATCCACCACCCCTCACGCCCATCCTGAGTGGACGCTCACGCTATTAATACTACATCACTTGCTCCGGCGGTCGAATAACGCTGCGGGTGGGTTTACATTGGATTGGCGATAAACTGTCGCTAAAGAGGGTACCTCCGTGCGTCGGTTTCTGATGCTGAGGAGCGCTGCCCAATCGGCGGTATTTGACGAGTTGGGGGTGAGACCAGGTTGGTCTCTGATGTTGGGTTTGGATTGTGCTATACAGGATCCAGAGTGCACCAGAGTCCATGGGCGCCGGGTGGTTTCCTGATCTGATTTGGATGACAGTGGCATCGCCATGGCTGACCCTGGACCTGCCCACAGTGCTATTTCTCTCCCTGTCCTGGGACTGCGCCTCATGTTTTGGCAGTTAAGAGGGAGACACTGAGGTCTTTGTGCCGTCCGACAGCTGTGGTCTCCACGATTCAAAGCGCATGGGTCCCCTCTACTTCCTGGGCATACGTGGCATGTTGGCACATGTTTGGTGATGCGAGGGCAAGGCCCTCAATCCATAAACGTATTGTGGGAGATTCAGTGACTTGCACGGTTCCCATACGGTACTTCAAACATAGTGATTGCCATCTTGTGGCACTTATAAAATACAATTAGGCAGAGATGTTAACACACATACACCCACAGTGACTGAAATAGGACAATAACACTTTAGATGAGAAATCCAGAATAACAAAGTGTGGAAAATGATTATAATGCTGAATTTATGAAATTAAAGCAGTCCTCGATTATTTGACTCAAACGTAGCTTAACCATATCTTGTCATAAGGTACTTCAGTAAACAAATAACACATATTAGGAGAGAATTCAACACCAAAAATTGCATATATACGGGCGATCTAGTGTTATTTTTTAAAGACAGGAGCTGGTCTCAAATGTGTGTGTTTGAGTTCTTCCTCACTAACATTAGTTGACCAGTTATCCCGACAAAAAAGCACAGCAGCTCCCTGCCAGGGTGAAGATATGTTTCTCACCCGGAGCTGTTGGTTCGAGTAAAACCTGTGAAGTCCTGTGTTACAGGGTGCCACATGATTCAACACCCCTGATTTCCACCTGTATGACATAGTGCGGAGTCCGTCATGGAAGAGAGCAGAGTTACTGCAACACGTCCAATCAGAAGCACATTTAGGACCCATTGCAGAAGAACAATATACTTCTTCCATTACCAAATGGAACAATATTGTTAAAATTGAAATTTGAAAAACAGATTTGAAAACAAATACAGATAAATTCTAAGAGATCTTTAATCTCAGTGAGGCCTTTCCCTGGTTTTCCTCAGTCTAGCCTCACTAGAATTACCAGATAAAGACCAACATTAAATTTAAAGGGTTATGATATACCAAGTTCAGTATTGTCACCACGCACATAGCCTATGAAGTTATTTATTTTTTGTATTAATCATATTGATTGCGGCCCGATAGTAAATGTTCTGAGGCCAAGTACCTGACCCGGAGGTTGGGAACCTCTGCAGTAAAGAAAAACCAGCAGGTCCCCCTAAAACTGTGCAGGTGTGGGCACAGCCTCTCCACTTGCACCACCTCACATGTCATGCACATTTTGCAGAAATCAGCGGGACTTTTCCCATTCATAGCAGTATCTCCAGTGTCCATTAAAAATAATCGTTCATAAATCCGCTTGAACCTTCATAAAACGTCCCTATTGGTCACCAAAAGCTTGATGGTAACTCTGGTGAGAAAAAAACTAAAAACATATTCAGCCCAAATGGAAATAAGAAAAACAACAAGAGAAAAAAAATCCATACAAATGAGTTTTTATATCTTTTCCCCGCACTATTTTAACAAAATTAAGGTTCACAATGTTCCATCAACATGTTTTATATTCTTGTGAATCTCATGCCACTATGTCCATATACACACATATTAACAGGATGTTGAAAACCAATGAACATACAGGCAAAATCCAAACAATTCTTGTACTATTACTGTACTATTTGTGTAATATTTTCACCCACCAGAAAAACATTCTGTTGAAAACTCCTCCCCCATATACACAAGAATATAAAATACTGACTTACAAATAAACACATCCATCAGAAATCTGTAATTGGATGGAAATGATCTCATCTCACTCAGTTGGTGTCTGTGCTGCGTTCAGAGACCTGCATCACCTCCAAAATAATGAATTCACGACAGAAGAAGCTCAAGACAAAGGACACTAATAGACAAGCATCTCTCCATACTTCCATCCGTGCAATTCTACCTCAGCGGTATTGGCCTTCTGGTTGCCGTGGTAACACCAGGCATAGAGATGTGGTTGTGAGTGTTGTGAGTCAGAAGCTAAAGTAAACGTCCCTGAAACTTGTGAAAGATATTTATCCGGGAGCAGAAGAGGCAAAACGATACAACTAGAACTCTGCTCCAACACAAAACCTCTGCAGGCAAAGAGGTCAGAGCCACGCTAGAGTGAATGAAGCATGAACATCCTCCTCCACTTGATGACGATGACTGTCTCTGAACACACACACACACACACACACACGCACACACACACACACACACACACACACACACACACCTCTTCCTGTGCACTATCACGGTGCTTTTGATTCTTGTGGTGCTTTCAGTCAGACATGGATTGGAGGATCTGACATGAATAATTGATGTATAAGACCAATTCTATATCAATACATTAGCATTATACTGCTAATAAAACATTTTCAAATCTTAAAAATGATTTCAGTGTGTCCCCCAGAACTTCATCCCCAGCTATCTGTGCTTTCACGTGTGGAAGAGGTCTTGGGGATAACTGAACATCATCATCCAAGTTACACTCATTTTTCTTTTTGATGCTTTTATCTCTACTGATTTACCAGCAGGTGAAAAAGAAATCAGGAAATTTTAATTTACATAATGTCATTCCTGCTCAGCCACAAGAGGTCAGGATTGCATGCTTTTCAAGTGCTCATGGTCTCTGTTACTCTAAACTCATTACAGTGAGATGCCTTACATCATGTTTAAGGGTAAAACAAAAAAGGATAACTGCATCTAAACAGGCTTTCTTTTTAATAATTCTTCCTCTTCTTCTTCTACTTCTTTTGTCAGGGGAGCCAACAGCAAGAATAAAGATGGTATTGTTTGGTTTGCAATTACTTTCCATGCGTCTTCATTGTCTACTCAGTACTACAACTTATCATTGTTGTACTAAACTGTCCTTATTATCAGTTTTCAACAGTTTGAGAACTTTCATTTCATGCTACTTCATACTTCATTGCACTTTTATTCAATAAAATGTACAGCTTTAGTTACTAGTTATTTGTCAAATTAATATTTTACATACACAAATAGCTTATAAAATAGGTTGCACTAGCTGTTATAGATTTAACAAGCCAACAGTATATGAAATAGTTCAAATGAGCTCCATCTTGACCAGCTACAGCATTACAATGCTACATACACATTAATTCATCAATAATAATAATCTATTCATATTTACCTTTTAACATTGAGTAGTTTTACTTTTTAACCTTTAAAGCTTCAGTAGGCAGAAAATGTTTGGCATCATTGGGCAACAACTCCATAATAACCTTTCAGCATATTGTAATTCAAGTGTTCTGAGAGATAACTAGACTTCTGCACCTCCTCATGGCTCTGTTTACAGGCTTTAAAAAATCTAGCCCGTGATGAAAGACTTTGGCCAATCGCAGGTCATTTCAGAGAGAGAGCGTTCCTATTGGCTGTACTCCAGTTGGTGGGCGGTGCTTGGTATTTCCTGAGCTGATCTCAACATGGCTGCCGGGTCAAAACAAAGTACAGTACACTACAAGATGTTTCTGAAAACATTTTAGGAAAGAAATAGGCATTAACGTAACATAATATTGATTCATATTTGATCAGCTTTGTCTAGTTTGA
Organism: Sebastes umbrosus; assembly: GCF_015220745.1. Classification (NCBI taxonomy): domain Eukaryota; kingdom Metazoa; phylum Chordata; class Actinopteri; order Perciformes; family Sebastidae; genus Sebastes; species Sebastes umbrosus. Next base: position 7,924,025 of record NC_051274.1, read on the forward strand.
CCGTTTGGTCGGCGAGTGATTAGCAGTCGGCTCTCATAGACAGCAGATGGATGGCAGACCTCAGATCAGCGCTGACTGCTTGTTTTCCTCCGGTCTGTGAAATCTCGCAGATGCTGTTAGGAGCACCGGAGGACACAGAGGCACATGATTTTTTTCAGGTTACCTGTCTCATGTACTACTGTCAGGATATAGTGACCGTTTTATAAAAATAACTTTTTTTAATCATATTTGCTCCAATCTTGCCTTCTTCAGCTTTAAGTGCAATACTAGCACGTGGCAAGCCAAAAAAACAATCGTTGCACTACTTTAGTCTGGATGAAAACGGGATAAGGGCCTCTACATCAGCCATGGAAAGAAAAGAGTGAATTCTTTAGTCATGTTTGTGTGGGTGGAAAAAAAAAGTGTTCTTGGTGTTGGTGGATTTCTCCGATCAAAAGAGAGGGTAGGATTAAAAGTACCACCATTCTTGGCTGTCAAACTTTGAGAGATCACACAGCTGTTGACAGTTTGTGTTACTTGATCAAACTGGTGTCTAAGTTGAGCAGAGCCAATGACCAGCATCTCAGTTTTATCAAAATGTAGAAGTATGGAGTGTGAAATCCACTTTCTTTTAGAGGCAGCAGGCTTCTAATTTCCTGGTTGCCCTATTCATTTTTGGCCTAATATCATTATTTCCAAAACTGGCCAAATCACAGAGCTCATCATGTCAGTCAAAACTAAAACAGTTAGTTATTTTAGTGCTAAATAAAGGACGGAAGCTCATTACTGTTAGGACAGTCACATACATAAACTCAGTAGCCTATGCAATGCCCTGCAGACCGTACAGTCGATGGTGCTGTGTCCTCAGTGACATTCCTGCTGGTTGCAGTGCAGTGGCCCTAAGCCTCAGTAAATTCCCCTTTTGATTAGAGCCACAAATAAAGCTTTACTGGCCACTGAGCTGTGACAATAGACAGTCTGCTCTCTAAAGTCCATCCAGCCTGGTATGCAGGGTAATGGCTGCCACAATGGGATGGCATAATACAAAAGCGGGACTTGTTTTCATCGGACAGTGTTGGGTTTTTAGCCCTGCTGGCAAAAGCAAAGGGCCCTCAGGGCTTGGTAAGGAAGAGCTTGGACTCCAGGGGCCACTAACAGATTAACAGGCAGCACACACCAGACCACCGTCTGAAGGACGCGCATTATTGTGGGTCAATGTGCAATTTTACCACATTAGCTCCTCAAATCAGCACATTTCTGCTACAACAAAAGAAACATTAGTACAAGTAGGATTTACTTGTACCATAATCTGATAACCACCACCACTTATATTTACCTGTGTATATATATTATCTTATTGCATTTACCTTACATTATTTTTTTTTATTCTATTATATAATATTGACATTCACTATTGTTTTTTTCTCTTTCTGTTTTAATTATTTATTTTATTGATTGTATTGCATAATCATAATTGCGCTATGACAATACATGTCAAATATCATGCCAATTGGATTGAATTGAATAAAGGAAAGAAAATACAACATGATTTAGCAAAAGAGAAGAGAGAAGAGGGCCAACCTGTCTGGTAATATGATTCAGAATTTAATTAGAAGTAGTTACTTAAAGATGATGGGAGAGAAAGTGGCAGGAATCCACATATCTCATGAATATTTATAACATACTGAAAGAATGTTTCTGAACACGGGGGCAGAGGCCTCCTTACAAAGTTTTAGAAAGTTTCTAATCTTACAGATTTCTTTTTGCAGTAAATTAAGTTTATTGCGATTAGAGGGGTATGTATTCGCTCAAACAATATTACCATAAATCAAACAGTGGAATGATAACGTTAATATATAAGATACATTTGCTGATGTTTGGATCATGGCTGTATATTTAGCTGATTTCGACAATGTGGATGCGACACAAGATTTCAAAAAGAGACTTCTCCGAGCGAGACACACAATAACAAACAGATCAGATCAGGCAAAAAGGTAAGAAAAACGTTTTTGTATTAATAATTAATTCATATATATAAGATTCCAAAAGTGGAATCATTTATATTAGATAGTGAGAAGCACCCACTTTAGCAAAACATTATCGCAGCCACACAGAATTTTAAATAGATTACTAATACGTTTTATGTCCATTTAAGAACTGAGAAAGAGGTTCTGAAGATGCTTTCTTTGTCTTATTTAGTAGTGGATTAATGATATTTCATGTCGATTCTGTATTTTTTGTTGAGTCCTTAAATTTCTTTGAGATTTTTTTTACAGAACGTTAAATGTGCACGAATCAACTTGTGTATTCTTTTGAATTTACTCTATTTATTTACTGTCTCTCTCTCAGTTTGTTCCTGCTTTCAACTCATCAGCTGACTGAGGGGCATTCACTCTTTCAGTTAAACCAATCAGATTTTGTGCAACCTTAGTGAGCCAATCATCTGGTTGCTGCCAAAGTTTAAACTTTAAACCTGTTCCTTTCTCTGCTGCTGTCAGCTGTCATTTCAGTGGCAGCCAGTTGGCCTTCCAGTGAGCTTATCAGAACTCCTACTCCACCTCTCATTCATCCAGATCTTCAGCCATTGCTCTTAACCCCTTCACCACCACCAATGTCTAGACTCTATCAGGGGATATTCCTGTACAGCTCATGGCATCACTACCTTCTTAAGATAATGACATGCCCAAAGATTTTTCTTCAACTTTATTATTGTGCACTATGTCAAATAAGTTGATGTTATTACCCTTTAAGCCTCTCTTTCAAATATATATTTTTTAAGACCAGGGCCCCTATATCATTTCAGATACAAATGGCTCGCTTTCTTAGATTCATAATGAAAGTGTGATGATTAAATATAATTTAAAATGAGAACATGCAGCTTATATTAATCAACATGATCTGTAATCATCACAATTCTTTTTTTTTTTTACGAAAATGTACTTATACTTACTTACTTATACATGTTCAAACAAAATTAAATAAATACAATTAAATAAAATTAATTTGTAAACCAAAAAGAACCAAGCTAAATTTAGTTTGAAATAGGAAGTGCAAAGTGCTGTTCCAGATTAAAAAAAATACAGAAAAAAATATTAAATCTGAATCCCACGTTAGCACCCCCTATATGACATACAAAAATTAGGAACACATCAAGCAGCACTGAGCCCATACATAAAATGGAGGTACAAGTGCAAAATAAGAGAAATTACTGAATAAAATAACTTGTACTCTGTGTGGACTGGTTTTCCTCCTGTCCTCCCCAATGTTTTGAGTCAGCAGCCGCTACTGATACCTACTGTACCTTAAAGGGATAGTTCGGGTGTTTTGAAGTGGGGTTGTATGAGGTACTTATCTATAGTAGGTGTATTACCTACAGTAGATAACGGTCGGCGTGCACCCCAGTTTGGAGAAACAGAGAGGAGTACCAACAGCAGAGCAAAGCAATACAGTGCTGTGGACGGGGACGGCAGAAGAACTTATTTTAACCACCTAAAAGAGAGGCTCTCCTAAAAAAATCAATATCCGGGGCAGTGACCAACCTGGTGCGGATAGACCCGGATCTGGCTTTGCTGCTGTCTTCAATACTGCAGTCGGCGCTCGGACGGGAGGAGGATAAATAAAATAGGCCTATACAATGAAATAAATATGAATACAAATCTAAATTAAAACAATGAAATAAAACAATGTAACCAAAAAAATATATAAATAGGCAACACTTTGCAAACAGTTTAACGAAACAGTTACAGAATAATTATATATTAATAAAAAAAAAACAATTGTCATATTTTAGAAATTTGAACTTTGGGGGTGTACATTCAACAATTAAAATGGTTTAAAGACATACATTTATTTATTTTTCCTATTTTTTGACTGGATAAATAAAATAGGCCTATACAATAAAATAAATATGAATACAAATCTAAATTAAATCAATTAAATAAAAAATGTAACCAGAATAATGATATATTAATAAAAACAAATATATACAGTATTTCTAAAAATGTGGCTTTGTTCCCTGTTTATCAGGTTTCTATTTATCTTGTCTGTCTGTGCAATAATTATATAATTATCTGACGGACACTTTGTGCAATAATCTGGCAAAACTGTAATCTGGCAAAACTGTCATCTCATCAATATACATATTGTATTTTTATATTTTATATTGTATTATCTTTTATATTTTTTATATTTATATTGCACTATCTTTTTTTTATTGTATTATCTTTTCATTAGCCCTATGGGATTGTCACAATCTAATTTCGTTGTACTACACAATGACAATAAAGGGCTTGAATCTTGAATCTTGATGCTGTGGTGGACTAAAGGGAGGTCTGTAGGCTACAAGGTCTGTTTTTGAGACCAAAGAGCAGGTGAGGTGTTGGAATACTTTGTATTATTTACTCTGTAAGCATTTCTAATCAGAACCTACAACCTACCTTCATAATTTTTTTTTTTTATTGCCTTTATTTCACAAACTGGTCATACAGGTTCAATTACAAAGACATGTGCAAAACTGTAACGGAACAACAAGACAAAATAACAGATGCCGGGGGATAAACAGCTTATAAGTTCAAAGCCAGGGAAAATAAACATTTAGATAAATATATTAAAGGAGGTGCATCTTAATAGCTTTTTTTGTTTTCGGAGGAGAGAATGAATTTAATGTATTGTTTGGTTTCATGTTCAAATACAAAAAATGAAGGTTTAGATTTACTAAATTTGGATTTATGTATATGAAATTTAGCTAAGAGAATAATCAGATTAATAATATAATGTTCTTTGATTTTTCTGTTACCTTTATGGAAACAAATTTCCAGATGTGATCAAAGATGCACCAACAGTGGCCACTTTTAAATCCAGACTCAAGACCAAAACTGTTTTCAGACGCTTTTCCTAATTGATCAAATGCTGCACTTTACTGTCTTTTGATTGTTTTTATTATCCTTTTAATTTTTTTCTTTTAACTTAAACTTTTATATTCTTTTATTCGTTTTTATCTTATGCACTTTGTGCTCTTTTATTTTGCTTTTATATATGTAAAGCACTTTGAATTGCCTTTGTGTATGAAATGTGCTATATAAATAAACTTGCCTTGCCTTGCCTTGCCTAACAAAACATTCTCTAGACTTAGAATAAAATCAGGGTCAATGTCACAATGATGAACCTACTCAAGTCCTTCCACAGCCTTTTTGCTATATGGTCACAGTGCCAGAATAGATGAAGAAGAGTTTCTGGGAGTACATCACAGAATGAACAGTTTACATTGATGTCCTGACCTGCAGTGTAAGCAATTGCTGTTAATTTACAGCAGTAACCTGTTATTGCTAAAAACAGTGCTTTACTGTTTATACAAAAGAAAACCTGTTAAATTACGCTCATAGGCGGTTTTCTAACTGATCTATAATGCATTCTTAAAAAACAGCACTTTACTGTTGATCAACTGTCTAAAGTATCATCAGTAACAGTTTCATGCAGTATTTTTTTTAATTCTGGGACCTGATCTGCACATGTGAGGCTTGTACATTGTACATGATTGTAAAATCAGTGAATTAGCTCTGTTCTTCACTCACATGTTGTTCTGGTTTACATTCTGTGCTTGTAGCCAGCTATAGACAGACATTTTGGGAAAAGTGTCAACAAGTCTATTATAGCCTTTTTCCTAACAAGTGCCTTTAATTGTATTTAGTGTGACTATTCCTATGTCTGTAACCTGCTAAGTCTATTCATCTAGGCAAAACATTATGTTTATTAAAATGTATGTAAAAAAATACAACCTAAATAGTGCATTAAAACAAATCAGTAAGATAATGTAAAAGAAAGTTGGAAAAACAGCCATATAATGTATCTTTAAACAGTAAATTAACTGTAAATTACTGTGAAATTAATAAATAAAAAAATAGTTCAAACTGTATTTTTTAAGCGACAGTATAATAATGTTAATTTTACAGTAACATAAAGGCAACCCTGCTGCCAGTTCTTTACTGTTATTTTACTGGGAAATTCTTAACAGTGTACCATCATAATAAAAACAAACGTAACGTGCTCCTGCACATTGGGCTCGTGGTATATTCTCCACCCCTCTTTAACCATAGCTGGATCTCCTCTTTGCTGTTTCCTCTCTCCACCAATCAGCTTGCGGCTGCAGAGGACACCCCGCCCTCTGTTCTCTGTGTGTGTGTGTGTACTGTGGATGTCCTAGTGGGAGCTGGAACATTTTGTCTATGAAGGTAAATGAGTCGCCACAGCTGGGCAGCCAGAGGCACTGCACTCCTCCACTATAGCTTTGTGTCACATTACCAGCAGCAGAAAGGCTCCACTCTTGTTGACAGGCTGGCGTTTAACCTCCCAGAGCAGCAAGCAGACAAGACGTACAGGACGTCAAACTTCACTAGTTTAGAGTTTAGAGAGTAATGAGAGATAAACACGTCCTCCCTTCATGCTTACTTTCAACAAAAAAGAAGTTATGGATATTTGCGACGGGAAGAAGAGGAGACAGGTAAGCGGCGGTGGCGGTGTGCCTGTGCGGGGCTGCAGGCGGAGCGCGGCCGTGAAGATGAAGATGAAGGTGGGCAAAGTCCTCCGCTCCCTGACGGTGGAGGACAACAACAACCGCATGGAGGAAGAGGAGGAGGACGAAGAAGAAGAGGACGACGACGACTGCTTCTCCATTAGCTTCCTCCGGAGCGACCGGCTGCTGGAGCCCGCCGTGACGGTGTCTCCTCGCTACAGCCTGCTGCGGGAGGTGGGCCGTGGGAGCTACGGCGTGGTGTACGAGGCCATAGCGCGGAAAACAGGAGCCAGGGTGGCGGTGAAGAGGCTCCAGTGCGACGCCCCGGAGAACGTGGAGCTGGCTCTGGCCGAGTTCTGGGCCCTGACGAGCCTGGAGAACCGGCACCAGAACGTGGTCCAGCTGGAGGAGTGCGTCCTGCAGAAGAACGGCCTGGCACAGAAGATGAGCCATGGGAACAAGAGGTCCAAACAGTACCTGCGCCTGGTGGAAACCTCACTCAAAGGTAGACAGACTGGCACACTTATAGTCCTCTGTTGTTGTCTGCAGCACAACAACACCATGATGGAAGTATGCATGCAAGGAGCTGCTAAAGTGCCCTTACTCCAAATGCATGTCTATTATAGTATACTTAATAAGTAGCCTAGTTTACAAGGTGACAGTGATTTTGCAATCCATTTTTGGAGTCCTTGTATTAAAGGCTCACATGTCTTGTTTTCATACAAGCCCATTCAATTCAGCTACAGAGTGGTTAAACGTCATCTTATGTAAACATGCAATCTGCAGATGACACTAAGTGCAACCATTCTGCTTTATTAAAACCACTCTCAACCACAGATTAATACAAAAAAAAGCTTATTTATTGCTTATTAGGGCTTATTACATTTAATATGAAGGTTATTTACAGTGATGGCATGGTTTGAATGACGTGTGGTTGCTAAATCTAGGTACTTACAAAAAAAATCATGTAGAACATATGCCATAAACTGCATGTAGTTTGTTAAGGCTCATTTGCTAAAAAAAGAAAGAAAGGATTTTGGGATTTAAAAGTAACATTCACTCCTTTTTCTAGCCTTCACTCTGTCAGTGACGTTGCTATACGTTGCCTATAGTAGGCACACAGAGAGTACACTGTGTTTCCCTCAGCTCACAAGAGAACATAGTGTACTACTTGGCAGCATGTTAACCCATTGAATGTTGGCTGCAGTTTCAGACACTAAACAGTGATGTTACAGTGTAATGTGGGATATTATAATGAAATATGGCAGCTTTGTTTGACGACGGCTGTCTTTTTTGATTAATTTCTTGTTTGTATCATTGTTGGCATCGATCCAGTTTGACGTACTTATCACACTTCCTTTGTTATTGCTCAGCAGGGCCTAATAGAAATATGATGAAATGGATAGCTGGTGAATTAATCTTCATAAAATTGAAATCTAGCATTGAAATACCAATGCTGACCTGTGCTGGTTAAAAAAATCCAGAGTTATAACTGAATCAGTGCAGTCTTTGTTTCTTTTCTTTTAATAGCCTGGCTGTTATATAAGTGTCACCATTCGGGCACTAAAATGAAATATTAATCTCTGAGCAGGCATCTTTTGCAGCCATCAAGTAACAATACAGAATGTTTGTGGGATTAACTATGCAAAGGATTTGTTTATAATCAATATGCCCTCCCACCTTTTTTGTCTTGGTCCATTTAACCTAGTTTGTAAAGTGTAAAGCCAAGTAGTCAACAGCCCACAGAGTGATCATCAGAGGTGGTCAATGTGGGGGAGCAATTGTGTGTTTGGACAATTGAAAGCCAGTTTCACTGATACCTCAAAGTTATATTCTATTGTATGTTATTATAGAGTACAGTCTAGATCTGCTCTATATGAAACATGTCATGAAATAACTTCTGTTATGATTTGGTGCTATATGAATGAAACATTAAGAAATTGGACATTAAGAAATGATATGTGGGAAAAATCAACAGTGTCTATTGAAGCCTGATTGATAAATCGTCTGGGCCAATATATCAACTGATATTAGCTTATTACAGATACATTATAGTGTCCATTATTTACAGTCTTTTTTTCCTGCAGTGTAAAGGTGATATTTCATGGCAAAAGTCATATATTGTACTGGTGTGAGTATGTTTACACTGTAAATTGATGAGTCAGGATCCAGGTGGCTTACCACCTTCTTGACTGAACAGTTTCCTGGGGAAGACCCTGACCGTCATGTCTGAGATAGTGCAGGACACTTTGCTGAGCACAACAAGTCTGTCTGTTGCTTGTGAAATGTACAGAGAAGTCTGCAAAGGTTTGAGGTGTGAAACCTCAAACGCGAAACTCTTAGAAGTGGCACAGATCCTGATACTATCTGTTGCATGCAATTACAACAATTACAAACCACTGAAAATGTTGTTGTTTCCGCTGGATGAAAAAACATACAGAGTATTTGTTTCTCCTGAATTCTGTGGATGACTTATTCGTTTTTTGTTGCATTGGAACTCATCGACGCAAAAAACAGTTTGGTCTCCAGGCTCAGAATGTCACAGTTCAATCAGAAAGTAATTAGCATGTTAAATACTGTGCTGAAATGGTAGTGAAAGTAGCACTGTACTTGTGCATACTTGGCTTGAGTATGATTCATTGTTGTGGGCTTGAAGTATGCAGTGAGTGTTTTTACACCTGTTATGGTCCTGACATGGAGCACCACTGGTTTTAGCTCTAATGAACACACTAAATGTCACAGTTTGACTGCTGTTATCTCACTAATCAGGTCATATCTGTCCATCTTCAATCTGCATGCTGCAGGGGAGCGCATCCTGGGTCATCCAGCGGAGCCGTGCTATCTCTGGTTCGTCATGGAGTTCTGCGAGGGCGGGGACCTCAACCAGTACATCTTGTCCCGCCGACCCGACCCCCAGACCAACAGGAGCTTTATGCGCCAGTTGACCAGTGCCGTAGCTTTCCTGCACAAGAACAACATCGTCCATCGTGATCTGAAGCCAGACAACATTCTCATCTCACAGAAATCTGGTACACCTGTTCTCAAAGTGGCCGACTTTGGCCTCAGTAAAGTTTGTGCTGGCGTAAACTCCAAGAACAGTGAAGAACATCCTGCATCGGGAGTGGGCGGCAGAGGCAGCAACCAGAACAACATCATCAACATAAACAAGTTCTGGTTGTCATCAGCTTGTGGCTCGGACTTCTACATGGCCCCCGAGGTGTGGGAGGGCCACTACACAGCCAAGGCTGACATCTTCGCCTTGGGCATCATCATCTGGGCAATGATCGAGCGGATCACTTTCATCGACGCAGAGTCCAAGCGTGAACTGCTGGGCACCTACATACGGCAGGGCACGGAGATTGTCCCTGTCGGGGAGGCTCTGTTGGAGAACCCCAAGATGGTTCTCCACATCCCTCAGAAGGCCAGGAGCTCCATGTCTGAGGGGGTGAAGAAACTCCTTCAGGACATGCTTGCAGTCAACCCTCAGGACCGACCAGACGCCTTCCAGCTGGAGGTGCGGATGGACCAAGTCACGTGTGCTGCGTGACAACCCCCACCTTCCCAAAACCTCCCCTTTTTTTACCCTAACCAGTCAAAGAAGGGACCCCTTTCCTTCCCAGGTAAGCTTGACTTCCTTGATAACTTATTATTAGTGTTACTATCTTCCTACCTCAGGAAGGCTCTCTTTAAAGCTTTAGTTAGGAACTTTTATACATATAACTTTTTATCAAATTTGCTCAAACTCTCACTATATCCTGACAATAGAACATGAGACGGATAATCTGTTAAAAAAAATCAGGTACTTTGCCTCCTCCTAGCGCTCCTGATGGCATTTGCAAGATTTCACCAATCAGAGCCGATTAACGCAGCTGTCAATCACTGAATCAAATTTCTGTTACGGCGTTGCCTATAAATAGGTTAATGTACAGTAGGTTAAATAAAAATAAATAAATAGTGTACTGTTTAGTTATAAAATGAGAAAGTTTGTGACCCGGCCGCCATGTTGAAAACAGTCGAGCCAAAACCAAGCAAAACGCCCACTGGCCGGAGCAAACTTTCTCATTTTACAGCTAAACAGTACACTACAAGATGTTTATGAAAACATTTGAGGCAAGAAATAGTCATTACAGTAACAGAATATTGACTCATATTTGATCAGCGCTTTCTAGTTTGACAGTTTGATCGGAGGACACTATGCACTGCCGTCAGGATATAGTGACAGTTTGAGCAAATATGATAAAAGTTATTTTTTATTAAAGTTGCAAACTGCAGCTTTAAGTCAGTTGTGTGCAACTGAAGAGCCTGCAGGTTTTTAGACCAACCAAACCATGCAACAGCTAATTTCACTGATTTATCCACCTTTAACCAGAGAGAAAGGAGGAGCAGTCAGTAAAATGAGCTGCTGAAGTGATTAGTGAGACATAATATGTGACACAGGACTCACCACCACTGGCTTAAATGGAACATTGGTTAGTTGGTAACCCAGGGCTGACAACAGGTAATCTTCCTTTCAGCTGACACCATTAGCCAAATTGTCCCAGTGACCAGCTGGAACGCCCCTCGTTTAATACTCACTGGTGGTGTGATGTCACTATCGAGGTTTTCTACTTTTAGTGTGTGTTTCAGAAAATGGCCTTTCACTGCTCTTCTTTACAATGAATACAGAAGCCATTGTTTTGTTACTTCCAGTTAGGGCTGTGTATTGGCAAGAATCTTGCGATATGATGCGTATCATGACACAGGGGTAACGATTCAATATATTGCGATACTGTAAGCAAGGCGATATATTGCAATGTTTGTTTTTTTTAAATCCACTAATTTTAGGAAAACTGTCAAAGTATAAAGAACCCACCACCATATGCATAAAATCTGAGTAAAAAAAACTTTTTATGCAATCACAACAGTGGAAACTGCACATAGTCCGTGTAACATCCAACATCATAGCACTACTTAGAGAAGGCACATACACTGAGAGGGTGCATCTCTTTTCAAATGAAATAAAGTATTGACTGAGTAAATCTTTGCATGTAAACTATTAAATGAAAATTGATACAGTGTTTTTGAGAATCAATACAGTATCACAAAACATAATATCGCGATATTCAATATTTTCAATATTTTCTTACTTCCGGTAGCCAGGCTGACATTTGTACAGGTCAAGTGAGAGATTTCAGGAATAAACCTAAAGGATGTCTGTTTGAATATAACCTCTATCATCTTGACACAGACCCACTTTACATCTGGCATGACTTCTAGATGGTCAAACTGGAACTGGACACTTTAAACATGCATAGAATCCAGTGTGTGATACTTTCTAACAACACATTTCTATTATTCAGGGGAATTCTTAAAGGATGATTTTGGTTTCTTACAATTTGGCCTCCATTTCTATTAGTCATGATAACATTGTGCTCACCAAAAGCAATTGTTGACACTCGGAAATCCAACAACATCACCACAACAAAGTCCGACAGGCCAAGAAACATGAGCGGTCAGACAACAGTTTATCCAGATTATTTAAAGCCTTTTATTTGGAGGTAAAACTGAAGTTGACAGTTTGAGTGATCATTTTATTGTTCATCTTTGGTTTCCACTTCCTAATTTGGAAAAGAAAATGGCTAGATATGTTTAGTGATACGCACATACCAAGATTTCATCAATGAACTTGATTCAGACAGTGTAATTATCACTGATGGCAATGATAGCCTAAACTGCGAAATAAGATCCAAGTTTTAATAAACTAGAACTATCTTTTATCAGATGACGTGTTGGCCCAGTCCCTTCACTTCAGATATGGTTCCTATTAAGATTTACTGCTGCTCCTGATTTCTGCCAAAGCTTGCCACGTCACTGTCGAGGAAACAGGATTAACATGAGTGATCGTATCTACTGCACCAACATCAGTATCAGCTATTGATACAAACGATTAACAAGATGACTGACGTTAATAGAGAGCACGAGTTGTTGTTGTAGTTAAAGGTGTTTAACAGGAGGTGTGTTTATGACCTCGGGGGATGGAGAGGGCGGTGTAAGAACTACAGTGTGTGAGCAGAAGGGAGGATGACTTAAACAGGGTACAACCTGGGCCTGAGGGTAAACAGTCAGGCTTTAAATGAAATACACACAGTCAGGGCGTGTGTTTGTGAGTGTGAGAAACAGGTGTGAGAGAGTCAAGCAGGAAACACTGAGTGATTGGCAGAGATGAAGTAATTAACAGTGACGGATCTTTGGCATTACATGAAGTTTTTCTGGTTCATATTCCCAACTGGCAGTGAACTACATCTCTTGTGAAAACACTGAATTCTGACTTCTGTTCCCTTCTCACTGACCGTGAACACACAATCTTATCTTATTTCCCATCAGAGAATATCCTGACAACAAGCCAGTTTTGACAAGTGCATCATTCACTACCTGTGCTGCTTGCTTACTCATTGACTTGCGTGTGTCCTTGTTGGATTTGTACACCAGGGTTCGGTTGCATTAATGTAGCTTGTAGAGGTGGAACAGATCACAAAACTCACGGTTTGGATCGTATCACAGTTTTGAGTCAGGGATCTGATCAGCAGAAAAAAAAGGAGCAAATATAACTTGTAGAGATGCCCCGATCACGTCCGTATGGATCACGGATCAATTACGGTTCCATTACACCACTTGTTAACAGGAAAGGCAATGCATTTACTCATTCAACAACATTTATCTCCGACCACCGATTGGATCCTGGGTGCGTTTGGTGCAGGTGTCTTGAAGCTCTTCGTTTTTACTGCTGTGGATTGTGATAAATGACAGCTCTCTGTTGTTGCTGTTTCTTTTTTTCCAGAGTGAAGGAAACAGGACTGACTATAACACATCTGTGTTGACATGATATTTACTCCAATGAACTTTTTTCAGCTGAAAGGACATTTTCAGCCACAAAGACTTGAACCACCTTCCAAAAAAACATATTCTTATTTTTCAGTTGTAAGAATATAATATGTTAGCACTTCGCGTAATTCCTGTTCAATCTCAAAAACACAGAAAAAACACTTTGACGTGAATGACGGTGTGTGCAGGTTAAATCGGAGAATCCAACAGATTTTACTCCTTACCTATTCTTTAATAACTTACTGATACTTACATTGACTAAGAGCATAATCACAAGAAATAATCAGAGTATGGTGTTGACATTATCTCTCTTAATCACATTATGATGGATTCTTGGTGTGTATTTAAACATTTATAGGCCACTGTTAACTTACCTGAGTACCAACGAGCTCAGGAAGTAGTTTTAAACACACTAAAGCTGTAGTAGTAGTAATAATATATTTTTCTATTTCTAAAAAGAGAATAAAACCTAATTGTCAACCTCTGTCTTGCGCTACTGATTGGAGCCTATAATCGATGTCCACATGCTGTTAGCTATCAACCATTGGTGATATCAGTACCGCAAAGTAAAATAACATGTACGTACAGTAGGTGATAGAAGTATTTTATTCATATTGCCAAACCACAGTACATAGTTGTATACCTTTCACCCTTTATTCATCAATGATGCAGAATATTTTCAGTGCAGAGTTTTTGGAAATGCTCCAACAGAAAGTCACCTGACCGATTTTTATGGGAAAAAATTAACTTAACTTTTACTTAATCCTGACCTAGCCTCACCCACTTTACTACTTTCTAGTATTACTTTTCCAATATTCTGGACATCAGACAAAAAAATCTCCCACCCCCTCCCCCAAAACAAACATGCACACTCAGCAGGAAATAACTTTTTCTGCTGTAGTGACAGTGTAGGAAAAGTGTCCCTGTAAGATGTTAATTGTCTCAGTTTGCTATTTAGAGCGGAAACTCCTTGTTGCACATCAATCAGCCGCAGAGACGATGTTCAGTGACCGGAACCGTCCGTCTGTTTGTCTGAACTTGAACCCTCCATTGACCAGGACTAAGTCTGCGTCAGTTTGACAATTAGCCCTCCAATCCTGTGCTCATTTTCTGTTAACCTCTTATTGTAAGCCCAACCCTAGAGACCCTACCCCATCGCCCCATGACGCAACACCTCTCGGCTCCCAGCTGTCAGCAGAATGGACTCTGAGGGTGTTGTTGCGTGCTAGCCCACTGCTGCAGATTGGCCTCGTTCTCGCATGTTACGCAACAGGAGCGGGAGAAAAAGAGAGGGATTAGTGGCTGTAAACATAGAGAGAGGACGGGACGGCAGTTGTGTATTTACGTCAGGAGCTGGTTAACTGACGGCAAAGCTAACGATAGCCCAGTGACGATACGCAGCATCACTGCTGAGATTTAACACGCACGCAATCTCTAGACTGATGGAACGACATAGGGCTCGTAGGGTTTTGTTGGAAATCTATGGGCTATGGTCAGTGAGGGGATGGATGTGTTAAAGTTTGATAATGTTCATCAAGTATAAAGCAAAGAATCTCTGTCTGGAACTTTTTACTCCACTACATTCATCTGACAGCTTTAGTTATTTGCAGATTCAGATTAACAATACAAAATCCATCAATCTGTAACCGCTTATCCTATTCAGGGTCGCGGGGGGGCTGGAGCCGATCCCAGCTGACACTGGGCGAAGGCGGGGTACACCCTGGACAGGTCTCCAGACTATCACAGGGCTGACACATAGAGACAGACAACCATTTGCTCTCACATTCACACCTACGGGCAATTTAGAGTCAACAATGAACCTAACCTGCATGTCTTTGGACTGTGGGAGGAAACCGGAGAACCCGGAGAAAACCCACGCTAACACGGGGAGAACATGCAAACTGACTGTACCCTGACATGCAGCCGAAGAAGGTCGGGGATTCTTTCACAACAATGACCGGCTCGTTATACATTATCCCTTACGTACTGTAGCAGACTGCTGCTATGAATAACAGACCGTTGCTATAGAAGCAGGTCTGATCTCCGTATACAGCAAGCAGACTATTTTTTTTTTTAGCAGAAGCTATAAAATCATTTTTAAATCAATATTTTGTGTAAAATTATTGATTTCTTTAGAAATTAGCCGTGCAATAAGGGGAATCACGTACAGCTTCGCGTCAGGGTCCTGCTCGCCCTGTCAGGGTTCATTTCACAATAATGACCTGCTCGCTGTACATTATGGGCCATTCTGCATAATAATTACTTTTACTTTTGGAAATTAAAGTACCTTTTGATATTGTTGATTTTGTCGTGAAAAGAGATGATCCACAACTACAATTAGCAAAATACTACCTTTTAAAAAGTTCCCATGCACTTAAAATGGAACTATTTGTGGAACCATTTTCACTATTTATGGAAACTAAATCTTATCTTAAACTGACTGGTTTCACTGTCTTTGATGCATTCACGGTGCACACAGTGCAAATACTAAATATTTAATGGCATGGATCAGGATCGGGAAATCCCTATAAAATGTGTATCGTCAGCATCAAATCATAACCATGTGTATATCTGTTTCGTGTGTGACATCCCCCCCCTGCGCATCTATGTCACCCATCCTCCTGGTCCATCCCCCCCCCCTTCTTCCCTCTCCTCCTCTGCTGGACAATGAAAGTGCTGCTCCTGGTTCAGGGCTTATGGAGGCTTGTGTCTGGAACATTTTGTCCTCGTGCTGCCTGCCAGCTATGTCTGCATGTGCCGACTCTATCCAAACCAGGCCAGAGCACTGTAAGCCCCGGCCGCACGTGTACAGACCTTACTTTGGGAATCCTTTTTTTTATTTCACTGACAACATGAACAGGCTTTTTACAAGTTGAGGCATTTTCAGGGTGTTGTCCTCGCACCGCACGCACGAATGCTTCCACGAAGTGTGATAAACACACTGATGCCTTCAAGCAGGGTTGAGGATTGTCTCTTTGCGTGTGTCTTCCATCTCATCTGAATACTCCAAAGCAGCATTCATTTCAAACAAAGACAGTAGGGTCTGAGAGAATGCTGATCTTGCTCCCCTAAAGGAAATGAAGTTGTTTGGACAGCAGTTTGAAGGCACGGTACGCTATGTTCTGTGTTGGCTCAGTCAGGGGGGGGGGGGGTGGGGGTATTGCGGAGGGGCTGAGAAATGCCAGAGGGAGGCCACCTTTATTATAAGGTTTTAAGGAGTGGGTGCGTATTGGCGTTCTTATGCAACACGGTTGTAAAAGTGAGCATTCAGTGGCTGAGAAGGTTGTAAATATTTCCTAGGGGCCCTCAGGGTTCAGAGAAAGAACTGCAAAAACGAGTTCTTACATAAATGATTCTGGTGGAGCGCCTCTTTGTGTTCTGTGTTTATTCAAAATTTGAAAGTTGGAGAGGAAGAAGAAAAGTGAGTGAAAAGCTCAAACTAGTTCAGTAATCTGATCCCTTTCATTTTATTTTTTATGTAATTTGTCCATAAAAATCTACAATTTACGATGCACCTTCCAGCACCCTACAGACCAGGATACCCTCTCATCCCACTGTGCTCTGGAGTGACATGGATCCACATCTTTTCCACTCCGGTGTCCCCATTCATGGTGGCTCTGTTGGATCTAATGGGCTGTAAGCTCTTAACACCATGTTAATCTCCTCACAGTCTGCGTACCATCTATCACAGCCTGAGCCTCACACCTCACTGCAGGTGCTCTACAGTACGTGGTCATATTTTGGCCTCGTGGTGGATTCTCTTTGGTACTTCTGTGGTTCCACTGTTGTGTTAACGGTTCACAGTGTTTGAATGGTTCTACCAAAGCTGACAGGGTTCATTTTGACTTGTAAATAATAGATGAAAAGGGACGGGGTCCGCATCTGTCGCAGAAAGCAGAGATTGGTGTCCTCCCTCTGATATTACTTAAGGATTTTTTGGATTTGCTGGATTCGTCACTGCTCTTATCGACCGTGCGCTCTGTCCCGTGACAAAATGAGAACATAAGAACTTCAAGATGACAGGATTACCCTAGGGACACAGATGGTGGAACAAACAAACAGCGAAACAAACCTTTAACCAATGGGAGGCTTTGTCCTTGTTCACATTTTCAGCTGTTGTTTTTGAAACTGTACAGAACCAGATTTCCCTCTGATTTGTCAAAATTCTCCATTTTCGAGACTTTATAGACAGAAAGTATTCAGTATTTGGAATATTTTCACATTATTGCTATTCTAGATAACTGACTATAACAGAATGACACATCTCTTTTGATGGCAGCCCTGTTTTATTAGAAAGCATAAGTACTGAATGTCATCCCATCCCTTGAAATATTACATTGTTGGTTTTGTCCACTGGTTACCAAGGAGGTCATGTTTTCGGCTCGGTTTGTCTGTCGGTTTATCTGTTTGTCTGTCCGTCACCAGGGTTACGGAAAAACTACCGGCCTGATTTTTTATGGCACTTCGTGGAAAAGTGTAGCACGGTCCAAGGAAGAACACATTCAATTTTGTAGTGAATCAGAGTCACGGGGCGGAGACACACATTATTGTTCACTTTCGTCACAGGTGCTATATACGAGATCCCGAGTCTGGGCCGAGATTGCCTGCACACGGCTCTCACCTCTGACGTCACAAGCAAAGCCGAAATGATGGCAGCTAACTGTGCTAACACCCCTAACTGTGCTAACAGCGCTAACTGTGCTTACAACAAACAGTGTTGACAGAGCTAACTGTGTTAACCTGGGGGGAAATGGAGGGTGGGACGCTTCCGCGATTGAGAGAGACTTCATTCTCTGCTCAGGTAGACATTACTCCTCTATATCTTTACATAGCAAATAGTCGTTTGCTGCTATATTAACGCTCTGAATGTTGTATAGAGAACCTTTAACATTGCGAGATAGGGCATTTCTCCTGCGCTCTCAGAGTGCCCTTCTAGTTATCAAAGGTGATCATCATATTGTACTTTGTCCAGCCTCCGTATTTGCTGGGAATGCTTTGTCAGTTTTGCATCAGGAGGAACTTGGAGACACGCACCTAAACTTGCATAATGAACAGTTTTCATGAATGCCAGCCAAGTGGAATGTGTTGCTTTGCCGCAAGGCCACAAAACCACCCCAAGCTCGTAAAAAAAAAGCAACCCTCCCTCTCCAGCAGGTTATCATAGAGAGCTGCCACAGTGTCCTGTGCTCACAAGAAACCAGCCCCCACCACTTCCCCAAAGATACCGGTCTCTGCTGGTTTTTAAAGGAGGTAGTGTGTTTTTTGGGTTATGCAACAGCAAATGGCTGGCAGGGTGGCTGAGGAGGCAGCACGCCTCAGTTTGTCCAGGATCTGCTGGGCTACGACATTCGCCTGGTTTTCTTTGTCTTGTATATTTACGTAGCGGTAATATCTCCAACAGAGCAATAAGCAGGAAAAAAAGGATATGCTGACTTGAGCAAGGATTTGATCAGTGGGGGGGTTTCAATGTTTATATGTTGCTCCATGTTAGTTTTATAAGGGTTCAGCATTCAGCAGCATTCGGACCACCAAATACTGACTGACATGGACCATATCTGATTGTTAAAAACAACAACAATAACAACAAAGAATATACTGTTAATATATCAATCTTAAGGGGGCAAAGGGCACATGCGCATTCATACATTCTAAATACAGTGATACATATATACCTTTCCATAGAGGCCCTGAAAACTCCACACAGACAGCAGTTCAGTTTATACCACATTTGGTGTCTGTGAAAGTCAGCTGCCTGAACAGCGAATACATCAATCAAAGTAGACGGGCTCAGGCTGTCTACACGGGACACGTCTGATGGGACATAAATGCCTAAGCATAGGGGAATTGTGTATTTTTAAGATGTTTTTTTTAAACTAAAATGTGTTATACAAGTAGCAAACTCCTTTAAGGAATAACTCAGTGCGTAGGTTGTGTGCTTAACATTAGAGAGTATCTTTGCCTCTATTTGTCTGTAATCATTACCAAATTACATAGTTCTTTGCATAATTTCTTTTACAGTTCCAAATCTATTTTCTTTTCACTTATGCTCCTCACTACATTGTTTGTGATCCATTCAGCAGATTAGAGTTTGTCTTGGAAATGCTCCTTCAAAGTATTTTGTTTTAGCCGTCTGTGTGTGCGCTCAACCACATGCCCTTAAGTAGTTATTAAGAGGTTCCAGATCATAGTGGCTTGCTTTCCCCGGTTTAATACCAGCTTCTAAGCACAGCAGTAAACCAACAGTTCTTCCAAAGGAAGCCTTCAACATACCTCCATCTTTGTCGTAGCTTTGCTGACGGTTGTGTGCCGCTTACAGTCTGTGTAGTCCGCAGTCAGCGAGTGTGGAGTCACGTAACTTATCTATGGTGGGTTGTGGTGTGTACTCAGGTATGGGAGGCAACGTGAGTTCATAAAGTTCACACAGGTACAACATTCCCTCACAGCTGGTCCTGTAAAAACAAGACGGTGAAAAAGAAAAACTGCTGAATGCTGAAGAATTAGAGCCACGCCAGTGAGTTCAGACAACCCCGGGCACCATGAACTCATCAGCCGCCGGTCTTTTCACAATTACTGATTTTTTTACAAAACAGATTTCGGAGTATGATCGTAAACGAAAAGGAAACAGGGTTGTGATTGTCCATAGGTCATCGCAAATGAATCACACATTTTGTATCTGTTCAAAATGTATCTTAAAGGGAGATTTGTCAAGTATTTAATACTCTTATCAACACGGGAGTGGGCAAATATGCCGCTTTATAAAAATGTATGTATATATTTATTTTTGGAAATCAACTGACAACTCAAAACAATGACAAATATTGTCCAGAAACCCTCACAGGTACTGCATTTAGCATAACAAATATGCTCAAATCATAACATGGCAAACTGCAGCCCAACAGGCAACAACAGCTGTCAGTGTGTCAGTGTGCTGACTTGACTATGACTTGCCCCAAACTGCATGTGTTTATCATAAAGTGGGCATGTATGTAAAGGGGAGACTCGTGGGTACCCATAGAACCCATTTACATTCACATATCTTGAGATCAGAGGTCAAGAGACACCTTTGAAAATGCCCATGACAGTTTTTCCTCGCCAAAATATTGCGTAAGTTTGGAGCGCTATTTAGCCTCATTTGCGACAAGCTAGTATAGTTTCATATGATGCCAGTATCTTCACTCTAGCTTTAGCCCGGATCAACCTAAAAATCGTAAGTTGCGTTAAAGAAATTAGTGGCGTTAAAACAAATTTGCGTTTTTTCAGGCCTACTGGAATCCTTTTTGGAGATGAACAAAGGAGATTAAATCAGCGACTAGTGGCCTCTGTCAACCCCTGGACCAGAAAACAGATCGATAGCGCCTGGCTTTTAGCACGTCAGGATACTTTATGGCCTTACAGCTCTGCAGTGACGTCGGAGTCATCTGAGAGGAGCCTATAAGATGTTGAATCCTGCGCACTGAACTAATTTTGAAGATGAATTCCATGATTTTATAGTCAATATCTGAATGAATTTATCACTTGTTTTAGGGTACACTTTTTTTTTTTCCAATAGCACCATATTGTGAACAGTACACTGTATTATACTGTAAATATAAGTGGAATTCAAAGTACTCATCCTCAGCAGTGACCTAAGCACTTTCCATGTCTCCACTCAGCACATCATCCCTCATTCACCATCCCCAACATGCGTGCTTCCTGCTAAGCTGACCCACTTGTGTTCGTGCCATGTGCTGTGAGGTTATGCAACCTATGAGGAACAAACCGCTGCTAGCCCAAGCTGTGGCACGTCAGCCGCTGGGCTATTATTAGAGCACAGCGCTGCACTAAACCTGGACACATCTACAAGCAGGAAATACACTCAGGTGTCAGGGGGTGTTGTCATTTCGCTGCAGGTAGACGTAGAAGCAGTTACTCCATAATTGTCAACCAGTCTGTGACTTTGTTGAGGCATCACTGTCTGCAATGATGTTGAATTTAAAATAAATATGATGCATCTAGCATAATTGTATATAATAAACATCCATCCATTATCTGTATTCCAGCTGACAGTGGGTGAAGGCGAGGTACACCCTGGACAGGTCGCCAGACTATCACAGGGCTGACACATAGAGACAGACAACCATTCACGCTCACATTCACACCTACGGGACATTTAGAGTCAACAGTTAACCTAACCTGCATGTCTTTGGACTGCGGGAGGAAGCCGGAGAACCCGGAGAAAATCCACGCTAACACGGGGAGAACATGCAAACTCCACACAGACTATCTGGCCTGGTTGTTTGTTTACATCTGTTTGTTTGACTGCTCGTGTCTCTCGGCCAGTCGGATTTCTTTTTAGCAATGACGCCGTGCTTACAGGTCTCATGACAAAGAACATTTTCATTACACACCAAAAAAAATTTAAAAAGAATGTCAGAATTATTTTGATTTTTGTTTTTCGTATTTTCTGTAATCGGTTAACTGTTCAATTGTACTATTTGTTAGGGCTGTCAGGTAAAGTTTGAAATGAGAACTTACACATAATGTGTGGAAATGAATTTGCCACAGACTCATCCTAAACTCCTGAACGTTGTTCCATTCAGTAGCGGTGCCTCTGCTCTCTGACTAGATTACAAGGCAGTTGCGTTTTAAGTATAGTAGGATTGAAAATGCTTCCACACATGAACTCTCCAAACCCGTTCTCATTCCCACATGTCACAGCCACCCTGCGCAGACTTTGTCGCTCTTTATTTTACGTCACCTGACTTCCGGAGCACTTGCTCCGAAGGTCTAATAATGCTGCGGGTGCCTCGTGCGTTGGTGTCAGACGTAGAGGGATGTGACAAAATGTTGGTATTTGACGCGGAAGGCTTTTTCTTGATGGGAAATATGTTTTTGCTCTTCTCCTGAATGGCTTTGGCAAGAGTTTGATTTATAGATGGTGACTGAAAGTGAAGTGAAAGTGCCTGCCCTTTTTCCAAACTAACCAATGACAGCTTCTGTTAGGTTACTAACTAACATGTTCAGTCTTAAACATACAGAAACCAGTGATAGTTTTCTTTCTTGTTGCTCCATGCTGACCCGTTTCTACTTTGTGTCTTTGCAGCTTTGTTTACTACATGGACGTGGACTCCAATGGAAAAAAAGCATCTCTGACAAACTGAACTGTGAAGAATCCACAATCATGATTTGAGCGGGAAGCGATGGACTGGCTAATGATTCCAAAACTCTGGGACAGGAACAGTATGCAAACCCGACCACAACAGTGCACTTCCAGCACCATCCAGTTACAATCACTGTCACCACGGAGCTGAGGACATTTAACTGGTGGATAACGTCAGTGTCTGAGCTGACTGGATGTGACAACCAGGTTTATGACATTAGTTGTTTTATATATTTTTTTGATGTTTGTTCCCTAACAGCCCCAGTATAGGCCTGCTCTTCCTTAACATCTGTAAAGTACTTGGCTGTGGCACAGGTAACGTACTGGACCTGTACAGGCATCATTTTACTGATGATAGTCTGCGAATAACTACGAACTCAGATGACACTACCAGTTTGTCTTTACTACGCCGGCCTGTGCAACCCCCGTGCCTTAAAGATGATTCACACCAAGTGCAATTGGATGAACTAAAATGATTTAGTGGGTCACAGTGGAAACTCACACACCAAGACAGAAACTTCATGAGGCTGGAACCACCTTTGTCTCGTGCAGGTTTCTGTCTGCAGAAATGCGCAATTGAATATTTTGCTTTCAATGATGTCACACTTTTTTAAAAAAAAAAATTCCCCCAGGCTGCAATAATGTCAAGTGAGAATGTGATAATTTGGTGGCCCTCCTCTACCCAAAAGCTCACCTGCGATCATGATGCTGTAGCTGAAATAAATTAAACTAAATGAAGATATTGTCAGACAAGGTTTACAAGGATATTTCACAAATCTGTGCCACACGCCGGAGGCAGAGGCGGAACAAATGTGAACATGAACGGTGTTGTTTTGAAGGTGTTATGTAGAATTCACACCTTCAGAAGTAGCAGGCCTGTATCAACTCCATACAATACTGTGCTATTGTAACCAAACAATGTCCAGCAGGGAATTCAGATTGGTTTTATGTTCCTGTTGAAATCCAAAGAGCACCTGTTGGACAAATTGCGTATATCTGTTTATCATCCCTGCAAAGCTTGGTATGAACATATTTGTTAAATTAACGTATATATGACCAAGAAACAATCATGATCATTGGGGTGGGCTAATAATGGCTGTTTTGGTAACTTTGTACTGAATGTTTTTTTTACATTGAGTTTGAGTGTGGCGTTTTTTTTAGGAGTGGAATACATACCACTTTCAATGCAGTTCAAGATATCAAGTCAATGGGTAACTTGCAATTATCTGTCATTAAGAGATACTGAGCATCGTTCTGTACTCTACCTTGAGAGTTTGAAGGTTTCTGATTGGTGTGATATGAAAAGTGTTTAAATGGGTCATTCTACGGGAACAACCTGAGCAGTATTGAGACATCTGTGGCTGAATCTTTCTTTTGTATCTCATTTGGAAAATCTCACAGGAAATTTGAAGGTTTACCATCTGGATATAATAATCCCCAAAAAGCAGCCACATCCTAACTGTCCCTTTCTTCCTTTCCCTTCTTTACTGAAGTGCTTCAAATTCAGGTAGTTGTTTGGTTGCAGCCTACTCTCTGTGTTGTGAGGAAATCGTGGCTAGTTTGAAACTGTGATTCATGAAAACCGATCACTACATGTGCTCCCAACAAAACATACTAAGCCACATGACCGATCCACAGATGAGATGGTACTTGAAGAAACTAGGATTTCCAGGAAGAAAGAACAGAAGTTCAAATACACAGAAGAATTAAAGGGAACATATCATGCTCATTTTCCGGTTCATACTTGTTTTTTGGGTTTCTACTAGAACATGTTTACATGCTTTAATGTTAAAAAAACATTATTGTTCTCATACGGTTTGTCTGAATATACCTGTATTCATCCTCTGTCTGAAACGCTCCGTTTTAACGCCTGTCTCTTTAAGCCCCAGTCTGCTCTGATTGGCTGGCTAGGAAAATATGGTACACCTTCGCAAAGATAATTCTCAAGCCGTGGGCGATATATCCTAATGAGCATGCATGTGACATAGGAAGGGGACCCAAATGTGAACGGCTTGTTGAATCACATGTTTTCTGATCTAGACAGTCAACAAAAACCTGACTGGGTTGTCTTGTTTCACAGTTTGTGGGTTGGTAGGAACTCCAGATATACCCAAATGTATGTACACACACACACTGAGAAAGTGAGTTTTTCATGATAAGTCCCCTTTAAAACACAGAAGCAAACAGAGAGTGGTAAAGCATACAGTGGCAAACCTGACAAAAAGGGTTTGTATGTTCCAGACCTAGAAAGCTCTGCTAGCCTTCACTCTCCAACACAGACCAGAGGAATGACCAAAACCTCCTTTTGATTTCATAGCACTGCGTAGCATTTGGGTTCAGTTCAGCGACTCGGCAGTAGTAGTAGATTTTAAGGCATTTTGTAGTGTGGTCCTACCTCATTCTCAGCACTTTGAAACATCTACCTTGACAGTCTCAATAACTTAGTCTTAGTTTCTGATACAAGGGGAACTTTGCTTGAATGGGATAGATCTTTACCTCAGACTCAATCTCTTCAATCTTGAACCAACTTTCAATGAATCTGACTTCTCTGTGTGGTGTTTTGCTTAGATACAGGTAACACCTGGCTTTTTCCCTTTATAATGACTACATCTGCAGCACCTGTTAGCTTCTCTCTTAGTGGCTGTATTACAGAGATAGTCCTTAATTCTGTTGTTTGCATTCAACAACTACAGCTAGCACATAAGGCTATATTAGTGCCCGAAGGTAACAAACAAATTAGTTAGTGTGACGGATAGTACGACCGCGTCTTAAAGGGACTCTATGTAAGAATCAGAAATTGCTTGTTAACAGCGACACCTGTTGTAGTCTTGATGCGATTCATTGTACAAATGGAGATAATGCCGTGTAAACTTTTCTCTCAGTCTTTCCTTGAAGTTCAACCGCGGTGTTGGATTCGGCAGTTCACACGAACAATGACGAGTATTTATGTTACGAATAAAACGAGAAATTGAAAGAATTGTCAGACAATCTGACAAGCACTTAATCTGCTCATCCAGCAGGTGTAGGGCTCCATGGAGCGATTATGATTAAAGCACAACAAAACCTTGCTTATTTGCCTTCAATGTTGATGCACCTTGAAACTCATGGGTGCTGTAGTTGTTGAATGCTAACACAACTGTTGCTAAAATATTAAGATGTTACATTTTGGGATGAGATTTTCACTTTTTGCTAAAGGACTAGTGTAGGACATAGGAAATCTGTTATTTCCTCTTAGAAATATTGAATCTCTGACTTGCTCTGCAGTGTTCAATGTACATGTACAAGCATTAAACCTAACATAGTTAAACGACTGTATATGACATTGCTGTGGTAATAAGCTAACTGAGGATTTTTACTACTTCTTTACTGTCCACTTGCCCTGCTGTCACTGTATTTTTCGTATGAACATATTTCATTTAGCTCTCTTTAGACTAGTAATGATTCCACTTGAAAACACTTTACACTATGCAAAATGTTTCACTGCCTCACTGTAAACACCGTACAGAGCCACACCGTTCTCAAACAGTTGTGTGTAATATCTTGGAACTTTTCTCTTTTAGCGCATATTTTCCAGTTTGTACAGAAATGTATGTTGTGTTAAATAAGAACTGCTTTTTGTTAATGAAGCTGACAGGAGCCATTCGATGTTTGAGAAAGCATCATATTTTTTTGTTTTTTTGCTGTAAATATGTTTGACAACTTTTCTTGGAATAAATGATCAAAAATATGACCGTCTGAATTTGTGTGTTCAAAAAAAGGTCCACATTTTATCAATTTATTTAGCGTTTTATTTTTTATATCTGATATCTGTATTTTTGTCTCCCTACATTATGGTCTAAGTATTTTTATTATAAAAATAGATATTTAATGGAGTTAAAGCTAAGGTAGGCAATTTATTTTAGAAGCATTTTTTTGTTATATTTGTTGAAATTCTCATTAGATCCTGAAAGCAATCAATAATTCAAATGCTCTGATAAAAAAAGAAAAAGAATCCAGTATTTGTAGCTGTTGCAGGACTGTATTAAACCTGCCATCATTTCAGTCAACCCATATGAAATGATTGGACGGCCTACTTACGTACGTGCACGCACTGTGCCAGGCACTGCATTCTTCCACAAGCTGTTAGTCAGACATACTGCTAAAGCTAGCAAGCTAGCTCGTTGTTTACGTTCATTATGATAATGTTAGGTGAAATGTGAATGAGTCATGAGATAGTCGCATACGGTTAGCGATGACAACGATGGTGATATGCTCCTCCACTCTCCAGCAGCAGACAGACAGTGCGCCTTCATGTGTTTTTGGGAGCCTGAAGGGAGGGGCTGGGATTTTTTTCTAGAGCTGTCAATCATTTAAAATATTTAATCGCATGATTGTCCATGATTAATTGCAAATTAATCACACAATTTGTATCTGCTCAAAATATACCTTAAAGGGATATTTGTCAAGTATTTAATACTCTTATCAACATGGGATTGAGCACATACTGTATGCTGCTTTATGTAAATGTATGTATATATTTATTATTGGAAATCCATTAACAACACAAAACAATGATAAATATGAATTATATATTAATTATAAAACCCTCACAGGTACTGCATTTAGCATAAAAAATTTGATCAAATCATAACATGGCGAACTGCAGCCCAACAGGCAACAACAGCTGTCTATGACAATGACTTGCCCCAAACTGCATGTGATTATCATAAAGTGGGCATGTCTGTAAAGGGGAGACTCGTGGGTACCCATAAAAGGAAGCCTTTTAGGGAAGGAGCCTTTTACTCTTTTTGAATTGTGGAAGTGAAAAACTAGATGGAGTCAGGACATTAATGCTTCAGTGCGTCCACACTGGCAGGGCTCAAGAGACATATTCTGCATTGAGTGTTACTGAATTGGGAACATGAGGAAAAAAGGCAATATGCTGACTAATGTGGAATTTGCTTGTGATTTAGTGTCACACTTTAACCGCTGGTGCTAATGATTCTTCTAAAAGCCTGTGTGAAAAAAAAAAAATTGATTCCTTGACGCATTGCACACTACTGATATACACACCCCATGCCTTGTGATGTTTTATTATGCATATACTTCAGTTACTTTTGTTAAATAAATGACTTTATCTAATCTTTTGAAACGATGTGTGTCCCACTCTGTCATGTGAACGTGGGGTTGTGACAGCAGATAGAAGAGAGAGGACAGGCAACAAGAGGAGAAAGAGAGTATGTTAACAATCTTAACTTTTTTTTATAAAAACACTGGTTTGCTGTTTCCATTCAAATGAAACAATCTAATCTTTGTGTTTGAGAAAGAAAAGCAGCTACACCTGATACATGCTTAGTTTAGGTTAGGCAGAAGCGATCATATTAGCGGTCTGAACCGGTGCAGTCAAAGAAATATTAACACAAGACACGGAGAAGCGGCAGCACTGAAGCAAATTCCAACGTTCTGTCCTTTGAGAGGTTTTACCAGATTAGAGCAGTTTAGTTTATGTGTGGTTTTTTTTCTATTGGTAAATGGCATTTATATATAGGGCCTTTCTAATCTTCCGACCACACAAAGCGATTTTCATTACATGTCAACATTCATCCATTCACACACACACATTCATACACTGATGGCAGACGCTGGCATACAAGGTGTCAGCCTGATAATCAGATTAATCTAATCATTCGAACACACTCACACGGGACCAATTCGGGATTAAGTATCTTGTCCAAGGGCACGCGAAATGACACGCAGACTGGAGGAGCCGGGGATTGAACCACCGGTCGTCTGGATAGTGGACATGGAGGGCATATTTTCTCACTGAGCCGTGCTGACAGTTTCCTCCTGCTTCCAGCTTCCAGTTTAGTTAGGCTAAACATGTCTCAGGCCTGTTTCTGTACAGATAAATCAAAATAAATAAATAGAATATTATTTTTCCCATCTGAATGGGTACAGCAAACCAGTGTATTTTTCAGTACTGGATGCACAGAGAGGAAAATGATACACTCTTAACTCTGTAAATAAGTTCTAGTATTTGACTAATTTTGGAACACGTAGTTATGGCTAAAAGCTGTTCAGAGTGGTTTTATGATCTGGATGTACCTACCTAGCTGTACACTATGTGGACAAAAAGCCTAATTTCTCTTTTGACTGACATTTGTTTGAAAGGGCAATGACCAGAGTTTTCAGTGATACTATTGTTGATGGACAGTAACGGTTTGATTCCTGTCGCTTCTGTGCCGCATAGCAAAATTAATATTGGTTTGTTTTGCAGCGTCTATGTCGCGTCAGTGTTTATGTAGGCACGGGCACCAAATGGAGGAAGTTGTTTCCCACAGTTGTCACTGATCCCACTGGATCCTCACCGGATTATCCCACAGGGTTTGTTTTATCAGCCCAGAAACACCAGACAGGCTCCGCTCTTTGATCGCCAGCAAAACAACAACCTATACAGTTATTTTTTACAAAACACCCGTGTTGCAGTCAAAGATTCCAGGAAAACACAAAGCATAAATCAGACGGATTAATCTCTATTGTTTTTTGTTATAAGCCTGTAAACATCTCAGTCCGACTCTGAAATTGATGATTATCAGCTTTACCTTGACCACTCTATGTTAGCTGATTACTAACAGCCTATTAATGTAAACCTATTCAGTGAATAAACTATCGCCTACATGAATCATGAACCATGGTTTTGACAAAATCCAAAAGCATACTCTTCTAAAACCATTATGACATTATGATTTCCATCATCATAATGCGATGGTCGTCTGTTCTGTTTCCTTTGGCATGATGTTGGTAGCTATTTGTTTTTGGTCCTTGTGCTTTTCCTTGATATCATTAAGCTCTGTTTTATAACTGTCTGAGTTAATCCAATCAGCACCCACAATCCTGCCTTATGCTGGCTGTAGGGTTGATATTGTTGACAGAGCATGTTAACCAGTGAGCTTTAGAGGTGTCGGTAGGTGGATTTTGTTACCTTTGGACAAAGCAAGGTTAGCTGTTTCCCGATATTTCCAGGCGTTATGCCAAGCTATGTTAGCCAGCTGCTGATGGTAGCTTCATACTTACCGGACACACATGTGAGTGCTATCAACAGGGGCGGACTGGCCATCAGGAGGTTCGGGAAGACTCCCAAACAGT
Source organism: Sebastes umbrosus (assembly GCF_015220745.1). Taxonomy (NCBI): domain Eukaryota; kingdom Metazoa; phylum Chordata; class Actinopteri; order Perciformes; family Sebastidae; genus Sebastes; species Sebastes umbrosus. The sequence goes on from NC_051274.1 coordinate 7,953,637, forward strand.
TGATCCATTCAAGGCCAAACCGACCGGTGGTCATAGAGTTTCAATTTCTGATGTCAGTAGTTACAGTATGTTCCTAGGCTGTGGCGTGGGCCAGGGATGACTTATTTTTGTAGGCCTATGGAAAGGAGGCTGGGTCACAGGCAGACATGGGTCTTGGGGTATGGGGTACAACACATGTGCAGTGTAACTGAAGCTGCGGTCGTACGTTGCGATTGGCTCAATTTCGGCGAGTGCAGGGCAGATTTTACTGCGCATGTGTTATACCCCCAAAGAAATGACGCGTTGATGACGCGTGACTCAGCCTCCTTTCTATAGGCCTTGAGGCCAACCAGGAAGTTAGCATCGACCTGGGTTCCCTCAACAAAAAGCCAATGGGATTGTTCCATTGGGTTTTGGATTATCACAGAAAGTAAGCTCTGTGGCAAATAAATGTTTATGATACTGACACGTTTTGTTCAGCAAGATAATCTCCACAAATCAACACCACTTTTTTGATTTTTGAAGTGTGAATGCAATCTCCAGAAGTAAAAAGCTAATGTTAGGCTATAAACGAACTACACCACAGTTGCATGAACGCCATCCAACCATCCATCCATCCATCCATCCAGCCATCCATCATCCATCCATCCATCCATCCAATTTCTTCCGCTTATCCGGGCCAGGTCGTGGGGACACCAGGCTTAGCAGGGAATTCCAGACTTCCCTCTCCCCATCAACGATTTCCAGCTCTTCCTGGGGGACCCCGAGGCGTTCCCAGACCAGACGAGATATATAATCTCTCTAGCGTGTTCTGGGTCTACCCCGGGGGCCTCTTACCAATTGGACGTGCCCGGAAAACCTCTAAAGGGAGTCTTCCAGGAGGTCTGCTATACAGAAATGACAGACTGCAGAACACCATGATTTACCAATCAGAATCGAGTACTCAACACAGCCGTGTAATAAAGTATGTTATTGCACACTTGCTAATGTATATAATGGGTTATTCTATGTCTATAATTTAGATGTTTTTAGACTAGTTATAGTAGTCAGGTATATTTATTGTGTATTCCAATATTCTTTATATTTTGTATTCTATGGATATATTTCTCTAGTGTCAACATGTACATTTTATGTGCTCTTCCTGTGCATTGCTTGGATGATCTGCTATTTCCTAATTTGGGATCAAGTAAATCTATCTATCTATCTATCTATCTATCTATCTATCTATCTATCTATCTATCCATCTATCTATCTATCTATATCTATAGTATACTGTCTGGAATGTCTTTTCTGTAGTCTTCAGGAAGAGCAGCTGCAGCAGTAGCAGCTGATGGAATAACAGAGCAGTGATCCTATTGGCTGGGAGAAAGTGGAATACCCCCCGCCACAATGAGTAAATATGGAATTATAAACAACTCCACAGGAGAGCAGCGCTGCCATGTCACAGTCCCGGTCGGACACAAAGCCCCGTTCCATACGACCACCGATGATTAGGCTGCTGGATTAATTGGAATGTGTAGATTAATGATCGGTGGGGGACCAGGGAAACCCCAGTGATACTTCCCACCGACACGCTCACACAATGGGCTCACACACATCCACAGAAGACAACAATATGTCAGTGTTCTGTGCTCTTTATTATGTTCAGCTGGGTACACAGTGTACTAAGAGTGGAGGAGCAGGGAGGGGATGGGAGGGGATGGGAGGGGAAGATGGGGGGGGGGGGGGGGGGGGGGTGGATGGCAGGGGCAGCTATAGGCAGTGAAATGGAGCTAAAAAGCAGGAGGTGGGGGTGGGGGGGGGGATTTTACAAGACGCCACTGAATCAGGGAAGATAGAAACAGCTGTGACATGAGCAGCGAGCAGCCAATAGGAGCTCAAGAATCCTTGAATCCCAGACAAGACAAATCAGACTTGAAGAATCAAGAGTCTATTATTTATGTGTCCTTACGAGTTCATTCTATTATTTAGTTGTGCAATTAACGGCATTATTTTTGCAGAGAAACATCAGAAAAAAAATTCAAAATTTGTGATTTATACATTTTCTTTGTATTTGTTGTTGTTGTTTTTCTTCCCCTTCTAACAATACAAATAATAATTAACATTTAAGATTTATTTCATCTGTAAAATACACATTTGAAAATCATATCAAATCAAAAAAAATCAAAACAAAAAAGAACCCATGTCCCCCCCCCACCCTTTTCCACATGTGTACGCTCTCAGTAGCCACATCCGACTATATAGAGCTATTGAAGCAGTAGAGAGTACAATCATGATGTAAGGCAGATATGAGACATGTACGAGCTCATGCGCTGCAGTGTGAGGATATGAGGGTGGTGATTTAAAGCCCTGCTGCCAGAGAACAACATGTTCCAGAACATATAGAACAGGAAGGCGGGGCTACACGCCACACACACGCACACACACACAGACAGAGAGAGCATTGACGGAGATCGTATATGCTTCACTGGTGTCAGTGTACAAGACAGCAAACACTCCCTCTGACGTGTGTCCGTAGAGACCCACATAGACCCGTGTTTGTCTTTTTTAGGAGGGTACAGGGGGTCTTTAGGGGGAGATAGCAGGTCAGCAGTAAATGTCACATAGTAGTGGTGGACATCATCTGAAAGCTGAGAACCTGAATTTGAGATGCAAATGTAGAAAGTTCAGAGTATATAAGGGTTTAGTACATTATGATGGATGTATATGATGGCAATTCCCATGCTCACTTATGTCTCATAAGCAATTTTGGGGTTGATACCATTTGTTACACAGATTTGGTTCTAAATTTAACCATTTTTTTACCTCTCGAGAATTGATAAAAAATTATCAAAAAGACATCCAAAATACCACATTAAGACACCAAGACCTTGAGGAAACTGTTCTGGAAACTGCTCACAAACCCCCTTATTGTCAATCTACCTAGGAAAGCCATCCATCCTCTGAATGCTCTAGGTCTCTAGTTTGTGGTTGTAAAGTTTCATGATGCTGTGATTATCCTAGAGGTCACCACAGGTCAGTTTATACGGCAATGTCAAGTTTAAAAAAAAATTTCTCACTACAATGAAATGGCTACTATGGGGACTAACATCATCACACATGAATACAGTTGGCCTCATTGGATCCACAAGAGTCTCAACTTTACAGTGATACCCGATTTATGCAATTCCAAAACTGTTTAGGGACCCCAGTATGCAGGAACCATTTATAGAATAGGCGAAAATAACACATTTATACTGCATGGAAGAATCTGCATTGTTTTTGCCCCAAAATTGCATGTGATTATCATAAAGTGGGCATGTCAGTAAAGGGGAGACTTACTGGTACCTGTAGAACCCATTTTCATACACATATCTTGACGTCAGAGGTCAAGAGATCCTTACGAATATGGCCATGCCAGTTTTTCTCGCCAACATGTGTAGCATTATTTAGACAAGTTAACATGACATGGTTAGTACCAAAGGATACCTTAGCTCGTCTAGTTTCATATGTTCAAAGCTGCGTGTCTTTGGAAGTTTTAACGTGCCATGCTGAATTTGGGGTCCACACTCTTGTTATTCTAAGTAAGTGTCTGACAACATTATGCAAAGAGTCTCTGTTAGGTGCCGTGCTGTGTTGCATGTGTGTTGTGTTTTTCTGCCCTTTTCTCTGTCTCCTCAGGTGCCGCCCTCCTCCCCTGTGTAGCTGCAGTTCAGGGAAGCACACGGCTGCAGCTGATCAGTAATCAAGGCGGAGAGTATAAAAGAGCAGGAGAATGGCGAACAAGTTTGCCAAGTGCCGAATCTGCAGTATCTCAGAGACTGTGTGTTCTGTCAGTGGTTGACGGGTGTGCTTTAAACTTTGTGGTGTTTAAGGTTGTATTGTTTCCTGTCTCTGGAGCAGTAGAGTTAAGTTGAGTACCTTCGGGTTGTTTTGCGCTGCACTTTTAAGCAATAGCTTTAATTTGAGTGTTTTATTATTGGTTACGGCCATATTTATTTAGTTGTGTACTTACCTCCCGCTTTCTGTTAGAGAGTAGTTTTCATTTGGTATTTGTACATTTTTGCTATCATACTTTTTGTTAATAAATTGTATGATTATTTTTCACCCAATTATGTTGCCAGCGTCTCTCATTCCTGGGTTTACAAATGTATTTTGTTACTCCCTCCATCCCTTGGACCTTAAACGGAGGGGACCGTAACAGTCTCGCTCAAGGAGAAGTCTTGTTCTGAAATCTTGCGAGGTGACGTGCTGCCGAAAGACAACGGTAACGTTACAGAAAGTGTAGCTTAGTGTCATCTAAAAGATTTTCAATGTCATGGCTGAATATTTTGATGATTTCGACAATGTGAAGGAGGTCTTTAAATCTGATCACCACCTGTATTTATTAGAGCCAGAGTATACGGATATTCAGACTTCAGAAACGAGACTCCTCCTTGAGCGGCACTTGGACACAATAACAAACAGACCGGATTCAATTCAATTTATTTTTATATGGCGTCAAAACATAACAGAAGTTATCTCGATACGAGCAGGTCTAGACCGTACACTATAATTTACAGACTCAACAAGAGATCCCCCCATGAGCATGCACTTGGTGCGACAGTGGCAAGAAAAACCTTCCCTTTAACGGGTAGAAACCTTGGGCAGAACACGGTGGATCATGACAAACGATGGGTTAACTGCTCCTATAGCAGCCACTACCTCATCGTCAGTGTTGACGGAAAATGATGTGGGTGGGACAGATACATCGCTCACTACTGAATGGTTGGAGCAAAAATAACCTCCCTCCCAAACAGAACAGCTAACATGAACACCGTGTCAGAAATGGGGTGAAAACAAAATAGCAATGATTATCAGGTTAGCACAGTAGGGCCTTAAATACGCCTTTTAGGACCTTTGCTTGCCTAATTGTATGTTAATGCAATTACTAAAACATTTATCATTGAATGGTAATCAGAGGATCTATGGTGAGCTGTAAGCCGTCCATTCCTCATGGCCAGATTGATTATGAAAAGAACACATCTGACAGACTGAATGTCAGTTTCGAAACATCTTCCCTGGTTTTAAGTTGAAAGTGTCGCTGAAAATGGTCACGCCATTGAATGAATCCTTGATCTTCAAGTATTCCATTAGGTTCTGTCCTTTCAACCCTCTAATGTGGTGAGTGAGAGACTTTGTGACTGATTTTCTACTCAGTCTGGACATCTGAAGAAGCAAAAATAATGTGTGCTGTTTAAACATAGTTAACATGATAATTAATGGGCCTAATGGCTTGTCCCTTTCTACTCAGGCTTCATCTCCTCATAAAAGAGGTATGGATCAAACAGAGCGGCATGTACTCTAATGACAGCACCAAGCTGTCTCAAGTACGTCTTTCTGAGTCATTCTGTGAAAGGGCACCAGGAAGTGACTGATGACGTTTGAGGGTTTTGTGAATTTGGTTTGAATCTCAGTTCGGTTGCTCTGGTTATAGGCTGTGTCTGTCTGAAATGGCACAGAAGACCACCTTGCTTCTTCTTTATTTATGAGAGTGGTAATATTTTATAAAACCCCCAGAGAATCATGAGAATCACCAAAGTTGAAGGTACCTGAGTTAGGGCTGTTATCTTTTATTAAAAATTCAGACTACCGCTCAAATGAGGAGAAAAACGTAACTATTCTTTCTGTCATGATCTGTTTGAATTCAAAATGTACAGTGTAACAGGCCTCAGCGGGGAAACATCCTCACAGATAATCACACCAAACTGAGAACAGATGGAAGCAGTTTGGATTCAACACCACAAATGGAAAAGAAAAAACAGCAGGAAATCTGAGGTGACCTGTTAGTCTGTCAGTACAGAAAGCACCCTGGATTAGCAGAACGACGTTGATTCTACACCCAGCCTGATCGAAACTGCATTGTCAATTACATTTTGAGGGAAACATTTTCTCCCCGATTTTGTTTGTTTTTGACGTATCACAAATACGTTTGTATTATACTCATCATAGTCCGCGGAAGTCCGTGTAGGAAGGACGTCTGGATGGATAGGTGAATCAAACAAACACAGGACTTGAGAAAGTTTGTGACCCGGCAGCCATGTTGAGATTAGTTGAGGAAATACCAAGCACCGCCGGAGCAAACTTTCTCATTTTACAGCTAAACAGTACACTACAAGATGTTTCTGAAAACATTTGAGACGAGAAAGAGGCATTACAGTAACAGAATATTGATTCATATTTGATCAGCGCTGCCTAGTTTGACCATTTGATCGGAGTTTGCGAATGATTGACATTTGCCTCCGCTGAATGAACAGCCAATAGGATGGTTATTATGGCATTTTTGCCCAACGATACCAAAAACATTCTGCCTACTGCAGGTTTAAGTAGGGGTCCGACTGCAAAACAAAACATATATATTTTGCTTGACAAGAATACAATTTAGAAACACCTGGATGTTTTCTCTGTATTTTGTTTAATTTTTTTGGCATGAAAATAATCAAATTTAAAGGGACTATTTGTAACTTTCAGAAATGCTTGTTAACAGTGACACCTGTGGCCGTTAAGTCAACGAAAGTCAGTGTCGGGCTTGCTCTTGCTCGCTCTAAATAGACATGAACGAGCATCGCTCAAAACAGTGAGGCGACACACGTCAGCTAAAACCACAATATCACTCTATTTCATCTGCTTGGCAGTAATGTTAGCTGACCAGACGAAGGTCTCTCCATGAATCACTGCTGATCCTAGTGTTGGCTTTTCCTGCCTCAGCCTACGGGGCTGAAGCAGGAAGAGAAACGTTATTGCCTCTCGTCTGTGCCCGCAGGGAGACACCGGAGTTTTGGTCGGAGACGAAAACGTTTCAGTAACATGGGATCCCGACCCGGTAGATTTATACGTGTAAAAAGTTACAAACAGTCCCTTTAAAGATACACATTGACAGGAAATATGAAATGAATCCAGAAATGTCAGTGTTGGTACAGGAGCTTAACACAAGGGTCAAACCAAACAAACAAGCTGCAGTGAGCTGCTGTCTCTCTCAGACCAGGCTGACCCACTTCTTCAGCGGTACTTCCTTGTTGCAGGGAGGCACATTGCATCGGCAGCCGCCACACACACACACACACACGCACACACACACATACACACACACATGGATACAGACATAAACATAGACAGATCTGCTGAATCCAGGCTGAGGACTGCCCTCTGCTCCAGCCAAATGTCTCTCTGTCTGATGAACTGTTTTAAGATCATCATCGGGTGCTGTTCATAGAAACACTAACACGGTCACCGGATATCTGCTATGTTCTGCCACAGCATGTTTAGAGTTTATCTCTTTTTATTATTAAAAACAGTGATGTCTATTAAAAAGTTAAAAAAAACAACAACATCAACAGAGGCAATTATCTTTTCAGAGGAAAGTGTTAATCTGTCCTTTATGTTTTTCAAAACTAATAAACTCCAGTATTCAAAAAAGAGAAGCTCTGCTCTTCATACATACAAACACAAGGAATCAGAGTGGTACAATTAAACAAATGAAAAAATTAAAGAACAATTAAACAAAAAAAAATTGCTTCTTAGATTTCATTCACACTAATCAATCCTCAATGTAACAATAAAGGGAAGAGCGTACACATCTGAAGTTGGATTTTTGAAATTAATAAAATGAACTCAAGATTCATGATTCCTGCACTTTTTTTTCCTTTCAAAACAATTAAAACAACCTTAAGACCATAAAAAATGCTCTTTTTTTTATCAAGCCCATATTTCAGATTCACAATGATCAACTGGAAGATTCTTCTTCTGCTTTTTCTCCAATATTATTATTCATCCATCTGTCCATCTGTCAATGTAAATGATGTTCATTTAGTCATTTTCGGTCCCATTCAGAGTAAAATAGACGATAAACCAGGGTATGCTTTATGGCGTGGCTACCTTGTGATTGACAGGTCGCTACCATGGCGTTGTCCAGTCTGAGTGTTTTCCATCTTACAACGTTAACACAGTGTGTTTTCAGGTCATTAAAGTTGATTGTAACCTTTTGGTCGCCTAAAAATGTCTTTCAGCGTTCAGTTGCAGCTGCAAAAAACAAGACGGCAACGGTCAAAAAGCTGCACTTGAGGCTTCAAAACGGCATTCCGCAAACCAATGGGTGACGTCATCATGACTACGTCCTCTTATATACGGTCTATGGTCGACAAGCTGAAGGATTTGGAACATGCTAGTGACAACTTTACTAACACAGAATATTAAGCAAATGCAACAACACAAGACGTAGCACCACTTACCAGTCCAACAGCAAGAAGGCCAGCTCGGCGTCTGTCTTACAGCCTTTTATTTTGAGGAGCTCTCGCCAACAACTAATAGCTAGTACAAGATTTACTCTTGTCTGGCCTCGTGCTCGGTATCTCTCTCTTTTTCTCTTCTTTGCTCCGTCCGTCAACATCCTCTTCGGTCTCTTTGCCTCTGCCATGATGTCCGTACTTAGAAAAAAGAGCTGGATCACAGGTAGCTGGTGGTGTGTGACGTAGTACCGCAAAGCATTACTCAGTTCTCTCGTACCCGCTCACCAAAGGTATAGTGCAAGAACAGGTGTTTGTGGTGCAGCGTGGGAAAGAACAACACATGCTCGGTCTGTGCCCCGCGGCATCGGACACCGACGCACGGGGTAACCCTCTCGCGTTAGTTCTGGACGTACCAGGGATTTCAGAGATTTCAATGCAACCTGCCACCACCCCATCACCTCCAGTCTTCATCATATTCAGTGCACAGTCCTGCTCCACATCCCTTCCTTGGATCTTCAGCTACTCCCTTCACCACCACCACCGGTGTCTAGACTCCGGTGGAATAAACCTAATCTCACCACGGCATCACTACCCCCTTGTAATAGACTACGTCACGATGGAGTCTAATCGCCAAAGACTTTGCACTTTTCTGCTAATGCACCACGTAATAAATCATTGTTCATTCGATATGAGGTCTCTCCCTATTGAAATACTCTTGTTACATGCATAGTGTCCTTTCAAAATAAACTTCTGTTTTCACATGGAATTTAGTTTAGGCCACACAACCACTTAGTTAGGAAATGGTCGTGGTTGCCGTTCACTTCACTGACTAATGACTCACGTGACCAAAGACTGACGTGATAAAATAAGTCAACGTTACTTTTAGTTTCACGCGGGACACGAACGTCTCCTGGTTGAAAGTCTTGTGTTTGTTTGACCCATCCATCACTTCTCCCTCACGCCCTGAGCGGAGTCTCACCCTATTAATACTACGTCACTTGCTCCGACTGTCGGATAACGCCGCGGATGGGTTTACATTAGAGTTAGTTGAAAGCGTGGTTCGTCACATACTGCTGATAAAAGATGCCTCCGTGCGTCAGTTTCCGATCCTGAGGGGCACTGCCCAAACAGCGGTATTTGGGAGTTGGGAAAAAGATTGTGAAGCTGTTATTTTAAGGTAAAAAAGTTGCATAATGTTGCTTTAAAGGAACACTGGTGTTTTTCAGTCTTACACAGACTCAGACAGGAAGATCAATATCAATTTTATCCCTGTGTGTCCGGTATAGAGCAGGTGTGTTTCTTAGCATGGACTGGAAATTGAGGGAAACTGCTTGCTTCATTAAAAGTGAAAAAGTGAACAACCTTATTCACATATTGTTTATTGCATCAAACCTCTCAGGTCCTTCACTCCAGCAGAAAATGATTGCCTTCTGAAAGAATTCAACAGTTAGCCTACAGGACATTTTATGAGAATGAGAATTCAGTATAACAATACAAAATATGTCCAGTAGCATAAAATCTCAGAGCTGCTGGTGTTTGTTAAAGGGGAACTACACACATTTTCAAAATTCATCCATGTTATTCTTATGGTCTAAAAAAATCCAAAAATATTAGTAAACATGAAAAACTCTCCCATTTGCACTAAGTTCCCGCCATTCAGCCCCTGCTGCAGCAGAGTGTGCGACCTGTCCTCTGACCTGGGTCACTGCTTTATTTTCTTCCCACCAATACTAATTGCGCACGGGTATACATGAATTTGACTAATCCTAATCCACAGGACTTTAATCTGCTGTGAGAACAAGCTGTGTGCCTCAACAGCCCGGCATGGCCTGGCCTGGCCTGGATGACAGTCCTCAATCCAATCTTTCCGTTGAGGATGACGCAGCAAGAACATGGAGTCAGCACACAGAGACAGCTCAGATTACACCGCCCTCTCCGCCATCCACGTGCTCTGTGCTGTTTACAATTTGATTCACTCACTTATTTGCAGACGACATGGCTTCATTCCTTTTTGTGTTTTCACTTTGCTATCCATCATTCTTCCCTTGTGTTACTTTTCACAACATAATAATTCCAGCCATGTTCATTCCGTTTCATTCACGCATTCCTGTACGTGCTTCACAACCGCTTCGGCTCAGCTTTCAGCAACAAAAAATGCACTTTCTTCACAGCAACATAGTCTGAGTGTCAGACTGTATTGATGAATGTAGTAACCTGTCAATACAGTGACATGTGATCCAACACAGGATAGAATAGTAATTGATCATAAGTGCTGTGGCCTTTTTTTTAAAAGTTGCACACTAAGAAGACCAGTGGGCCAGATGGTATTTTGGCTTTTCTTCTTAAAACATTTGCTGATGAGTTGCCCCCAGCCTGGAGCCCTTTATCCCAGCTCTCCGTTGATACATGTGCCAATATGGAAAAAAGCCCACCAACACCTACAGGTATCTGTCAAACTCTTATAGATTTACAGCAGCATCAACAACATCAACACAGGACTGGACTAAAACTTCAGGGGAAACAACATTCACAGTAAAACCTAGACTACAAGTCCTTCCCACCAGACTCAACCTTTCTATCTGGTTTCCTACTATTCAGGTTCCTCATTGTTTGCATCACATCCACAGAACAGATCACAGAAACAATGGCACACATCTTGAATGGCTGTTATGTTTACAAAGGAATGTACATAGCACGTGATGATTAGTGAACATTATAGAGAGAGGAAGCCTTTATGACCAAGGTCATTAAAGCTTCAGTAGGCAGAACGTTTTGGCAATTTGGGACAACAATTCCATAATAACCTTTCAGCATATTGTAATTCAAGTGTTCTGAGAGAAAACTACACTTCTGCACCTCCTCATGGCTCTGTTTTCAGGCTTTAAAAAAAATCTAGCCCGTGACGGGAGACTTTGACCAATCACAGGTCATTTCAGAGAGAGAGAGAGCGTTCCTATTGGCTGTGCTCTGGCTGGAGGGCGGTGCTTGGTATTTCCTCAGCTGATCTCAACATGGCTGCCAGTTCACAAACTTTCTCATTCGGAGAATCACTCGGAGTTCACGAGTGATTGACAGCCGGCTCTCTGGACGGCAGACTCCAGATCAGCTCTGACTGCTTGTTTTCCTGTCTGTGAAATCCTGCAGATGCCATTAGGAGCACTGGAGGACACATGATTTTTTTTCAGATTACCTGTCTCATGTACTATTGTTAGGATATAGTGTCCGTTTTAAAAATAAAATAAAAAATAAAAATAACTTTTTTAAATCATATTTGCTCCAATCTCGCCTACCGCTGCTTTAAATACCAACCACTCCTAAATACCATCTCAGAGCCAAGATGTTTGTAAGCGAGACTTTAATTCAGTTCCATCTAATGCTTGAAGGATAGTTATCTACTTTATGAATGACTGTCAGAGAGAGTTATAATTTGTATTTATTAACTGTATTGCTGTATCGCATTATACGTGAGCACGAATCAGCCCACATGCGCAGCAAATACATGTTAAATCATAACGAAACTCTAGCACTTCACACTAAATAACAAGAAATACACAACTTATAAGAGCAGCGTAATGAATATATTTAAAATGAAATACTAAGGATATGATATTGTAAATAATGTCCGACCACAGTCCTGTATATGCAGATGACTACTAACTGCAGTATTTAAGCTGAGGGCTTTTCAGGACAGCAGTTCTGTTTTGGTCTGTGTGTGTGTTTTGAGCAGCAGCACACAGCGTTCAGTACATGATGTCCCAGCACATTTACAGCTCTGTCCTCAGCCTTAGAGCTGATGGTAGATATACATGAAAGCTCAACTCATCCATGAACACAGCAGCAGCAGCAGCAGCATTTAGGGAGCAGTGCTGCCCTCTATCTGTCTGCACAGGAAGGACCACAGCCCCTCCCTGCTACTGGTCCTGTTGGTGGAGGACAGGTGCTGGGGTTGGACCGGTATATGAGTCTTGTCACTTTGACCAACTTTTATAATTATTTACAGATATTACTAATTAAATATAACCCAGATAGTGTTATTTACTTATGTTGGATATGACATGACTATATGCTTGCCAAAGAGATATTATCCTGGGTAGATAGATCACAAAAAAAAGTGGAAAAAGATAGTCAAAAATATCCATGCATTAACTGGCAAGCAACCAAAAACAAAACGAATTTAGAAGAAATGAGAGCATTTGTTTTGCATCTTCATTTTTGGTATCTTCTGAAGTGACAGTCTTTTTGGTTTGTTGCTGTGTCTCCCACGCGGCTCAGGAAACTGTCCGAGGAGACGGTCATTTTGAAAGATATCAACTTGTATTGACTGCTGAGGCCTTCATCATCTTCTGCTGAACTTAGAAATACATTTTTGCACACAAGTGACCCAAACCCCCATCACTTACTTTAAAAAAATATGTTAGGGAGGGATTGCTTCACGGCCAGTTTAAAAAAGGGGAATGACTACGGCAACAAATAACTCATATATACAAATAGACATATAGACAAAAGTATTGTTGTAAGATAGACTGCAACTCAAAGGTCCGCTCAGTAGCTTTCTTCACAGCTCTAAATTGCATCTCACTACGGAGGATGTGAACCAGCCAAATCAACAATAAATGAATTAATGATTCGACTAATAAATAAATATGCCATTAAAAGTAGCAAATAATATAAAAAATTTAGTCATTAAGTAATTGATATAATGTGACATAAATTGATATTTCTGTTTTCATTTTTTTTTTTATTTACATTTGTATTAATTCCCTTATTTATTAACTCTTCTGTTTAACTTCCACTTATATTTATTTATTTATGTATTTCTAATAATCTTTATATTTATTTATTTATTTATTTATTTATTTATTTATTTATTTATTTATTTATTTATTTATTTATTTATTATAAATAAAGTTATAGACTGCCCCCTGGTGGTGAAGTATCATCAGTCACCAACCGAACACAGCACACCATATACCAACATCTGATGGATCAATAAGTAATTATAATAAACTTGTTGACCTCTGATTGGGGTCATCTTCAGTCTCTCTCATGATTTCTTTGACTGACAGAGTACCACCACTGACACTTCTTTGAAAAATCAATCTGCTGCAGACATGTAAATGATTAGTTTGAATTACAATCCAATCAAAGTCTTCTGCAAGATAGAGGTGAGGAATCAGTCTGTGAAGTTTAAGCAAATATTTTCACAAGAACAATAGTGTCTTTATATTTGTGAAAGATGATGTTAAAACATTGAGCTGCTGCTCTGTTCGGCATTGTGGGCAGCAAGTCACATGAATAAAGTACTTGAGCCAATCCCCCCTGTACAGTCTTTTAAAGGTCTGTATCCCCCATACAAAACATTCCTAAAAGCCCTATACAGCCACACTAGCTTGTTTCTTAAACTTGCAATACAAAACTGTTATATAAAACTGCAAATATAAACTGTTTACTTTAAGATAAATGATGAGTATATGGTGATTATTTTTCCTCAAGTATGAACAGAAACTTCGATACATCCATGTCTGTATCTCCACATTTGGTGATTAGATAAATGAACTTTTTAAAACCCTCTTGGATCAGCTGGAAAATACAACGATGTATCAGGGCCATTGTACAGTCGATATTTTCTGAGCTTATAAAATCATAAATTTACGAGAAAAAAACTAAACACGAAAATTGAGAGGTTTATTTGTCAAGGAACCACATTGCTTGACTTTGCAAGGTTGGATCAATCTCATGACACAACAGACGGCACGGCTTAGCGCTGCAGTAATGTAAGCCACAGAGTGCAAAATATATTATACTAGTATTTATTTATGATCATAAAAGAACACAGAAAGAACATTAGAGACCATCTTGTGTATTCTAATGAGCCTGCATGTGACATAGGAAGGGGAGCCAAATCTGATCTGAATGGCTTGTTGAATCATTTTTTCTGATCGAAGCAGCCCACAAAACACTGACTGGGTTGTCTTATTTCACAGTTTGTGGGTTGGTAGACACCACAGATACCTAAATGTATGTGCACAAGTACTGAAAAGGTGAGTTTTCATGATATGTCTCCTTTAAGTGATCACCCAAAATAGCATAAATAGCATAAAACATCGTAACAGCAACAGGTGTTGTGTATTGTATCGTGATCATTCAACAGTCATGAACAATATTTAAATTTTAGAGGTAATGCTTTAACATCTTACACTATCAAACAAACCAAACAGGAATAGAACTCTGTATAAGAGCAATATAACCGACTATGGACATTATTTATAGAGCGCAGATTAGGAAGTTGAATTGGAAAGCGTATTTTATAGGCCTGTATAAATTGGACAAGTGGGGTGTCTTCCTGCTCTAATCCTGCACGTATTGGCCTTCATCTCCACAGCAAATAAAAATGATGCTTTACATTCATCTGGAGAGACTGAGAGCCTGTTTGATTTAGGATGTGGCTAATCTCTGCAGGACTCTAACAGCTCCCACTGCTGGATCTGCTTTATCTTTGAGTTGAGGGATAAAAAGGAAATTCATCTTATAAAATGTTAGCGTGTTTTGATTTACTGTAAGTTGGTGTTCGGAAATATTCATTTCAGGTATTTCATGTCAACGGGATGTAATCATCTGTTAAGTCATTGCCTTGAACAGTATGGTGTTCATGCCGTGACTCATAGCCTATACTGTACACTCATAGACGATGACACCACTCTTAACCTTAACCTCCCTCATGGGACAATACATAGATATTATATTGTCAAGCTCCAGCTGCACCACTTTGACACAGTCTGTTTAGCATGTGACATCCTGGGAAGAAGCTGCATTTCCACTCCGGCACTGAGGTGTTCAGCAGGATTACGGCCAACAAAAACAGATCGATGCTGCATCACAAGGAACCAAAGGGGCCGACACACCTCACATCTCCAGCTAACTGTTGAGGTGCACGTCAGAGGCAGCTTGCAAAAAGATAAAAAAAGTAGTTGATCGGTCAACACATAGCTGACTGAAGGGGGGTCAGTGTGCTGCAAATGAAGTGCTCGCCGGATTGTCATCTGAAACATTCCCTCTCATGTCTCTCCAGAGTGGGAAATGAGGGCGCTGCTTCCAAGGATTGTTGTAACTTCATGAAAAAGACAATCCGACATTCACGGCCACTTTACGGTGATTGGCCAGGTGTGAGGAGGTGTAAAAGTAGGCAGGATGTGAACTTCTTTCACAAGCTCTCTTTATTTCTGTCAGTTTGTACTGTATGTATACAAACAAGTGCAAGACCATGGATGTCCTGAAGGAAGGATGGTCCAAAGGTGTGCATCATTATCCACATTTAAACAACACCGTGTCTCCACCCTCTCTATGACAGCGAGCTTTTCAATCTTTTGCCCTCAGGCCTGGTCGGACGAGCCATTACGTTAGGCACAACTAAATTCAGAAGGCAACTAAGTTTGTTGACTTTAATCACAGAGAGTTTCTGAGTTTTGTCTCTCAAATTTAGGACTTTATAATCTCAGAGATTATCCAAGTATTTTGGGCGTAAATTTATGACTTTAATCTTAGAAATTTCAGAAAATCGGAGGTTTTTCTTGGAATATTATCCCCCTCCCACGGCTCCGTCCTTTTTTTTTAACCTACAAAGGCCTTAATACGCCGTCGTATGCATCATCACAATGCTGAAACAGCTGTTTTTGACCACTGTCATGAAATGTGACAAGAAATATATCGGGAAAATTGAATAAGGACATTTCTATAATAAAATAAAAATGATATCCAATAACATTTTTATTTTTTATTATTTTATTATAGTAAAACTTTCTCACAGTAAGAATAATGAAATAACATTTTATAATAACGAGATGAGTTTCAATAATTTTTTCCATTATTTCACAAATTGTTATTGTTATTTTAAACAATTTATTCATACATTTATTTATTTCATAATAATAAATACATTTATTTATTTAACATTGAACATTTTGGGGGTCTTTGTGTAAAAGCGTGAACAGGGGAGCAGCTCTGTTTTCTTCTTCTTTTTTTGCAGTTGTCAGCAGGTGACATTGATAGTCAGTTTCTCAGCATTTGTCATGAATTGTTATCATGAAAAAACACACTTTAGTTCTCACACTACCTGGGTATAGGTTGTCTAACTTTGTCTATGTTCGTGCAGCTGCATAACTCAACAGACTTGTCAAACGGAAGAACTTTGTGCTACCGGCATGTTTACAGCTCTAACAGCCAGTAACAGCCAGTGATATCTGAACTAATTGCACACAGAGAAATAGCCCTCCTGACATGTTTGTGGCAGTTGTGGCCACAGTATCAGATCCTGACACGGTGGACTCGACAGGGATGACGATCAACACCGAAGACTTCTCACCACATTCCCCATGTGTGTCTGCAACCTTCAGTTCAACAACACGACACAAGTCTTTGCTGCTAATGAGTTTATCACATCTCACAGATGAGGGCACCTTTACTAATTAACTCGAGCACACGTCCCCTGTCCTTGTCACTGCATGAGAGTATTGAGCTGTTGAGTCACCGTCATCGCTGTTAGCAGGTCCCATCAGCCGGTCCCATCAGCCGGTCTGCTCTGGACATGAGAGGGACATTTAAATTGCCTGATAAGAACAGACCACTAGAACAAAGGCATGCTGGGAGCGAGATGATTGCAGCTCAGGGGACAAAAAGAGACGTTCAAGGCTGATGGATCATCTTGCAATTGAGAGCCGACTGAATACATTTAAGTGAATGAAGCCAGTGATTAAGACTGCTTATGTTTATTTGAAGTGGTCGAATATAATTTAGATTACTGAGATAGTGTGCATAGGGGAGTTCAGGGGGTGAAATGAGTCACGGTCACGGTTTGCAGAGGAGGCTACTCTATAGATGCCGGAAATGATGCTCTAAAGCTGTTTACTAAGAGGTAAAAGAGAAATTATGATGGATATATAAAACATGTGAGAAATTTCAGCCATGAAAAAATGGAATTTCATTAGGAGCACAAAATCAATTATTTAATTTCTGAAAATGAAAATGAAACTAGAGGGAAAAGGTCCAGTAACTCCTTGGAGACCACACATCCTAATTTGCATACACAGACAAACACTCTACCTGTGCAGGTTAGGCATAACAAATGGATTACCGGTTGCGACCGTAACAACTGCTTTATGTTGACTGTTTATCGCTTCCTCTGAGCAGTCAGCCCTGCTGTGTGTTTATTCTTGAGAGGCAAGAGGGAGATCAAAATATAAAGAAAGAGTAATTGGTTGAATAATCTCAGTATCATTTACAAAATATTTTCTCTCTTCTTTGGAAAAAAATCCATTATTTAAATTCTAATTAAAACGCTTCAACAGCAACACATGCAGGGCAGGTAAGAAAGTTTCAGTGGGGGCTAATTTGTAGTTGACGAAAACACGTAAAACGACAATCCGAGGGAGGATATCCTACCGGCAATACTGCACAGCCATCCGATTCCACTGTTATCAGTCCTTATAAGTCTGAAAGTGAAACTTAAAAGCAACACACTCTAACGCGTTAAGCAACAAAACTACAACTTCTTTAGGTTTAGGCAAAAAAAGACACTTAGTTAAGTTTAGATCGCCCATGTGAATCAATGATAAAACCTACTAGTTGGTGTAGCAGGCCCCTTTCTGAGTCCTCCTACCAACATAAGAAGATGTGCTCCGTTGTAGTCAGCGCTCGGTTCAGTTTATCATTTGCTAAGCGATAGTTATAAATACAGACATGCACATATGTCTTACCTAGGCGCACAAATCAAGAGAGGAACTACTCTGTATGGAAACAAGAGTCCAAACTGAAGCCATCGAGGCAGCTGTCCTGCATGTTACTGCAGCCCTAAAAGCAAAAATGTAAAACATAAAGGAAGACATCTTTGCATCTATTAAGTCTCACCTGGTGCTTTTATCATTGACATTTCAAGTCCAGATATCTGCTGTGTAATAGTCTGTTTATAGTCACCATTCAGGCCACCACAGACACCCATAGTGAGACCATAAAAGACATGCAATGTGGAGCGAGTGAAACGTTGGATATTGTAACCTCACTATAGAAAGACATGACAGAACATAAAGAAGAGAGCTCATACATTGCTTGTTGCCATTTCTGCGGCCATTTTTCTGTTGCTTTTTCTTATCTATAGCTACCTAGCTATATGGAGGAAGATGATGTCCCCATTCTTAATCCCAACTCTGATTGGTTGTTACTCCAACTGGACTTATAACAACTTAATAGCTGAATAAACCTAAGATATATATTGGCAAAGATCTGGATTTCTGTAACATTATTACATATTGCACATACTTTCAGTTTAACCTCCAAATAAACTGGTTTAGATAAAGTGCTTGGTTGCAACCTGTTTAATCCTTGTTTGCTCTTCTTTTTACAAATCTGACTTTGTTGTAGCATTGTCACTGTGCTCAGATCTCAGCAGCTGCTTGTGTGAGTATAATATTATTGCCACCAATAGTAATAATGGTTAAAAAATATGATCTCTGTCCCAAGACTTTTGTGATCTGTGTTCCCGTATGATGGGATGACCAGACAGCTCTAATTTTCTGAAAAAGTATTGGTGCTTCATCCCCACCTGCTACACCAGGCATTCACCTTCTCCAGATTGTATTATAATCACAATCATTAGTATAAGGGAAGTCTGGGTGGTCATTTTTCCTGCAGCGCCGCAGGGAATCTATTCTATCTGTTTGCAGGGATTTTAATGAACGACCTGAATGGGGGGGAACTCATTAGCTGGCATTTGTAGTAGCGCCATGAGAGACTGGTGAATAATTATCTTAACCTCAGGACCACTGGAGGTGCACAGAGGAAATGGGGGGAAAAAATGCATTAATGGGAAAATATGGTTCATCCGAGCACAGAAAAGTTTTTATTTTATGGGTTAATTTTTCAAGTTTGACAGGAAATTAGAGAACATGAATCTCATGGAGAGCTGGGCTGCAATTGAATAGTCAAAAACATTACATCCTATGTCTTTTCCTAACCACTTTTCCTTGACCTTGATGGAAAACATCATGAGGTCAAGGACAGGTGTGAAGGAGAATTCCTTAGGAAATGACTGCCGCGGTGCTCAGAGAATACGACTATGCTACGTAATTCTGCAGCAGCGGATGTTATTGACATGGGTCTGCCCTGGTACTGATGTTCTGCTCTGGAAATAGTTTATTAGGTACATGTGGCTAAACATAATGCATTCTACAACAGCCATTAGAGAGGTATTGATTCAGCTTTGTGGTCTTTTTGGAAGCTGTAGTTTGTGATGCTGTTGAACTGTATTGTGTTATACTAACATGTGTTTCTAATATTTTGTCCACCCTATCTATATGAAGTGTGATACGTAAAAAAAAAAATCTGATGAATGTGTGCATACATGAAGATTTTGTGCACTGTTTACATCTGATCTGTATCTGTATGTTGCTATGTGTATATTTCTGTGTGCTGGCTTTGGAAACAAATGTCCTCTTAAACTCTAAATGTGATCTATCTACTTCTATTGACCATCAAATACTAGAGGTGTTTTTTTTTCAATCTTATATAGTTCCTTCCAAATGTTTCAACAAGTGCTATCTCTTGATGTGTTCGTTCATCACAAGACATATTTGAAGGAGGGCTGGTCGTTCAAGCTGCTTTATATCAATTTGTATTACAGACTTTTTCATTTCACGGCATGCCCAAGCCCAGATCCCGCTGACGATATGTCTGCGCCGTACTATTTCAGGTTTATCTGAGATTGTCTGAGAAACATACGGCTGTTACCTTCTGTTTACCAAATCAGAGGGGAGGAGTGCACTGAAAAGTAATACCCAACATTCACTGCACACACAGCCATGGGTGGAAGAAGTAGACTATTCACATCTTTTACTTAACACCTGTGCCTCACAAGGGACATTTTTGGCTTTTCTGATTTCTTTTTCTTTTATCATTTTGGCTATATTAATGCATATGGGATACATTTTGGCAAGGGTGTGAGCTGTTGCTTTTTTAAATCAACCTCAGCTACTATAATAAGCCTATAAACTGTGTAGCAAAAATACACCCCATAGAATAGGAGTAGAATGGACATTCCCATTCAAATCAACGTAGTAGGGTCGGAGCAGCGGACATTTTTATGTGTACCGTTGCCATTGCGACCGCAGGCTGACTTCTGGATAAACTAAACCGACTTTGCGTCCATACCACATCGCAGGCTCACTGAGGTGAGGTTTTTGCAGTAATGACTAAACCGAGCAGTGGAGTAGAAGCCTAACTAGAGAGAGCCAGAGAGCCAGAGTAAATGAGTCAAATTTAGAAAACGTAATGCTTCGTCCACACACTCTTGTCACAGCGTAGGAAAGCACATTGCTATCGCTAGACTAGTGCAATTTGTTCGGCTCATTTTCTGTAACCAGTGTAGCAAGAATGGTGGATTTAGCAAGCAAGGAAGCTCGCTAGTTAACTAGTGGACAGCATGCATGTTCCGAGGTCCATTATTCCGAAGCCCCAGTAGCTCGAAAAATGTCCTGAGAGCCCATTATCCCAAACAGAAGCACATGGCTAATTACTATGCTAAATGGTGTCATAGGACCTTCCAGGTCACAACATTTTTTTCCTACCATGGGACGAAAGCATGAGCTTCCCTATACTCTGCCTCTGGTTGGCTTACCCTGGTATTCTTAAATTTCACTCCTCATGCCTAAACCTAACCACCGTCCACCATGCATCATATCAAAGGCTTCTCTGAGGTAAAAGGCACTGCTGGGTGTTACTGGTTACAAAATGTTTTGCATTAAGAAACAAGAGGCTCTTTAAGCAGCGAGAGCAACAGGGCGGTAGGACAGTGTTTTTTCAACGGTATGAAGACCTGCTGGAGGAACTTGAAATCAAATATGTGTCTTCATACGTGATTCTAGGTGATCTGGTTCAAAAGTAAATTTTTCAGGATGGTGCCAGTGGTTATCTTGGATTTCAAAAAAATCCTGGGGTTTTTGGGAGGGACCTCGGGGATCATTTTCTTTTTATAAAAGGTCCATAATCCAAGTCAAATCAATCATCAAAACATCTTAGTGGGGAGAGGCGAGGAGGGGGTCTGATAAGAGGGTGTTATCATTCTTTTTTTAACATAAATTTCATGATGTAGATTAGTCCCAAATGACCGATGCTATCTCAGAATCGGCCTTGCAGGACTAGGGATGATTTAGGAGATGATACTGATTTAAAACAGTAGATGTTGTGTTGAGTGAACAAGTGAGTCAGTCTAGTGGAGCAGAAGACAGAGTTAGTTTAGCTTTGAGAATATCAAGTGACTGTTCAGTGGAAGTTGCAGTTTGTGCAGAAATAAGTGCTGCAGCTCCTTAAGACCAACAGAGGTTTCCTGTTTCCCGGCGGCTGAGTGAAGTGACGGGAGGTCAGCAAGTCAGCGAGTAACGTTATTGACTCCGGCCCAAGCAGGAAAAGTTAACACATTGGTTTGTCCATTTTGGGCTGCTGTAGAAACATGGTGGCCGGCTCCGTGAAGAGAGGACCTGCTCTCTAGATATTAACAGCTCATTGTAAAGTAATGAAAACAAAACAATTCTTATTTTTCAGGTGATTATACTCTAAAGAAAACATACTTACTAATATTATATTCCATTTCTACCAATAAATCCCAGTAAATGTTACACGCTGTGCCTTTAAGTACTGTACTTATATGTACTTAATTACATTCAACCAGTGCAGACACCATTACAGTCTACAGAGGCTCCTCAATTATCAATTATTCTTAATATAAAGAAGAATTAACTTTAAAAGCTACATAAACACTTTTTGTTTTTGCTACTTGGGGTCAGAACTCAACAATCAGCTGAAAATCAAACGCGTTTGACATGTTATCACCTTATGATATGGTGAACATCTTATATACAAGTATTTGCACAGCCTGACAACGATCAAGGAGGACATTCACATCAGGGGTGACCAACCACACAATCTCCCCCCACAGAATTATATCAACAATTCGATAAGAAAAGGCAAGCGAGTGTGTTTCTTTTGGCCTGCATTCAGAATTTAAAGAATTTAAACCTGAGCACAACCCCACTCACCTCCCATTGGGTGAAATCCATACAGCACCGATCCATCCAACCCATGTATGACCACCCGCTAATAAAACACACAAGCTGTGCGTATATATCAAAGAGCAGAAAAATGATGTCCCTGGGATCAATAAAAGATGGAAAGAGAAGACGCTTTTAATTAAACTCAGCTGGGGGAAAATTCTACCTGACCCGGCTCCGGAGATATAAATGAGCAGAAGAGACTCCATCATTTAAATTTATGACTAGCTGATGGGCACGTAGATTTAATTTAAACTTATATCCAACAGGATAGAGGAAAAATGCAAATTCACACCTCTGTTTACTCAACCTCATAATGGGATTTACCAACCCTATAAAATGTGATTTACAATCATCAACAGCCAACTACAATCAACAAAAAACAGTACAAACCGAGAGTCAACGTTCAACACAGTTCATATTTCAGCATGACATAAATGTTTTTTTCTTTGCGTGGCTGTAGACACCCAGGGCCCTATTTTAATGGGGCTAGTACGATGAGCAAGCGCAGCAGACTGTGTGGGCGGCTCCATGCATACATGATACATTTGATATGTGCAGCAGCACCATGTGTAAAAGTGTTGGGTGAAGTGGAAAATAGATCGGATGATGTGGTGATTAATCACCATCCTCTCAGCCATGTCACCATCACTTGTTTAATAGCTGCAAGTAATTAGTTTGCTCCTGTTGACAGAATGACCAAATTACCAGCAGAGTGACTTTACTAAGACCGAATTTCTCCCGACTGCTAATAACTTGCTTTGCGCACCTATATGTGCCTCTCCTTCCAGTGTGCTCTCTGTGCTGCTCTGGGTACCAAAATACCACTCAGTGAACAAGGTGAATTTCGAAGTCAGGAAAATACCAAACTGTCATAGCACCGCCACAAAAACAGAGCACATAGTCTTGTTCTACAAAGACAAACTAATGCCATCAGAATACTGTAATTTGAAAGATTCTGTAATCACATAAAAACACATTTCGTTGACCACTTACAAAGGAAAATACAACATTTACCTATTATGACCTTAGTTGAAGTGGCAAACTTGTTAGCAAACAGTTGTCTATTGACACATCCAGCAGAGAGCAACATTATCATTCATTAGGAGGTATGTTTGCGTCCACCTGATGAGTCCAATATTCTTTCTCTTTTGGCTCTGTTTTTGGTCTCCACCAACTTCTGAGGGAAATATCTGTCTCTTTAGCTGCTAAATGCTCCACTATGTTCACCAGCTAATCGCTAACTTTGTCTGTCTGCTGTTTCCTGCTGATGGACAGGTAGTATACATTGGGTTTATCGGAGCTTTTTCACTGACGACAGCTGTCTCCTGCTGCTGGGAACCAGATCGATGAGAGCGTTGAGACTGAAAACAGTAAAGCTCTGGGCCTTAAAACCAAAACAATGAGAAGAACTGCAGAGTGGGTGACAATTATGATAATTGGTGACTCCTTTCACCTCACACACATAGCCATTTGGTCCATAGTAAGCTAACATAACAATATTAATAAAGAAAAATCATGACTATTTACCTTGGTTCACATCTCTTTGACATGAATTCATACCAGACATTCCAGTATAATAGTAGTGTCAGACTGGGGAAAGATAAATGGACAGGGTGTTGTGATGGAAGAAAGGATCGGCTTTCTTAAAGCCTCATTTTTACTACCGAGGCGTCGGTGCTTAGACAGCAGCAGTATGAAATAAGTGATGTGTCCACCTGCAGTCTGAGGGCTTGTGTCTATGGTCAGTGGGCTGAAACCAGCCTCTGCCATGATGACAGTAAATCAACTGACCCCACAGCGTCTGTAACTAAATCAGGCTCACTCCTCTCCTTCTACCAATCATATTGTTTATTTCAGACCCATCAGATCTGGCTTTCTGGTGTGATGTCATGTATGGAGAAAAGAGGCTATAAATATGAACTGGTATTCAATAGTTGAATGCCATGAATGACATGGTGATGATGCCATGCACAAACAATGACACCTGATTAAAGTGTCTTGTTGACATTTCCACGATCCAAGCTTTGATTCTTCTTCTTGCCATCAGGGATTGAATAAGTCTATAGTTCATGGGTGAATCAGTGTTGCATTTAGACTCTATTTTATAAAATGATAGGTGTATTGTTTGATAGGAGAATGAGTGAGAGCAGCTCAGATCCATCTACGGTAAGACCCTATGCAGCATGAAGCAAGCCTCAGACCTCTAACAGCAACTCTCAATCTGTTTTAAGATCACTTTTGGGTGTTTGATAACTGATTCTAATGATTTGAATATATTTCAACCTGACATTTTTATTTTAAGTCAGTGCTGATACAGTGCTGTATAGGAGTGTGTGTGGTGTTTGAGGCAAATGTAAATGTATGTGAATATAAGGTCATGGCCACTTGTCACAGAATGCATCCATGACCTGTGAGGAGTTCAACCAAAGAGGGATTCTCCCGTATCAGATTGTTTTATTGACAAGGCTGCTCAGGGTGGTCTGAGAGGGGGCCACGTTGAATTCTTTCTTTTTTCTCCATTTTATATTGACTTGATGTAGACCGAGACAGGGACGCCCCTGCTTTTGCTGCACGTATACGCTCTTAGGAGGGGTCTGAATACATGTAGTTGGAGTTGACACCCTGTTTACTAAACTGAACTGCACCTACATCGACCTTCAAGGGACTTATTCGTTGTGGGCTTCGCAGTTTATTTCAGAATCAGAATCAGGTTGATTGCCAAGAAGGTTTTCATATATAAAGAATTTGCCTTTTGGTGCGTCACAATAAACTAAAGAGAAAATAAAAATAAAAGCAAGTACCTCAAAAGTCAACAGATATAAATATGGAATATAAATATTTACAATAAAAATATGAAAAAATACCATAAAATGATTTACTATATATCTGTCTTAAAATTAAAGAGCTGTACAGTTTTGTGCTGGGAATTAGGGAATGTGCAAAAGTTCAGAGTAAAGTAAAAAAGAATATGTGCAATTTAATTTAATTAATCTTATTATTATTTCATATTATTATTAGATCATAATCATCATCATCACATTCATACTATATTTTTTTTGTTAATTCACCAACTAGCATGGGGACTATAAGCTCTCCTAACATAAACTTGACATACCATCAAACAGGAGAAGGACATCACCACCTCACCATATTCTCATTTTATCACATTGATCCAAGTGGTCTGAAGTCTGTTTCATAATGTTTCCACAAATTGTCATATCGAAAGTCACTGAACTGGGGTCTGAATTGAAGAGAAGACACCCAGGACCATGGTAAGGCTAACAGCACCACCTGCTGGAATTAAAGCACTCCTTTGTTTAAATGCATCTGCTGTAAAAACAGACGTCATCAGGCATAACATGATAATTATCACGTGCTGAAGGTTTAAGCATTAAGAAGAAGGTTGTGACATATTATTACATATTATCTGATTTTATTATGGTATCTGATAACTATTTTTAAATTTCTGTTTTGTGAATGAACCTCTGGTAGCATCAGTCTACTATTTTATAACATTAACGTGTAACATCTGGCCAGTTTGACAAGGCAGGTGTGGCTACGCGATTAAAAAAAAGTTCTCTTTATTATTTAATTGAAAAAAAATAATCAAGACTTTATTTTAAATTTGTGAACAATACAAAGATCAATTAGACTGATTCATAGGTAAACGAAACATATAAAGGACACCAAGGGGTAAATAAAAACAAACAAATTAAAAAATAGTAACATAAAACACAAAACATGCCATGGGTTAATATAAATAAATAAATAATAGAATATTAAGTAAAAAACATTAAAATGGGAGCACAAACTCACCGTTTTACTAGCCTTTTTTTTTTGGTAGAAGATATTGTCTTAATATATAGTTCCATTTCTTTCTTGAAAACATTAAAGAGAGGTTTAACTCTCGCAAATTTGCATTTATGAATGTAAAACTTTGCGACAATGATAATGAGATTGATCAGAAAATACTCTTTCTCATATATATTGTGTTGAACCTTAAAAAAAAATATATATATATATATTATATAAATATAATATATATTATATAAATATATATATATAATATAAATATATAAATATAATATATATAATATAAATATATATATAATATAAATATATATATTATATAAATATATATATATACATATATATTATATAAATATATATGTATATATAATATAAATATATATATTATATAAATAAATAAATGTGTATATATATATATATATATATATATATATATATATATATAAATAAATATATATATTATATAGACAGTATATAAAGTTCTCTTTATACGATGGTGTGCACGTGTTTAGACTCCGCCCAGGTGTTTTGGTTCTGCTGTCACATGACCGATGATAGCCTGCTATATTTTTCAGGCCAGATTAAGTTCTTATCATGATAATAAAACACCTCTGTGTTCTCACTCTGTCTCATTAATGAGTATAATTTATTACAACTGTGTTCCCGTCATCGCTACAGCAGCTCTCTACCTCTGAGGCAGAGAACATTATTTTGAAAGGTCAGAGCGGAACTAGTGTTTAGTGGTGGTCCTACTGACTGACTGTACTGGGTATGAACCTGAACCGTCTCGCTCCTCTACGGACGGTAACTACAGATGGAGTCTCCAGAGAACCGGTCCGGTGAGTCGGTCGGTGTTGAGCAGGAGGCCCCGCCGGCCCTGGTGGATCAGGACACCGCGGTGCTGCTGCTGGGAGCCGGAGTGACCGCCGTCACACACCCGCTGCTCTACGTCAAGCTGCTCATACAGGTGAGTTAGCAGGCTAGCTCACACATACACTCAGGACTGGATCAAACATTGCTGCTGGGTTGTTTTCATGGAGTCCTCCACATGTCTCTTCACGTCCCCATGTCCTCATTCAGCTTAGAGACTAACGACAACTCGCCTGCTGCTCGGTACGTCCCGGTACAAGAGTCCTGCTGCGGTGTGTTGTTGTTGTTGTTCCGACAACAGGAGCTGCTGTACGGCAGAGAACCGCTTCTCTGTGAAGAGGTCCAACAGACCCAATTTTGCCTCATTTATCATTTAATAAATAGTTTTTTTTATATATATGTGTGTATATATATATATATATATGTGTATATATGTAAATATAAATACATATATATATACATATATATATATATATAGTATATACGATATGTATGTATGTATGTATATAGATGTGTATATATATGCATCTATATATATATATATATATGTGTGTGTATATATATGTATGTATATATATTATTCGTTATCAAAAATATACATACAACAAGGCACTGTCAATTATCATAACAGTAAGAAAAACATCTTTAGGTTGAGCATGGGCAACACCATATATCAAAGATAACTTTCAAAGTGAATACAAATAAAGTAAAACTGGTC
Organism: Sebastes umbrosus; assembly: GCF_015220745.1. Classification (NCBI taxonomy): domain Eukaryota; kingdom Metazoa; phylum Chordata; class Actinopteri; order Perciformes; family Sebastidae; genus Sebastes; species Sebastes umbrosus. The sequence goes on from NC_051274.1 coordinate 7,981,350, forward strand.
AAGGAACAATAATACAAAATAATAAATAAATGAATAATTTTTTTTTTTTTTTTAAATATATCACATAAAATAAAAGAAACAGGGCTCATCGCAAATTAATTTGTACATATCAAATAAAGAGAATAGTTTAACAGCTTTTTGTCAGTCATAATCAACAGTGATTTACTTAGCAGTTTTGGCTCATTCTTCTTGCTAGTCACACAGGGTTTACTTTTGAGGTATCTGCATTTATTTGTAAAAAAATTACTTAATAATAGTAAAATATTGATAACAAAATACAAATTCCAATTCACAGCAAAGATACCAAATTTGACTGTTTTCTCTGTCAATGGTGACGGCTCAATCCCCCTTGGATTGTGGCCAGTTGTTGGCTTTTACATGCAGGAAATATAATCCATGATGAGCCGGGGGGTTGGTCGTGCCACTTTGGAGAGACCATGTCTCATGGTGATTTTTTTAAAGGTCATATTTGCTCCATTTCTACCCACTGCAGCTTTAACTGCAACACCGACCATGTCGGGGCAGGTTTGTATCACTAAAACACCAAGCTGGCATTTTAAGAATTATCCACTCTGGATATGGTTTTGATAGAATACTGTTTTGGGGTCAGAAAAACCCGACATTAACCTAGACGGAGGCCAAAACTCGGGATATAAAGATGCATTTTTAAATTTACCTGGCTGAATGTGGACATACTCCATGGGCCATGGTGTTTTGGGTCATCATTACAATAGCTGTCAATGTTATCATCATTCTCATGAAGCAGAGAGGTTGTGTTTAATCTCAGTCTCTGTTGTCTCCAGGTGGGACATGAACCTCTTCCCTCAACTGTGGGCACAACTATGTTCGGACGAAGAGTCTTATACCTGCCCGGCTTCTTCTCCTACGGTGAGTGAGGTGTGACTAATCAACATCTTATTGTTTCTCTGGACAAGTTAAGAGCAGCTGACAGGAAATGAATTTGTTTTTAGCACGGCACATTGTGAAAGTGGATGGAAAGAGTGGGCTCTTCCGCGGCCTCTCCCCTCGTATCGTGTCCAGTGCCATCTCCACTGTGATCAGGAGCAAAGTTAAACAGGTAAGCAAGGACTGAGAGGAAAGACTGTACACATATCAGTACAATTTAACAAGTTATTTTATAATATGAAGGCTGATGCCAATATGTTTTTGAAACATTTTGTATGTTAGCAGTCATCAACACAATCATCGCTGGAGGAAAATTGGATTATTGTGACATTTTAATCTCTAATTGGATCCATTATGTCGCTGTAAAGAAATGTTTCACTCAGTCAGTTACTCAGCTGTTACAGCCTTGAGTGGATGATGAAGAACTCTACACTTCTCTGCTTTATAGGATACAGCTTCGTAAAGTCGTCGCCTTTTTTTCAGTCAGATTTGCTGTAACGACAGCAAAACGCAATCCAAACCTTTGTTAAAACTACTGGAACTCCACCAGTTTGTCCAGTATAATCCAATTTATGTTCAGTCAAAGCTCTCTCATTGGCTGTCCTTACTGAGGCTCTAACTTTTGCCACAACTGAACTCAACCGAAACCACACCTGACACATCAGGGGCCAGATGCATGAAACTCTGAGTTAAACTCTGTACACACACAAAGACAGAAATATGTATATGCAGATTTATAAAGCCATTAGAATGCACGGTTCTGGCATATGATGGGAGTGTTTGACTAACAGCAAAAAAAGTCTTTGGGTAAAAGGCTGTTTTAAAGCATTTAAAGGTGCAGGTATTGTGAAGGGTTGTCAAAGTCATTTCAGTTCTTTATTCAGCAGGTGGAGCTTCTGTCCAAGAGAGAGGACCTGCAGACTTCATTCAACAAAGTGGTCAAAGAGGTGAGAGGTCAGCTACTCCTGAATAACACGAAAACAGTGAAATCTGTTGCAACATGCCTGTCTTCTTTAGTCTAACTGAAGTGATACCATTGAAATGTCTTATTATACTTTCTGTTGGACATTTTGGTATTTATAGCTACTACAAGGAACTTTCACTTTGTGTTGATTTTGGCGGTCCCTGTGGACAAAATTGGTAGTGTTTCTGAGCACCAGAGTCCCGTTAGAAAATCTCTCTCTCTCTCTTAATCTTCAGTTGGTTGCAATCTCCTCACCTCACCACTAGATACCTCCAGATCCTCCTACACACTGGACCCTTTTAAAATCTGAGGACTTTGTCTTGTTACATTTTTGTTTTAAAAAAATGCCCTCAAAGTAAGGTACCAAAACAAAGTATATTATCAGGTATTGTATCAGCACTGGTATCAGAAAAATTTAGAAAAAATACCCCGCCCTACTGAAGACATATTTATGATACTTTATATTCCTTTTATTGCTTTGGTTTGCACATTGTTCCAACTTTACACCAGTTTGTCTCTTCAAATTGTTTCCTCTCTCCAGACCTCACATGAGATGATCATCCAGTGTCTGTCCAGAGTAGCCACTCATCCTTTTCATGGTATGTAAGGCTGCCAAAGTTTATTCCACCATAAAAAAAGTGTCTTTGATTATGTGGCTATATTCCTCTTGATGTAGGAAGCAGTGTCACAAGCCAGACTTGGGCTGCAACTAATTATTTTCATTATTGATTGGTTTTGAAGTTACTTTAATTTATAAAATCCCCAAGGTGATTTCTTCAAATGTCTTTTTCTTTTTTTTAATCCAACCATTTAAAACCCAAAGATATTCAGTTTAACAATGACATTAGAGAAGCGATTCGACCATCCATCCATTTCAAGCTGCCTACACGTTGTCAGCCTCCTCAAAGCTGATATTACACATGTCGTATACTGGCTGAATGGAATGTGACGTCATGAGAGCCAAGTAGTACACTGGTTGTTTAGCTAATCACCTGTTTTGCTTTCCTTTCACAGTTATGTCAGTGCGGTGTATGGCCCAGTTCGTTGGCAGAGAGGTTAAGTACGGGTAAGATGCCACAATCTTTTACAGCAAAGCCCCGCCCACTTCATACGTCATGTTAAATAATTAAAATTGTTTAAAGTTGGGATAATAGATAATAGTTTTGTTCATGTAGGGTGCCATCACTTAAAGCAGGACGCTGTTTTCAGAGCTTGTAAAATTTGGATAACAGCTAAACTTTTAATCTTTTTGACACTGCAGACATTCTGCACATGTTAATCAGCCAGTACGTTAATGGAGTTTGTGTCACATTTGCAGCGGGATGTTCAGTTGCATTGTCAAGATTTTTAAGGAGGAAGGAGTCGCTGGATTCTATGTGTGAGTCATACTTCTAATTTCACTGTTCATTAGTGAAATGTTTACCACATATTTACCTTGATCTTTGGCCTCCATCAGTCTGAGCAGTGTTGTGTTGTGTGTTGCAGTGGTCTCATACCCCACGTGGCAGGAGAGGTCCTCTTCCTGTGGTGTTGTAACCTCCTGGCTCATCTTATTAACACCTACGCTGTAGATGAAAGTGTAAGTCCTTCACCTTTTTGGATTGGTAGAAGAGAGAGTGTAAGAAAGACAACAAGCTATGGCGATAAATCTCATTTTATATTCACATAATAAATTCCTTACTGATATAACATTTGTATAAATGAGCCTATAAAGTTAAAGGTATTGTTTGTAAGTCCTAACACGTATAAATCATTGCAGGTCGGTGTCCCATGCGCGCTCGCATGTGGCTACGCTGTTCAGACTCAGACTCTAACACAACAAACACGGAAGCAACAAAACCACAAACTTATATCTAGTGAAGCCCGTCTTGCAAAACAGTGTTAACTTTTTAAGAAAAAGTAATAGTATAGTATGTCGAAAAAATGAAAAAAAGTCATAGTATAGCATGTCAAAAAGGTTATAGTATAGTATGTCGAAAAAAGTCATAGTATATTATGTCGGTAAAAAGTCATAGTATAGTATGTCCAAAAATATTTTTAAAAAGTCATAGTATAGTAGTTTAAGTGATGGTAACTTCATGGGTCGTACTAAAAAACTACCAAGTAGAAGCAACTAGACATTATCAGTGAATGAAAACAGTGTTAATGTTAAAAGAGAGTGGTGAGTACAGTATGAAATAGCTGTGATGGAATTAGTGCTGTGGAAATGGACATTATATTGATTTCACTTTGTGGGTATGTTCTTACCTGAGCAGCTTTTATTTATTCATACTGGCCTCCAGTTATTATTTGAAATTTATTATTTCAACTCCAGCATTCACTTGAGAATTGATGGTAAATCTGATCCAGAAGATAATAGAATAAGGTGTAAAGTTGTTACTCAGTTTGAATTTTTAAACCTGTTCTGGATAGCGAGGTAATCTCAACCTAATCAATTAAAAAAGTTCTACACATGCTATCAGTTTTTAAGTTTTAATTTCAATAGAAGTACCCTTTCACCTCTCTCCTTGTATTTCTGTTGCAGTTCAGTCAAGTCTCAGCCATAAGAAGCTACACTAAGTTTGTGATGGGCGTAAGTTCAAAATTCAAACTGTTATTTGACATGTTTCTCATACAGTATGCAACATTTCTTCATATTGATGGATTGTGTGTTTTCTCTAGATTGCAGTGAGTGTTCTAACATATCCATTCATGCTGGTGGCTGATCTAATGGCAGTCAACAACTGTGGGTGAGTCATTCTTTATTATAACAGCACCACATTCATTTATTAATTAATCACCTGGAAGAAAACATGAATGCTTTTAGTAAAAAAAAAAAGAAAATTCACCTGCCAAACCTTTTTCTGTTTTGCTTTAAATTTGACTACTTTTCTTTCAGAGGTCTTTCTATTAATTGTCAATAATCAATAGAACAGTCACTATGCAGGCAAAGTTATTTATTTTTTTTCTCAACAACACTCACCCGTGACACAACACATCAATCATACTTGACAACAACAGACACACAGACAGCCACAGCTGGCCACATAAGACATAACTGATTCTCAATCATGAGTACATCAAATTTAAATTGTAGAAAATACAGGGAGAGTATCCACAAATAAGTCATGAAATAATAATAAGAAGAGAAAAAATAAATAAATAATAATACAAAATGATATATTTATATATATATATATATTAAATTAAAAAAAATAATAATGAATGACAATAATGAATAAATAATTAAAAAAAAGGAAAAAGAAGATACTACTACTGGCTACTCAGAGATTACTGTAGTGGGTTTCTCAAAAAATACTCCACACTTTGTAAAATGTACTCTCTATTCCCCGGGTAGTGTAACAGATTTTCTCTAAATTCATACAGGACATAATGTCTCTGATCCAATCTCTCGTCGAGCTAATAAAGAGGTAAAAGCCAAGACGTTCAGTTTTGCTTGAGGCAAGTTTAAATCTAGAGAGTGATGCCAAATTTGTCTACTTTTAAACTAACAAATTACTTAAGGATTTGCTATTTACTATTCACTATAGAATTTGATTCCTGGCAGTGTGCATAAAATGTACAGAAGATATAACTACAACAGTTGAATAAAGAAAATATGACCTCTCCAAATGATTGAAAAATGTCCTTTGTACTCGTATTGTATCTGTAAAGTCCTGGCTACAGTCCTGATGCTTCAGTCTGACTGGTTTGGATTGTGTGTTTTTCAGCTTGGCTGCAGGTCTTCCTCCTCACTCTCCCATCTTCAAGTCCTGGCTGCACTGCTATAATCACCTGCGCATCAAAGTAGGCTACAGTCTAACAAGTGCAGTAACACCACATGACACAAAAGGAAGAGCACACACAGTATCTTTCAACCTGGATCTTATTCTCATAGTTGTGCCCATTCTGACCACTCAGCAGTCAGTATGACCGATTCACAGACAATTAACTGTCATAATCATTTAGCATTTTATTATCGGTCGGGGTACACACGGGGGTACATCTTTAAATCTTCATACTTTAACTTAGTTACTGTTGTGTTATTTTTGAGTATTGGAGGGAGGGCAGGACCTTGCTTTTTTTAACACTTTGTGAGTTAAATCATTTACCCAACTTCAGTCCTGATCATAACTACTAAATATTCATTCATTTTCAGAATTTGAACCCTTTAAATGCCCGTTTGTTTACATAATGACACCGTTGTTTTTTATGATTTTTTTTTTTTTTTTTTTAATTTAACTCTCTGAGACCCACAATAGACCATTTTTTTTCTTTTACAGGGGGTACAGTGGATCTTTAGGGGGAGATAGCAGGTCAACAGTAGATGTCACATAGAAGTGGTGTACATCATCTGAAAGCTGGGAACCTGAAGATTAATTTGTGATGCAGCTCAGCACTGTGTGTTAAGTTGTTCTAGTCATAAATCAGAAATAAATATGAATGAATGAATTATTTAAAATAAATTGTAAAAGTGTATAAGGGTTTAGAACACTATGATAGAAGTATATGATGGTCATCCCCATGCTCTATTATGTCTCATAAGTTGTCGCAGCAATTTGTGGGTTGATACCATTTGTGACACCGATTTGGTGCTAAATTTAACCATTTTTTACCACTCGAGAATTGATAAAAAATTATCAAAAATCCCTCCAAAATACCACATTAAGACACTAAGACCTTGAGGAACACCATAGAAAAAGCCATGCTGTGTTTTGGTTTCAAAGACTTTTGACATTTTTGAGATTTCTGCAAAATTGCATTTTTCGGCAATTAGATGGCGAGCGCTTCTGTTGTGTAAACTGCTCAGAAACCCCCTTATTGTCAATCTAGCTAGGGAAGCTATCCATCCTCTGAATGCTCTAGGTCTCTAGTTTGTGGTTGTAATGTTTCATGAGGCTGTGATTATCCTAGAGGTCACCACAGGTCAGTTTATACAGTGAGGTCAAGTTTAAAAAAATGGTCTCAATACAATGAAATGGCTACTATGGGGACTCACATCATCACACATGAATACAGTTGGGCTCATTGGATCCACAAGTCTCAGCTTTACAGTGATACCCAATTTATGTAATTCAAGACTGTTTAGGGACCCCAGTATGCAGAAATATTCAAATACACAATTTTAGAATAGGAGAAAAATTAACAGTTGTATGTGTCCCCTTCTGTCAGGGTTACCTCTTCAGAGGATCCAGCTTCTTTTTCCGCCGGGTGCCTGTGCCCTCTCTGCCCTACATCGAGGACTGATATCATCATCATCATCATCACCTTCTGGGATCTTCCTCCGCCTCCTCTTGCTCACAAACATTTTCCAAAGACACGTCGTCCTCCCCCTCCGCCTGTCAGCCTCTGCTGCCGTCCTCTAGAAGTAGCAGGAGCAGCAGAGACACAGTTCATGGATGGAGCGCCAATGAACTTTTTTCTCTCCAGGAGCTTTAGTTCAGTTCAGCGGGGATAGATGAGGATAGAGGTGGCTCTTGTCACAATCTGTTCAGAAACTATGGTGTTGTTCATGACTGCAGTGACCAAAATGTTTGGAATGCGCCACGACTTTGATTTCATAGCTTCTTCTTCATAGCAACAGCCGCCGAGGCTTATGGGTACAGCAGTAATTACACACAAACCAAACTGAGAGACAAAATCCTGATCTCTAACATTTCCAGCTGACGGCCATAACTCATATATTCCTATATTGTCTAATTGTTCTGTTCCTGTGTTGAGGGACATTGAGTTTAACCCTTTAAAGGACTATACCAACCAATTCACTACATACCACTAAACTTATTACAGCTAACCGTTTAGCAAAACATATTTCTGTGTTCCACACATATGGATGTTTTTTAGTTTAACAAGCCAGACAGCCATTCATTTACTTTCATTTTAGCATCCATCACAGGCCACATCCAGTCTGCACTGGTTTTTGTGAGTTACAGTATCGCTGGGAGCTAACACAGTGCAGAGTTTTTAAATCAGTCAGTACTTTAGCTGCAGTACTATGCAAGGATAATGTCCCCTAGACAGAGGTTAATGGAGTTTTAAGGTTCACTGGGTTGGATCGCGCATGTAAAGCATGTTTAACGAGTCTGACACCCAGTTTTCATAATGTTAAATGAATGGAAACTAATGCTAACAGGTGGTCTGGTCATTTTATAAATACAGTTATGTTTACAGACTCTCTCTCTCTCTCTCTCTCCTTCTCTCCGCCTCCCTACACTCGTATCTTGAGTGTAATTCATTTGCCAAAAAAAGAGACAAAACGCACAATAAACAAAGTTAAATATGAATCTGACTGATAGCATTATTATTAGCATTATTTTTTTATTTCTGTATATATTGCGATATCATCGTTGTCATAAATTCATTTGGCCACAATAATTGTGTTGTGAAAATCAGAGATACAGACGGTCCTTGGGCATGAAGGGTGTCACTTCCTTTGCTGCCCCAACTGTGTAAAAGTAAACGGGTTGATTTCGCTCTCTTGTGTTGTCAATGTCACTGTCCCTTTTCGTGAATTCTGTGTGCCTAAGCTCATACTGCCATCAAAACCTAAAACCCAATATACAAAATTGTAAAATATATTTACCTGTATTTTTTTAACGCCTTTCCCCTCAGGATGTAATCTTTGTGTAAAAAAAATCTAAGTGAAATTGAATTTATAACGAAGCCACACAGAGTTAAAGGTGCTGAATTTGAAATTCACAGCATTTCTATTGCCTCCACACAGCTCTCAACATGGCGAAGGCTGAGTCGGCGACTCGCAGCTAACAGCGCTAACAGTTCAAACTATGGCAACAGTGCTGGCAGAGCTAACAGTGTTAACCTGGGGGGGGGGGAACTGGAGTGTGGGCGCGACGCTTCCGTGACGACGCCGTTGCAACTGCGTTATCGGCTATAAGCCTGCTGCAGGCCATTTGTTGGCATTTAGCCTTTCAAAAACAATGAATGTAGAAAAATAACATTCGGAGCTTTGTTTCCCATTTACAGAGCCACAGCTGTGCATGAACACCAGATTTTTTTTTTTCAGCGGACACACAGAACAGACAGCCAACGGACCGAGAGGAGATATTCGCTGAATTTAACAAAAAAGTGTATTGGATTAGAATCAAAGACTCTGCCTTTAATGCCAATATTAAACCTTAGACAGCCAATTTGTTGTGTTATATAAAGTGATTCTGTGTCCTTGACTAACATTATTGTTCGCTTCTCCAACAAGCTACCATCACCTACCTTTACATAATGTCACCTTAGGCGTATCTATTCAGTGTTTAACACACGACAGGAAACAGTGCAGGTTAGTGTTACCTGACAAACTAGCGTTACTTAAAGTCTTGAATGGAGAAACCCCTGTGAAAACACTACCTGCTACACGCCAACATTCATCCAAATGTTGTGAAGGAGGACACAACACAGTAAGTGCAGAATAATTCATTGTCAAATAGCAGAAAACAATATACCAGCCACGCGCTACAAAGAGAACAGTGGTTTAAATAATGTACACCCACCTTCCCAAAAATCCCTCACTTCTGACTCTCAGAATCACATGTGGTACATGATGACACGAGCAGAGCATACACACATCTGAGCATCACTCGTAGAAAACAACATACACATCTCCAAGCAATCCAACATTGCATCGTTTTTACTGGGCATGATCACATCCTCACCCATAGCCTGAAATCACACACACACACACACTCACTCACACACACCGAGTGGCATCATCAATAAAATAAGTCATTCCATGTGCTCTATTGCTTTTAAGATGACCCACCTGCTGTTTGGTAAAAACATGCAGAGCAGAAGAATTCCAATAACAGATAAAATAGTGACCCCCTGCCATAGAAAAAAGCTCCACTGCGTGCTTTTCTAAAAATGCGTTCCAATGTGCTGAGCTTCAATCTACAACTACCTAAATACACAGAGTTTACATAACAGACTACAAGAAAAACCTTCAGACTGAACTGTTACATATGGAAGCCCATTCCTGCCAGGAAAAATGATGGGAAAGACAAAGTCACATTTTTTTAAGTTATCTTTTAAAGTCAAAATTGTATAATAGTATATCAGAATTTGACCTCCGAAATCTCAAAATATGGCATATAACATATGACATAAGACTAAATAATGAGATTTAATAAGTCATTGTTATGACATACAATTAGACAATTAGACTTTAATTGAAGTAAAAACTACTCAAACAAATTCTGAGTCACGAATATGATGAAATCAATATTTTCAGACTTACTGAGATATAAAGTCCCAATTCGACTCAACAAAGTCAAACTCATAAGAGTATGTCATAATATGAGTTACACAATATTGACTAAATCTAAAATTATGAAATTTATTATGTCAATATTATACACGTGGCTCATAATTTAATCTATTTTTTTTTTTCTCCTTGTTTTCTGTAGGAAATGGGCTTCCATAGTCCCACCTCATGTGCCAGGACACAGATAAAAAAAAGAAAAATAAATTGTATGGTCCAGGCTACATTCACACAAACAGCATTTTGGAATTATTGTGGCAAAAAAAAAAAAAACTTCTCTCCATAAAACTTAATTTACATTCAATTTAAACGACAGCATTTGGATATTGTGTTCACTGGAAGATGTTTAGCCCTGTGCTTCTCTATTTAAAAAGAAAGTCCACACTAAATCTTGTTCACACTCCAACCCAATGAGTTGAATGCTTGGAATTTTGCAGGTTGCAGTGCATTCAGCTGTACACGTCTGCACTGCAGTAATGTATCCATTCTGTACTGTATACTATTAAATGTGGGTCAAACTGCTTTTTTTTTTGCTTTTTTTTTTAACAGATGCTAGGTCTACAAAAATTGCATTAGTTGAAGTTTGCATGGGAGGATATTGTTTGTTTCATAATGATCTAGGCCTCCCCACTCTAGTGAGACTAAACTAAATCTCAGTTTGCATCATGTTCATTAAAACTGTAAAATTGTGACTTCAGTTTTTGAGATAGCACCTTCACTCCCCTGTCAAACCCGTGTGTGGACACACACCATAACACCACATCACATAATGTGCTAAAGGTCATTCGACATAAGCGGGTCACTGTGAAAATGTAACGAGACTCTTGGGTTTGTTCCACAAAATGCATCGCTCGTATGTTCACTTTTTCAACGAGCAACACTTGCAATTATGAACCTAAAAAAAAAATTCTAAGTTACAAGAAGTGACAGGGAGATCAAGCAGAAACATCATTCAGCTCACAGTCTTTGGTTAGGTCAGAAGCCAGCAGCACTTTAGAGAAGCCTCATAGTGAGCATTTGGACAGAATCCCTGAAGAGCACCTGATTCACTTCAAGTGACGACTTAAATGTAATGTTCGAGTTGACGAGTCAACGTAAAAACGGGGCGAAATGGAGTGGATGTCCTGGTTTGGAAAAGGAGAAGGAGCTGGAACAGACTGGTGCTGGTTTATAGAGAAGGGAATGTAATGGATGCTGGTATCAGGAGTGAAGACATCCCACTGCATCCACTGTAGGGAATAAAAGGCAAGTGGAGAGAATCCCAGTCACTTTAATCCCAGTTCAGTCTTCATGTGTGAGCAGGAAGTAGAAAGGTACCCTCGGAAGCATCAGAGAAAGTGAAGACCTGCAGAAATGAAGGCAGCGGTTCCTGGAAAGCAACGGATGAAATTGAGCCCCTTTTTTTTTTTATTTGCAGAGTCCCGTGTAGGCGAGAATCCTCGTCACTCGGGTAACACAGAGAGAACACACAGAGTTCTCCTTTCAGGGGTTTGGACGACTCTTTCAGGTTTCATGGTGGTGCTGGTTAAAAGCCCGTGTGAGGCTGTGAGGTGTTCATCTCTTCCCTGACTTCATGTAGGACGGTATAGCTCCTCGGGCAGTCAGGCCTTCGAAGCGTTTGTAGGTGTAGTTGATGAAGACCCAGTCCTTGTTCTTCAGGTCAGCCTCGGTCTGGTTGGACACCGGGGCGACTGGAGGAGAGGAAGAAAAGAGGTTTTTAAAATTGTTTCACATGTCACAAAAGGAGGCACAAAATGTGAAATGTGTTGAGCAGAAGCAGGCGGCGTACCTGTTGGTGTGAGGATATCTGAATCAGGGAATTCGTCGAAGTTTGAGGTGTCGTCGATGCTTTTGATCTCTATGGGAATGGCAGCAGGTCTCTCTCTGGAGAGCACATCAGTCGAGTTGGAGAAGAGGTGGAGACAAAGTGAAGTTTAGTATTTCAGAACTTAGAAAGCTGGCTGAGAATTAGCAGATCATCCAGAGTTGGATGACATTTTTAAACCAGGTACAAAGAACGGCATTTAGTTCATTTTGGCGTTCCAGCGGCGTGTTGTCAATAGATAGTTGGATGACGGACGCTACAATCTGAAAGTGAATGCATCTGCTCCGTAAGGAGTCTCAGCTCAGAGCAGCAGGTGTCAGATTTCACACACACGGGACCAGAGAGAGAGTTGACAGACCGAGAGATGGCAGAGGATTTGGTGTCGAAGAGAAAAGCAAAAGCTCCTATTTGGCAATATTTTAGATTTAAACCGAATGCTAAAAAGGGAACTGTAACATTAATGAGGTAATCGCTGTACGGAGGACGGAGCGGTCACAGCCGGTGTGCACGGTAGACTCCTGCGTCCCCACAACAAAAGCTCTACCGGAGAGGCCAGACACACCGCCACCCGACAGTAAAGATCAAAGTAAGCACGCTACACATATTGACCGTTATATTTTCTTGTAAAAGGTCCGGTGTAGTCGGTAACTTGTTGTCACAAGTTTATTAACTGGGGGGAAAACTTCCTCACCCTCACATCCATAACACCCTTCATAGCTGCACAGCAGCGGCAAGTGATGACTAATGGTACGTGTCCACAGGGGCGTTTTTTTATCCCAAGGGATCGCCTCGCTCCCCAGCACTGGACCCTTGATGGGTTGCCACTAGACACCTGATAGGACGAACGCTTTCCCTCGTAGCCTGCTGCTCCCAGCTTTCAAACCGGAACCAACATGGCGGCTCGTTTGGAAACTTTCTTCTCTTATTTCACGAAAATAGTTGTCACTGAAAACATTTTATGTGAGAAATAGGCCACGCGGTTGCTGAATCTGTCTTTATTTAGGATTCGTTTAAAAGTTTCTCGAGAGTTTCCAGAGGCGGCGAGTCGCGTCGGACGCCCGTGATTTGCATAAAATAGCCCAGACCTCAACTTTATGCAAATGAGGAGCCGGGCGACGCGACGCTCCGTCTCTCGAATCGCGCCGCCACGCTACCAGAATGCATTTGCACGGCTGCTTACATCGACGATGAATGGGAAGCGTTTAAGGACGGAGGCTGTGGACACGTTCTTTGAGAGGGATTATTTTTCTATCAGTCCATACATTGTGTTTTAGTTAATTCTTGCATATTATACTTTTAACATGAACATGTGACAACAGTCCCCACCTGATATGGTCGTAGTCCACCCCCTCAAAGAAAGGATTGGACTTGATCTCCTCCACACCTGCAGCACCAACCCTGTGCTCCTCCTCACAGCAAAACCTGCTCACGACATGTGATCAATTAATATCATACACATCCAACAACTCAATACAAAACATTTTAGGCGTTAGGGGCTCCAACTTTGACATGTTCAAAATAATAAAAAAATGCATCCATTGTCAGTATACAAAACAAGTGCAATCACTGACAAGTGGTTGCATCAATTACTATAGTATGGCACAAGTGAGATCGATGAAAGAAGCGTGTTCCTACCGGAGGATCAGGTCTTTGGCCTTCTCCGATATAGGCACTTCTGGAGGAAAGGTCAGCGTCTCTCGCCAGTTCATCACTTTCCTGTACGTCTCCTGAGGTGTCTCTGAGCAGAACGGAGGGTAACCTGCAGACAGCAAAAAGAACAACCATCCTATAAAACCCCATCTGGCCTGGCCTGGTCTAAAAACTAGGTAAATAAAAGGTGGATACTGTTCCATCATGTCATCGAGTCATTACCTATCAGCATCTCGTACATGATGACACCCAGGCTCCACCAATCACAGAGCTTGTTGTATCCATTTTGCATGAAGACCTCTGGAGCGATGTAGTCTGGGGTTCCCACTGTGGAGAAGGCCTGCCGAGGAGGAGGAGGAGGAGGGAACAACAGAAAGCCAATTAGAGGCTTTGAGGTTATAGACTAAAAGGCTTCCATACACTTCTTACTGTGAGCAGCAGCGAGCTTTTACACGAACAGTCTCTGGATATTTCACATGATAGATTGCTGGATTTGAGTTTTTCCTCTGTGCTCTTTTCACTGGTGTGATGTGGGCCAGACTCAGTTGGGAAAAGGTTATGTCAGGTATTTCTGTGCACCAATCAGGATTTAGCAACAATTGAAATCAAAATTTGAAGACAGCTGTGCGTGGCTGTATTAAGAAGAACTGGATATCGAGTTCAAAAGACGGCGCCCTGCTCATTCCTATGAAAGTTGCTCACTTGGTGCCTCTGCAGGCTTCCTCAACAAGCTTCAACAAGCCAGGCAGAGCGACTCTTCAATAGAGAAACTATCTAACTGTAGCCCGTTTCACACAGAGATTCCTCAATACTTCAGTAAAGGAGATCCGCCGTTACGCCGGCTTTGCATTTTCACACTGTACAAAACAACAGCGGCATAATGTCGCCCCTGTACGTGATTTTAGATCACAGCCCAGCATCACGGGAGCAAAAGAGGAGTGGCGTGTAACTCATCAGCATCTAGTGTGCGTGTTGTCCCGCCTTGCCGGCTGTCCCTTTCACACAGACGTCGGCTCTGCTCGAAGTAATTTGCATAATTTGCATTTATTAACATAATAGTTCTGAATATAGAACTCCAGGATTTGGATCGATGAGGAAATAAAGTATAATAGGAAGTACAGGCTCTGAACATTAGGTTGTCACAACAGACTGCAGTGTTTCTGCATTCTGAGCCAACAAAATTAAACTCAGAGTTTTGATTATTTCCATTTATTAAAAGCTGAACCCAAATTGATTTGATAAGGGATTCAATAAATGCTACTGAATTCCAACCCTTCTTTTGAGACAAAGGTAGCATTACCTTTATCTATAAATAATATTACAATTCAAGATGTGGCAGTTGGCATATTTTAGAGCCTGTGAAACAACTGTTGGAAGTGTTGTCAATAAACTGAATCATTTGTGGGGCTGAATACTGTTAATAATACCGCAAAAAAAGCTTTACTACGGATACCAAAACTATACTTTAAAAAAAAGAAGCATTTTTTTTACTTTTTTCTAGTTTCTTTACTTTAACAAAAGAAGCTAAAGTTCTCAAATGTTAAAGGTTAATTAAACACAATCAGCTGTACAACAAGTTTGCCTAAATTAAATACAGTCTAATACCGAAAATTTGGATTCCAATCAGAAACAGTCTGATCAAAGAAAAAGTCAACAAGATTATGAATCTGATGAGACATTTGATGCACAAGTTTGTGCTACAGACACATTTCAGTGTTACACAGCCCTAATAGGTGGCTGATTTATTGCACAATTTCTTTTGGGGCAAAATATTTAGGTCCCTAGTGAGAGTAAAAACCTGAAATATTGACACATATTCTTTTAAATTGTGCTGTATTAATTCATACGTTTCATTTGCTGTCAAAGTGTCATCACATCTCTGTTCAGACTTACCAGCTGCCTCCTATTCCTCTTCCAGGTCTCTGCTTTCCTCTTGGAGTTCATGTTCTGGAAGGCTGTGGAAACATGGCAGCTCGGTATTAACAGCAAGCTACTGATGCATCAACACCTACATCTCTAATACAGGCTAACACGTTCTGCATCTTAACCAGGAGGGAATCACTCCAGATGTATTTAGAAATCACTTTTACAGGGATTAAACAATACAGTAACGTATGTATATATATATAAAATAACAGATTTTAATTAAATCACTTGTAAAACATGAAGAAATGTGAGCGGCTGAGGTTGCATGCAATTTATGATTTGAAATAAATGGAAGGGGTTGCCTGACTTTGCTTACTGAGGTCACTGGGCAGGCTGTGGTTCAGGTTCTTGTAGAACTCTGTGCGGTGAGCCCTCTTCAGCCCCGTGCACAGACCAAAGTCAGACAGCTTCACGTGACCCTGGAAACACAAAACACACACCATTATAACGACTGAAGTCTAAAGCACACAGATGTTTAAACAATATTAATCAATACTCAAGAATTTAAGTGCTGGAAGCTCCCCAATGCTTACAGTCTCCAGCTGGGCACATTATGAACATCATGAAGAGCAAATTAAAGTATAGTCAGGTTCAGTATATGCTATGTATGCAGACTGGGTAGGGTAAGGAGAGGGGCTGTGCCTAGCTCCTGTGTAACGTAGGAATCACAGGTGATGTTTTTTCACACAGTATTCGTCTAACTGACCTAAGGTACTCACTGTTTATCTCTGGTACCTGTCCCCACTTTCTCAAAGGTCCATTCCTCTTTGCTTTTAGAACAGACTATACTTCAATTTAGGGGTGTCACGATTCGATTTGACATTCGATTTTCAAGGTCACGATTTGATTTGATTTAAACATGCCATTGTTAGACTATGCAGTCTTGATTGGTAAAGATCAATAGCTCGTACAGTAGGTTTTATGCCCTGACAACTGTCATTTACACTTTCAAATTCTTCTTAAAAAGAGAACTGAACTCCCCTTTTATTTAGAAAGTGTTTCAAAAAATGAGACTACAACAGTCTACACTGTAAAAAGCTGCATCTTTTCAATATCAGTATCTGTGTGACTCACCTCAGTACAGAATCATTACAAAAACATATCAGACATCCTTCTGCAGAGCATTACAAGTGCGCTGTAATCTACAAAATACGTGTGTTTCTCTCCTCTCTTTTAGTCCTCTTTCCTCTCTCGTTTGTCACCGAGGGGGGAGGTGGAGCTTTGGACAGTCCGTGTTCGCTGAGAGACGGCACTCGGTAGTCCCGTTAGCTTGTTGCTACTATCAGCTGCTCTGATTAAACGTGCATGTAGGCTGTATTGTTCTCTCTGGAGATGCAGTGACTTAATGTTAAACCAAGTAAGAGTAGAAGAGCTACGAGTAAGGAAAAGTAACCAACTAACTAACTAAAGTCTGCTAGCTGCTGGGCTAAATCATGCAGTTTAAAATGCCATACACATGCAGGAAGTGTCCCGAGTATCATAGCGACAGGGACGGCCCACATTTCCCATCATGCCTGCCTAGTCCAGAATGCTGGACCGATGGTTAACCATGACTCACCCTGGAGTCCAGCAGCAAGTTGTCTGGTTTGATATCTCTGTGAATGAAGCCCAGCTGGTGGATGGAGTCGATGGCCAGCACCGTCTCAGCTATGTAGAACTGAGTGGCCTCTTCTGTCAGAGTGTCCTTCTTCATCAGCAGGGTCATCATGTCTCCTGCACCACAACAGTAGAGACCACAGTCACACTTAGTGTTGTCATGATACCAAAATGATGACGATACCTGTCTAAATAGCTCGATACCAATACTGAAATGATACCACGGCAAAAACATAAAACGTCAGGAAAAGTAATGGGATAATAGATGACAGAACATGGAACTTAAAATGCCTGGACTTCTGACTTTGACTTCACGGACATGGTAACTCTATGAAAGTGTGCGAGTACGCCAGCGAATTGCTTGTGGGGATTATATTGTTTGAAGCGAAGATTTCTTTTGAACTGAACTGAGAGACTGAATAATTGACTGTGGTTTGGAGGAAACTCCTTCCTGTCGACACTGGGAAATCCTGGAACAGATTGTGGATTGTTACTTTTGAACAGCTTTTCACTGAAAACTATTTATCCATCGTTTTACAGCCGCGACGGTAGACAGAGCAGGCTACGGCAGAGCCTACTGTATATGCATATGAAAAAAAAATAAAAAAAAGGTTGACATGCACACTGCCCCGTTGTTGCACATCGACCCAACTCATAATAAAACATCTCTTATTAAAACACTGTCATTCTTAAAGTACCAGTACTGTTATAATGGGGTATAGTACTGGTTTTAACAGCTGGGTACTGCGATACCTTTATAGTATCGGTATACAGTGCAACACTAGAACTCATGTTGTAGCGATGGACAAAAAACTTTTCCGACAGTCCCTGTTCTGGGGGTGGAACTTTCTGTGGGTCAGGAACTTTGGGGGCAAAGTTTGCAGGACTGACATCACTGATTGGTCAAACAGACTGCAGCTGCTCAACTTCCTCATTCATAAGACAACAAAGTACTCCAGTAGTAATATTGATATTAGGATGAGAGGTAGACACTCCTTGGTGTTTTATTAATGTTTAAAACAAACTTATGCTTTGCTGTCAAGAGTCCCAACTTGTTTTATAAGAAGAGAAATAAAAAGAGAGACGCGGTGCGAGCAAGCCGACAACATGAGCGAACAAGAGAGAGGGAGAGGATGAAGTAAAACTTTATTTTCTGATTGTTTGCCCGGCAGTTATGTTCTAAATCAGAAACAGATAACCAGCAGACTGTTACTGTGGAGACAGGCCCTCTGGAGTTTCTAAGTCTCCATGAATCGTTTTCATTCTTTCAACAGAATCACTCTGTGTTGCTTTCTGTGTTAAGATTGCGTTTCAAACGCTGCCATCGTTTTTTAGTCCCTCATCTGTCTAATTAACCTAATCTTCATGGTTCTTCAGATGCGGTGGAAACGCACAGGGGAATGGACTCAGTTCCTGAGAATATTTCCTCCGATTTCATAGTTCCTGGAACTTTGTAGTGGAAAAGTGCTATGTAAGGCTACCATGACGATCTATCCGAGTTAGAAACGAGTCAGTTTTGTGGTGCCAGAACACCAGTGTTAGCTGCCTTGTGATGGGTTCTGGTCTTCTCACAGTACTGTGTTGTAGGGCTATGGGGTCATACCTCCTGGCAGGAACTCCATGATGAGGTAGAGGTTCATCTTATCCTGGAAGCTGTAGAACATTTTGACCACCCACAGGCTATCTGCCTCTACCAGAATGTCCCGCTCAGCACGGATATGACCAACCTAACAAACAGACAAGGACACACACACACAAACCAACACACAAGGGTTCAAACATGTCCAACTGATGCAACAGCAGCATTCCAGTGTGTGCATTTTTCGGCCTCACCTGTTCCTTCTCCAGCATGTCGGCTTTGCGGAGGATCTTCATGGCATAGACGTGACCGGTGTCTTTCTTCTGCACCAGACGAACCTGGAGGCAAACACAGCAATGCTCATACCAACCTGACGGACTTGATCAATGGGAAAAAAAAGACACTGAAAAAAGTCTAATCTAATAAGTAAAAGAGTATATGTTAGAGTTCAGACACAGGATGTTTCCTCATTGAGTAGAAACTGTGAGACTTTTGAGAGTTCATATTTAATGATTAGCTCAGGGTAGTAATACAATCTCCAGACAGACTGGCAGTTAAGGCAATAACAACACTAACACTATCGTGCTTACTTATTATACCCACGCTTTCCGGGAATGACACACCTCCAGATATAGATATAGTAGTATGTTCTTCCCTGTGTGCCACTGTGATCCAACACTGTGCAGATTTTTGAAGGTCTGTTGATCTCTCGGGTTCACAATGGCACACAGGAATCATGTTGCAAGTATTTATGCAAAAGGTTTTTACCTCTCCAAAAGCTCCTCGGCCAATCACCTTCAGGGACTCAAAGTCCTCCAGACCCAGTCGAGTACGTTTCAGACGCAAAAACTCGGTCTCTTTTCTTGCATGCTGAGAACGCCGGATACGTTTCTGCAGAGCAAAGACATCACTTTTATATACACCATTATGTGTGATGCACACTTACTGTACTACATCATTTGTATCATAACTGCCTATTTCTAAGGCAATAACTAAAATTCACTATTATAACAGTCCCTGTTACAGACCCAGTTCTAACTAAATCAGTGCTCTCAACAGTCTGTGTTGGGTTATTGCCTCTGGGATTTTATTTCCCCAGAGTTGTCTTCTCAGGATACTCCCAGGGTGTGTTTTACCCCCTACAAACTTCAAAAGAGTTGTACATCATTACATGCACTAAATTCTCAAAGAAAAAGATGAATGAAATGGGCAGATGGATACACGATGGATGATGACACTTAACTATCAACCAACTACTTGCTTGGGAAGTGTAAAATAGAAAAAAGGGTTTGAAAATTCCAAACTATTCCATCAAGCTATCAAGCATCAAACACTTGTGAGGACAATCATTAGAAATGCTTACTGTTCAGTCATGGCAAATACACATAAAGCACTTTAACCCTTAGAGAGCCACATAGACCATTTTTTGTCCCTTTTTTTTTTTACAGGTGGTCTTAAGGGGGAGATAGCAGGTCAACAGTAGATGCCACATAGAAGTGGTGTACATCATCTGAAAGTTGGGAACCTGAAGATCCATTTGATTTGCAGCTCAGCACTGTGTGTCAAGTTGTTCTAATCATAAATCTGAAATAAACATGAACTAATGAATTAATTAAAATAATTTGTGAAAGTGTATAAGGGCTTAGAACATTATGATAGAAGTAAATGATGGCCATTCCCATGCTCTATTATGTCTCATAAGTTGTTGCAGCAATTTGGGGGTTTATACCATTTGACCCTATTTTAATTTAACCATTTTTTGAATGAGAATTGATAAAAATGATCAATAATCCCTCCAAAATACCACATTAAGAAACAAAGGCCTTGAGGAGCATCACCAAAGAAAAAGCCATGCTGTGATTTGGTATCAAAACCTTTTGACATTTGTAGATTTCTGCAAGAACTGCATTTTTCAGCAAGCACTCCTTTTCTGTTTAGTTCAATCTACTTAGGAAAGCCATCCATCCTCTGAATGCTCTAGGTCTCTAGTTTGTGGCTGTAAAGTTTCATGGGGCTGTGATTATCCTAGAGGTCACCACAGGTCATTTTATACAGTGAGGTCAAGTTTTAAAAAAATGGTCTCATTACAATGAAATGGCTACTATGGGGACTAACATCATCACACATGAATACAGTTGGGCTCATTGGATCCACAAGAGTCTCAGCTTTACAGTCATACCCAATTTATGCAATTCCATGACTTCAGTATGCAGAAATATTCAAATACACTATTTTTAGAATAGGCGAAAATAACACATTTATACTGCGTGCAAAAAACTGCATGGTTTTTGCCCCAAAAACATGCTGAATCGGCCAAAAAGCCTCCAACAAGGTGCCAACAGTGCGGGACCACCGCAAAAACTAGGGCAACAGACATCGATGGCCCGGATTTGCCCGACTGCCAATCGTCGGCCTGGTGTGTCAGGGCCTTAAGACTGAGCCAGCTATACCCTCTTAAAGACAGTAATGTCGGTCAGGATCGCAGTCTGAGGGTTTAAGCAGTGCTCCAGCAGATCTAAAAATCCTACCAACACTATGACAGAGACTGAGAACAACTTCATGTGAGTTCTGCCATACTGCTACAGAGCATGCTGGGAAAACACTGCAGGTGTATTTGTCACTCACCTCTTCATCTTGCAAGCCCTCCTGATCCATCACTTTCTCCAGCTTCTGCTGCCTGAAGAGACAATCTGACCGTTACCATTGTTTTATAGCCACAAAGAAGCATAAGCACATTCCATCATTTCAGTTATGTTAGCTAAGAGGCAAAAACAATATCAAGAAAAGGGCATAACATTTTTAACTTATTTTTCAGATGTTTCGAAATTATGCATAATGTTTACAACATAAACTCATAGATATCAGCTACAAATCAATCAATATTAAACACTTAAATCCCTGAACTTACTATACTCAAAAGGATCTTGTTTCTAGGGATTGAATTATTTGATTGCATCCCAATGCATCCTTATCTCAGCAGGGGCTCGGAGACTGCAATTTTATAACAGAAAGCCTGTGTTACAAGCTGGGGTTTGGAATTTGAATTCCTGCCAATGAGCCACTGATTAATATTATTGTTAATGTTATCTTCTGTGCTTTCCCTGCTGTGACCCTCAAACCAACAGCTGTACTGAACCATGGATGTTGTGTACTGTTACATTCCTATCATTATCATCATTGAGTGAGTGAAATCTGTATTTAAAAAAAGAAAGAAAAAGGAAACAAAATCACCCAGCCTCTATACTAAACCAAGCAGGACAGTGATGAGTACTCTGATGTAACTTGTCACAACAGGAAGTGGTCTTGGCTCAACGTAATTCTGACATAAGCCACACGCACCGATGAAACACAAACAAAATTTAAATGTTTGTGTGCGTGTGTCAACTTATGAGCAGAAGCAGCAATCATATCTCAATTTCACTGCAAATCAAATTGTTGGAATGGTTTAACCTGGAATTGCAAGATTATGAATCTTGTGGACGTTACCTCATCTCTCTCTCCTCGTGCTGGGCGATGAGGTTACTGTAGAAGTTCTCCAGGGTCACTTTGGCCATAGTGACCCGCTCCTTGGTGTGGTTACTCATGGAGGAGCACGAGCTCGGGCCAGTCATTGCCATGCTTTACCTGAAAAGACAAACAGACGATGAAGAGAGCAGAAAGCATGTCCATGGTACAATACATCCCCTGTCAGTCCACACTGTTGACATGTCCATTCAGAATGCTGCCACATAGCTAAGACAAAAAACAACAACACTGCAACACTGAGGAGAAGGACGTGGGACAGGATAATGGAGGGCCAATGAAGTAGCAGAGTAGACTGTAAAGGTTAGATGTTACAACACTGAGCTGAACTCTAAAAAATTGGAACTATGAAATGGAGATGACTGTTGGCCCAGAGAAAGAGGAAGGAAAGCAGCTGGCTCCGCCGTCTGAGCACAACAATGGTGATAACATTGTGCAGTTATGAAGAAATTATGAGGAAATCTGATTTGTGCAAGCACTGGTGGTGGAGTCCTTCTGTGAGATAGTTGAGGTAAGCTGAGCCCTAAAAGGTTTCTAGACTTAATGCTGATTTAAGGCTAGTAGGGCTAGGCATGAAACTAAATACTTCAGATAACTGTTTTGTGTCCCTTCACTAATTTGTACACTGTAAAGTTTGCAATGGTGGATTTACAATGGTCAAATAAAAATAATTGCACAGTAGGTGCATTAATACCTGCAGCCTGTGCAATTAATTTGACATTTTTTGGAGAATCACATGTCAATATTGAACCAACACAGTTGTAAATCAGTTACAGCTATTTGACTGACCAAGACATAACTGCTGAAATTCATAGATTTATTCATGCAGTAAGCATATCTAGCCATGCAGATAGTTTTAAGTGCTTATTTAGACATGATACATAAGGATATTAAGTATATATATTGAGTTAATACAGACAAGTTACAAGCATATTGGAAAATCATTGAACTATCCATATAAAATACTTAAGCCATTGTTTGCATTAGTTGATTCATTGTCTGTGTTTGGTATGATACAAAACAGCCCACAACCACATCCTTTACTGGCCTAATAGCTGTGTGGGAATGACAGTAAACTAGACTGTAAACGTTTTCATTAGAGAAGCAGTTATAAACAATTGGATTTCAGGATGTAACTAACAGTTTGGCTCAAATGTAGCACAGGAACCTGATAACCTGATACTGAGGATTATATAAAACCTATTTAGCGTTAACGTGCAATGTCGCCTTAAGTTACATCTGCAACGTTAGAGAGTTTAAACTCAGCTCATCATGTCGTCCTCAAAACAAACAAACACAGACAGGCTGTGTTGGAGGCTGTTTACTGAACGATGAGTGATGAAGTTAGTCTCTGAGCTACTCCCAGTGTCAACAACACGGAGCTAACGTTAGCTACCAAACTTTAGTTTCAGACGCGACATAGTGCCACAAACTACCTAAAGTGTAAACCATTCAAAGAGAGAGGACTTTAACTCAACACCTTACGCACTTTGACGTAACCCTGATTTACTTATAGTGTATAAGTTGTCTTAGTTTCCGTTAACCCAGAGCAAACTAAACGCTTTTACCTGCTAGCATTAGCTTGCTAGTTAGCTATTAAAGTTCCTGGCTTGCGTTAAGTCCGGCGTATGACGTATGACTAACACCGGATGTTTCCTTCAAAATAAAATCGTCACGTTTACAGGGAAGGCGGTTTTATCGCATATTCGTTATTATGGGTTTTATTTTGAAATCCTTAACCGGACACGCTTGAGTTCCGTTAAGACGAGCTTGACAACTTGAAGTTCCCCAAAGCCAACAGCTAAAGGAAAGTTAGCTCGTCCGCGTTAGCTACTTATCTGCTAACATAGATCGAGTCCTTTTGTTTTAAAATAGAAACATCATTAAACAGAGCACGTCCACAATCCCTTTAGTA
Source organism: Sebastes umbrosus (assembly GCF_015220745.1). Lineage (NCBI taxonomy): Eukaryota > Metazoa > Chordata > Actinopteri > Perciformes > Sebastidae > Sebastes > Sebastes umbrosus. The sequence goes on from NC_051274.1 coordinate 8,005,481, forward strand.
AGATGTTTAAGTAAATAAAAAGTTCAGCATATTGTCTTGTAATGCTTTCTTTGTGTGTTTATAGTTGTTCTTTGTTCACTTACCTTGGTCGAAGGTGCGGTGTCTGCCGTCTCTTCCTCTGCTTTGACCGACGACTGCGTCACCATCACTTTAAACTCAGCGTGACACCTAGTGGCCAATCAGGATGCATCTAGGAAGAAGCTACTTCTATCACAGGGGTCAGCAACCTTTACTATCAAAAGAGACATTTTAGGCAAAACAAAAATATATATATATATATATTCTGCCTGGAGCCACAAAACATTTGAGCATTGTGATGAAGGTAGTTCATAGTCTAATTATAGCATATAGTGTATATATATATACTGGAAAAAAAAAGTTTGGAAACTTGTGTTTGGTGGATTATTTCTCTGTTGTTCCAATGCTAATTGGCATTGTATTTTACATTGTTGGAAAGCCTGTCTACTTACCTTCGCAATGATGTCCAACTTGTAAGGATCATGCATTTGTGGGATGAGTAGCACAGCTGATTATGTGGGTAGAGCCCAAGAAAAATTTGCCAAAATGCTCTGCCGATGGTAAACAGTGTATTCTCATAAGGCTACCAGGAAGCCTGCAATGACTGCCCTTCACCGTCAGGCCCGTTGGCACTGGTGTCGACAACACAGACGATGGAACCTGAACATGTGGGGGAATGTCATGTTCAGTGATGAGTCCAGGTTCTGTCTGCCAAAGTTGGATGGCAGGGTCAAAGTATGGAGACGACGTGGAGAACGCTATGCTGATTGTTGAACCGATGGAGTAACAGCTTTTGGTGGGGGCAGTGTCATGGTGTGGGGCGGCATCTCCTTCACTGGCAAAACAAGGCTTGTCATCATTGAAGGCCATCTCAATGCAGTGAGATATCGGGATGAGATTCTGCAGCCAGTGGCGATCCCATATCTCCACAATCTGGGACCTAACTCCATCCTCCAAGATGACAACACTCGCCCCCACAGAGCCAGGGTTATCACAGACTACCTCAACAATGTGGGAGTAGAGAGAATGGAACGGCCTGCCAAGAGTCCACACCTCAACCCAATTCAACACTTGTAGGATCAGCTTGGGCGTGCTGTACGTGTTAGAGTGACCAACACAACCTCGCTGGCTGACCTGCAACGAATCCTGGTTGAGGAATTGAACGCCATCCCACAGCAACGTGTGACCAGGTTGGTGACCAGCATGAGGAGGAGGTGCCAGGCTGTTGTGGCTGCGTATGGATCTTTCACCGCTACTGAGGCTCCTGACGGTGTATTAAATGAATAAAGTGTAAAATTGCCAATATGTCTTGTTTGTTCCTTGTTAGTGATAGAGAGTTCAATCATCCAATCCACCAAACAACTCAAAACAAGAGTCAATAGCAACAGGAGAATCCACTGTTTACCATTGACGGAGCATTTTGGCAAATTCTTCTTGGGCGCTACCCACATAATCAGCTGTGCTGCTCATCCCGCAAATGCATGATCCTTACAAGTTGGACATCATTGTGAAGGTAAATAAACAGGCTTTCCAACGATGTAAAATACAATGCCAATTAGCATTGGAACAACAGAGAAATAATCGACCAAACACAAGTTTCCAAACTTTGTTTTTCCAGTTTATATATATATTCTGCCTGGAGCCACAAATCATTTGAGCATTGTGATGAAGGTAACACAGCTTATTGTTTAAGTATATAGTATATAAGTCAAATGCAGTGAGGGCCAAAGAGCAAATGTACTACAGAGTATTAGGGCCACATTGAGGGAAAAAACATCTGTGATTTCAAGAATAAAGTCATAACTTAACGAGTTACCTTCGTACCATAGACCTACAACAATGATAAATAAAATGAAAATGTAAACAAAAAACAGTTATTCATTTCCATTTTTAAAAATCCACAAGGAGCCACTGGAGAGGGGCTAAAGAGCTGCATGAGGCTCTGGAGTCGCAGGTTGCAGACCCCTGTTCTATCCAAATTGTAAAAATAATAAATGTGTAATATAGTTAATATGCCTATGCATGATAATATATATATATTTTTTTAGAAATTTGATTGTATTGCCTACCCCTTCTGTATTATTTAAGTTATTGATTTATTTATTTTTTATACTTTATTTTTTCCCTTTTTTCAAGGTTGTTTTCATATATGCAATTTACAGTTCGTAATTACAATAGTTTATAAACCAATTTTTAAGTAGATGAGCTTATACACAAACTCATTAAGTACACTAGAGAAAACAACTTCAACATTCAAAATTGAAATAAAATTAAGAAAAGAAATAATAATAATAATTTATTTATTTGATTCTGATTTATGTTTGCCTTAATGTCTCTTGTTTGTAAGAGGCTTTTAGAAAGTGTTTTATGTCTGCATAACCCTGATGAGCTCAGAGAGGAGCCACAGGCTCACCTGTGCTGTTTAGATGAAACTAGGCACAGGTGAGCTCAATCTGCACACAAGCAGTGAAGATATATGAAACTAGAAAACCTAAGGTATCCATTGGTACCAGCCATGTCATACTAGCTGGTCGCAAAGGAGGCTAAATAACGCTCCAAACTTACACTAAATTTTGGCGAGGATAAACTGGCATGGCCACTTTCAAAGGGGTCCCTTGACCTCTGATCTCAAGATATGTGAATGAAAATGGGTTTTATGGGTACCCACAAGTCTCCCCTTTACAGACATGATAATCACATGCAGTTTTGGGGGCAAGTCATAGTCAAGTCAGCACACTGACAGCTGTTGTTGCCTGTTGGACTTGAGTTTTTATGCTAAATGCAGTACCTGTGAGGGTTTCTAGAGAATATTTGTCATTGTTTTGTGTTGTTAATTGATTTCCAGTAATACATATATACATACATTTGCATAAAGCAGCATATTTGCCCACCCCCGTGTTGACAGATCTCCCTTTAAGATACACTTTGAACAGATAAAAAAAACGAGTGATTAATTTGCAATTAATCATGGACAATCATGCGATTAAATATTTTAATCAATTGACAGCCCTAGTATTTTGGCATACATACCCAGTTAGAATTCACACATAACAGAGATCTCACACACAGCAATTATATATAATTTGGGAGAGAACTGGACTGAACTGCTACATTTCCTGCATTTTTGTTCATAGAAAGCAAGGAGGTTTAGTTATTTGTCAGTCAAGTGAGTCAAGAAAGAATGAAAAAAGAATGAAACAGAGGAATAGACAAATATATGGCAAGAAAGGGGTGACAGTAGCTCAGTGGGTTGAGTAGATCGTCCTTTAACCACAAGGTTGGTGGCTCAATCCCCACTTCCTACTGTCGGTGCAGAGGTGAACTTTCTGTATGTATATAATGATTCTAAATGATTTTTTTTATAAAACCAACAGACACAAAAGGCTTCCTGCCTTTGGGGCCCGGTTGCCTACAAATCAGAGACTGTAGGTGCATGGACTTAGAAAAACTAGTCTTTATTTGAAATGATTTTCTTGCTCATCAGGCCACAGGCTGAGAACCAACACGTGGAACTGAAGTCTCTCATTCTGCCAGTGTTTCACAGAGTAGCAGCAACATAGCCATACAGTAATTCACACATTGGTACATACTCGTTTAAAACCCAAACTGACACAGGACATAAAACACAGTACAACATTCACATCTTTTCCTATCTACTACTTTATATACACCAGGGGTCCTGCGCTGAGAGCTAGTGTTTCTTTGTCTTCTCCCTTTTCTTCTTCTCTTGGTATTCAAGGACCTTTCTGTGAAATATTCCTGCAGGACAAAGGACAGCAGCTTGAATCAGTGCAATGTAAAGACATTAAAGTTGTTTCAGTATGATCTCAAGGTACAAGACTCGGTAATGATAATGTATGTAAAATATGAGATATGGGATAACTAGTCAATTTAAGTTGAGCAGACTTGAAATTTATTAAACTACATCCAGCTAATGATAAAAAATGAGTTGATTTAATTCAATTAATGAGTTTTTTTTAGTGTAGGTGTACATACAACTCGTGATTTTCACAGTTTCACAGTCGACTAATTGTTGAGTAGAGTATTAGCTTATCACGGATATATTGTTATTGCCGTATGTCGACTGAGGAGCAACGAGACATTGCAGTCAAAGATACAGAACGTCCGAGGTCATTTAGAAACAGTTTCATCATCACATAGTTGATTCTTACACTGTAAAATGTCCTGCTCACTATATATCTTGGACGTAATTCTTTAATCAACATGTTTAAGGATTCCTGATCATTTATGTTGTGCATTTATGTAAAAAAAAAAAGAGGATCTGCTGATCTGTCGTTATAAGGTCCAACATCAATATCAGTAAGAGAGTGTAAGTCAGATTCTATAGCTGACAAAAAAACATCATGAACCTTTCCTACACCTGGGCTTTCATTGCCCTTTTTTTATTTTTAAACTGGAAAAACATGATGGATGCTACTGCTACACTACTGTATACTGTTGTTGTGGTTAGCATGCATGAAACAAACATACTTAAGTGTTTTATACTAACAGGAAATCATACAATAATTGAGTTGTCGCACTTCAATCAAACTGTAACTTTAGAAGGTCACTGACAATTCAACTTCAGAAAGAGACAACAAAATGTCTTCCCAAAGATTTAATAGTTTAATAGATTTTGGTTTACCAGCGCCACCATCCACAATTTGTTTTCCAGCTGTGAGCTGCTCCTTTGTTTCCTTTGTGCAATGCATTGTGGGACAATAGTGTTCACCACCAGCACACTCAAATATCATTGGGCCTCATTCACCAACTGCTATTAAGAAGAAATTTCTTCTTAAAACCCACTTACACAGTTTCCACAAAGATTCTGACATTCACCGATGTTTTCTTATTTGAGATTTGTTCTTCGGTACGAACAGAATCTACGCACACTCAAGAGCACACTTGTGCACATTTGAGAGCTGACATGTTGTGCAAAATAATTGGTAATTGCATTTTCCTCAATTCTACAGTTGTATAACATAGGATTCAAATTACAACTAGAATGGCACTCGGAGAGCGCAGACCTCCGCCAAGGTGCCTGACTTTAAAAACAGATCACAGCTCACAGCTGGCGGTACCGTGAGGTGGTCGGCTTATTATTAACACGGTACGTTTCCGTGTAACGTATCGGCAGATGCCTCTCTCATTCAGCAGCCTTGTTATGTCTGTATAACGTCACACTATGTTGTCTCTCATCCCGTCATCTAGCGTTTTTTTCTTTCTCACTGCGGACGGCCAGCAGCCCCCGCACCTCGATGTCTCGCCACACATCCACACACATATCTCTCTGCTCTCAGAAGGAGGCGGGGTCATGCGTCATCAACGCTCGTCAGTTACACTGCGCATGTGTTACACCCTGTGGTCTTAATGCTCAGGCTGATCGGAATTCTTAAAAAAAAATCCTGAATCCGGATCATGATCCGAATCGCCATCAAAATCAAATGGATTGTTCATTATGCTACACTCCACTCCTTCAAAAAATGTCATCAAAATCCATTGTGAACTTTCGGAGTAATCCTGCTAACAGAAGGACAGACAGACAGACAATTAGTATACGACTGTATGAAGATAACATACAAGATAAGTATATTGTTTGTTTTCATGAACGGCCGAATGGTGCGTCACTTAAAACGGCAGCTGCAAGGGATTGTGGAACGGCATTATCTCCTTTTCTTTTGATAAAGGATGGTCCAGTGTATCCTATGCTAAAGGAGATAAGGGCAGCATTGAAGCACCTTTCCTTAATACTTGGAGAATTCAAACAGCTTTTATCATGGCTGCTGCTGAGATACTTCCGGGTCATTTCACTCCGTTAGGAACTTTCCTAAGAGAAAAATACTTTTTGACTGCAGCCAAGGATTTATCGCTATAAGAACAATATGTATGAGGTACAGTATATAGGCATATAGGTATGAACAATTCTGCAGTTTAAGAACAAATTGTGAATCTGACGTATACTTTTCTTAGAACCTTTCATAAGTACAAATTCAAGAACAAACTTAGAAGATACTGTATTGGTGAATGAGGCCCATTGTTTTTTAGCCTGCATACTGACTGCTTTCAGTGTACTGCATTTTGTTATATTTCCAGAGTGAATACGCTGCATACTCAAAGCCTGATTAGATCCTTCATCTGACCTCGCTGTTGCACTGCCATTCTATAGTCAGTCAAGTTTTAATCCTTGTTAATGAGGTTTTGGAGAGTTGGTGAGGCATGCAATGATCTGAATATGATGATTGGTCTGATACGTAATTACTGACCGATGATTCTTGACTTGATGTTTTGAGATAACTGAGCTGTGTAGAGATGCAGTAAGGCTGTGTGAAGCCAGTTTACTGAAGTCACATCCCTGCAGAGAGATCTAACAGCAGTCCTACATGGAATCTGGATCTGGATCATAACTGTGAGTTGGATTATGTGTTCCTTGTCCTCACCTTGCTGCGGTCCAGGCTGCTGCTGCTCCACGTCCTGAATAAACAGGTCAAACATCTGCGTCTGGATGAACTTCTTGACATAGTGTCGCGTGGTCTTGGAATCAATGGCCTTGTAGAAACGTCTCTTTTCAAACACCCCCTGCCCTCCAGCATTACTGTATTTCACATACGAGCTGTAATGGCCGACTGTTCTCACAAAGAAATGCAGGAAGGCTTCCGACACCACCCGGTTCATCTCCTCCACCGCTGAAAAACAAAGGACAGAAAACTGTAGTTCTATTTCTAACTGATACGCCTGTGTTTGAGTTGGGTTGCAGTTCACTCACTTGATGCTTTTTGTCTGTTACTTAGTGCCTCTAGTATTTCAGTTTGGAGCTTCGGGGGCAGAATAGAGCTTTCATCCCCAACCTGGAAAAGGAAGATTTTACAATTTCAACTTTGACTAGATGGTTGTTTCCTGTGAATTTCAAAATTAAAAGATTATTTATTCAACCATTTTGTCGATGCAACACTTACTGAACCAATGAAAGTCTCCTTTTTATCCTCAGACAAGTCGACCACCAGCAGCTGTTACAGAAAAAAGAAAAAAAAGCAGAATAATGTATTCACTAGTAATGCCATTTAAATACACAAACGCTGCCTTTGTAAAAATTAAACATTACAACTCACGTCACCCTGGTCGTCGACCAGGTCCAGCAGGCGTTTCTGGACTCCCAGCAGGTAGGGGGTGGGTGCCATCACTACGTCGATCAGGATCTCCGGAACAATGGAGATCAAGGTGTGCTGCCAGGTGAAGGGGTAGAGGAGGGCTGCTACGGCATGAATGACTTGGGATAGCGTGCTGTAGAGAGATGAGAGAGCTGATATCAGAACGGACTCCAAAGAAATTGTCCAGGTTTGATGGGCCAATCTGTTTGATCATAAACTCAAGTCATTGCAGGTCTTCCCTATATTTGTGCTGCAAAGCTATTACAAGCACCGGTACCTTCAATGCAATGCCATGCCAGTGTCACCAGATCAGCCAATCAGCTTTCAGAACTAATCTCTGTGAGAAATGTTGTCCTTTTACTTTGTTATTGTCATCTAATAGTGGTTATTTGCATGAAAACACAGAATTCAAACAATTAGGAAATAAATTATTGTATTTTTATTTAAATATTTGCTTTGATTAGAAAGAATCTTGGCTCTAGTAGTTTTAATTATATATTATAAGCAGCTTAGAGCTAGTGTTAGGAAGTTCAACAGGTCATAATTCCCTTTCTAATATCTATTTTATAGTGCTGTGAAAACATCTCCTTCAAACAACTGTAGTTATTCAAGCTTCTCAAGATTACATTTAAACGCACCATCGCCCAATACTCATTTTACTAAGTAAAGCTTGAACGCACCACCATCGGCACCGACTGTGTCGATGTAAAACCATCATGTGGCGGCTGCATCTGTGTGTGACCGGCAAAGAGAACGGGTATATGAGACTGTTGAAAACTGTCCGGCTTCGATCTGCTGCTAATTGACGGTGCATCTCTAGCTGTTGGTTTAGGAAGCGCTTGATTTATGCAGCAGAGTTTTCTATGAGCGGAGCACGTATTATAAACATCAATATCGCAGGCGATCATGTTCATTTAATTGTGGGAAGCCAAAATCGTGATTAATATTTGATTAATTGTGCAGCCCTACCATAAAGTCACTGGTGTACATTTAAAAGATCTTTGCCACTTCTGACTCTCAAGTCAGAGCCACACAGAGAGCTTCATTGTTGCATTCACTTTGTGCAGGACCTTTGGTACATGAGCCATGCTGGAATAAGCTTGAGTAGGTCTCCATGGCATCTATATCTGTGCGAGTGTACAGGTGAGCGTGTAATACCCCAGTTCATCAGCGATGAAAACAATCCGTCTCTCCAAGACGGCGGCAGCAAACACCAGTAACACCTCCTCGTCCGTCAGGCAGCCGAAGAGCGTGTTGAAGTTTACGTGCTCCAGCCAGGAATCCAGCGGCCGGGTCAGACTGATGATCTGGTGGAGAGTCACCATTGTCACAAATATGTCAACATCACTCAACTGACAAGTCACTGACCTTCAACTCTCAACTACACCTGATGTCTGATTGTAAAGCCTCACTTAGCTCTAAAGGAAGGGATGAGGTGCAGGATAGTTTTAGTGCTTTTCATCATTTATTTCTTCCACTTTTCATTGTCGTACGTATTTAGAACAGCAGCCTTACTGCCGTCATGAACACAGCCAGAGAACCATGTCTTTGTCCGTGCTTCACCCCACAGTAACTGCAGCACAAACAATGGGCAGCATCAGTGAATACTGGAGATGACTGCTGTAACGTGGTATGCGGCCTGAGGTAAAGGTTGGGTAACGCAGGACAGGTTCAGACACACCTGCAGGAACACACCCACCTGCAGGAGCTATATTAAGTCACTGGGTTACATTGCACTCATGTGTGTGTTTAAAGCTGCAGTGGGTAGAAATGGAGCAAATATGATTTTAAAATGTACTTTTATAAAACTATATCCTGATAGTATCCCTGGACTCCCTTGCTGGTACTCCTCTCTTTTTCTCCAAACTGGGGTGTGCCTACCGCCTTCTACTGTAGGTAATACACTGACTGTGGATAAGTCCCTCATACAACCGCCTCACACTTGTATGTCTCTGCTAACAGGTCAAGTTGCAGTTTACATCCATGTTCATCATTTTATCCTATTAGACATTTGTGTGAAATTGTCATCATTAGCATATACATTCTTGAGATATGGCCAAAAATGTGTTTTGTGAGGTCACAGTGACCTTTGACCACCAAATTCTAATCAGTCCAACGGGCCAAGAAAACAAGCAGTCAGACAGGTTGGAAACAGGCCAACAGTTTAGCCAAAATATCTAAACCATTTTACTTGGAGGAGAACTGAAAGTGTACAAAAAAAACTGTGTGCAGTGGGTCTGTAAACTGTGATGGATGTTTACAACAGTCTGGGGGATAATTTAACTATTCACCTTCCTTATCTCTGACAAGTAGGTTTGTCTCACTTTGTTTCCAACCTGATTATCTGCCTGCTCCTGTTTCTTTGTGCATTGGAATTCTTCTTCCTAGAGATCATTCGGAGATTTCAGCAAATTACTTTGTGACAACAATGTTATCCTAGAGCCAATGGTCAGAGCTGCCGAAATAAAACCCTAGTTTTAATAAAACACAGCTTTTCTTTGAATTCTTATGGCTCTCTTCATCTGACTGGATAAATAAAGTGCCCCTTTAAATATTATATGGCTGATTATGTAATTGTGTTGAGTAGTGGCAGATTGGATGCATTTCATTCTCTCTGTAAACAAAATAAGGAAGTGCATCTTACCTAATAATTCTGTTGCAGCAGAGTAAATCTGAGCTATTCTGAATCTTTAAAGATCAAGTTTCATGATAAACTGCTACCAAGATAAGAAGAGAAATTGACTCTATGGATCTGCATAGTCTTTGGTTACCGTATTTACACTGAAAAAAAGAAAGCACACAGACTTGTGATATCTACAGTATATGATCAAACTCTAAGTGGACTCTCATGAGCAGGAGGAGGGGTTTAGGACTGACCTCTGTGCCCGACCCAGGAATGAAGCTCTTAATCTCCACAGTGTTTCCCGGAGCTGGGAATGGAGACTCCCTCAGCTTCTGCATGAATGGGTAGATCATGGCCATGGAGATCTGCCGCCGCTTCTCCACCTCGTCAAATATCTGCACACACGGTCATCATACAGTACCGATAAATAATAATACAATCAGAACTTCTTTATAAATGATCCATCTTTACAATAACAAGTAACAGATAAGGTTGAAACCTGGTATATGGCTGGACAGTCAATGTTCTAAATTATGGCCAAATTTCTGTCCTGGTATTTGTAGTGGTATTTTTTCTAAAAGTGTACTGAAGCAACATATCACATGACATGGTTAAGATATGTTTCAGCCAATAATTGAGGACTGCGTTAATTTAAAGAATTAAAAAATATAATCATCTCATTTTCAACACTTTGTTGTTCTGGATTACTCATCTAAAGTGTTATTGTCCTATTTCAGTCACTGTGAGTGTATGTGTGTTAATGTGTTAACTGTATTTTGTAGTAACGTAAAAGTGCCACAAGATGGCGGTGGCTACATTTGAATTCCCCTATGGGAACCTTGCAAGTAAGGAAATGAAGGGATTCTGTTCATGGAAACGCTACAGGACTTTAAATTTGAAATGTATACAGGAGTTTGTATTAATACAGCATAATGCTGCAACAACAGCCCACAGATCAGAACATCCATCATCTGTAATCGCTTGTCTTATTCAGGGCCGCTGGAGCCGATCCCAGCTGACATTGGGCAAGGGGAGGGGTACACCCTGGACAAATTTCAAACATTCGGGGCACCCTGGACGTCTAACTCCCAAAAGGCACAACTAGACCATACTGTCAACCATCATACCAAATTTGAAGTTCCTAAGTTAAATAGTTTCAGAGTTCTGCTCCGGAGACAAGGACAGGCTGTATACCCCAGACTACGTTGTCGCAGAGGTATAAAAAAACTTTTCTGATTATCTTTTTGTATATAGTCACTACCTATTCACAATTCATTTGAAAAATCCATCTGTTTCTGAGCTGTGCGAAATGTAGAAAATGGAGCCACCACACACCAAACCATTTTTTTGTTTTCATGCAATTGTTTTTTCCAATTTGTACTGTTCGACTCTCCTGCACAGTCTCTGTTAGTATTACATTAAATACATTATTTCGACACAAGTCCAAATGTAAGATAAGATATCAGCACAAAGCTAGGACGTCATTAAATCCTTTAGTTTGGCTTCCACTTGCAAATAAAGATTTCATTTTGTGTGCTAGAAAAAACTGTTCAGCTGTTTTGTTTCTGCTGACATTTTGCTGTCAGGAATGTTTGGCCAATGAAACAGTTCCTGTTTAATGACATTGAAAAAAAATGAGGGCAAGGCAATACAAATTTTCCATTGTTTCTCAATCTACCGAGCCCAACTCTGATTTAGTGAACTTATCTGAGTCGCAAGTTACAAAATAACAAAACCAAAAAAAAAGGTTTTGTGAGGTCACAGTGACCTTTGACCACCAAAATCTAATCATTCTTGATTCATAATTCATCCTTGAGTCCAAGAGGACGTTTGTGCCAAATCTGAAGAAATTCCCTCCAGGCGTTCTAAAAATTGAAAAATTATGGTTTTCAACTACATAGTTTGGCAAGTTGTAATAGTTTATTACGTCTTAATATTTAGTCTTAATAGCTAAGTACTGAACCTGTCAGTATATATCACAGGTCATCAAGGGCAGAAGTACATATTGAAAACAAATTATTCACAATGATTGAACCAGGCGATAAATAAAGAACTGAACGGCTGTTGATCTTGGAGCTGAAGTCAAGGCCACTAACACGATACACCTACTTGGTTACAAACTCACATTTTCCAGTTTCCTATAGATTTTAAATGACAGTTTGATATTTTGGAAATTCCTAATGTTTGTAGAGAAGCACAACTAAGTTTAGTCACAATAAGAAACAGATTTTGAGAGATGCTCAAAAAGATATTGGAAATGTTCAGTGAACACACCTTGGAGAAGAGGCCGAAACAAGCCAGCGAGCTGATGATGCAGTACGCCTCAGGTGGTCGAGCTCCTTTCCCTCCGGGCTGCAGATTGGAGAGTGAAAGGAGATGATATTTAATGAAATTTAACATTGGAATATGAGATCCAGAGGTTGACACACAGAAGACACCTTCAGTCTACTCACTGACCAGTAACCTCCTGCAGTATCCATTTCTTCTGCTGCCATCGACCTCAGTCAGAACAAAGGAGAAAGTCTCACTGGAAACAACAGGGCAAACTCAGAACAAGGGATGTACACTGACGTTCAATGAACTGAACCATGAACAGAGGAATGCAAGTTATTAAAGCGATGAAACAGCTGACAGAGGAGCAGTTGTACCTGTGGTATTCAGTCAAAGGAGCCCAGTTGATGCCCTCTGGGAAACAAAAGAGAGTGAGCGCCTTTAACGTCTTCTCCTCGTCCTCCTTCTGAGATCTCGCCATCCCATCTCTCTGAAAGTAAACAACCACACACCTTTATTAGTTTCCCATGCTTCATAGTGGTAACAAAGTTTACCATTGCAAGAAACCTAAGGTCAAGTGGCTGCAGCTTCCAGTCTTATTCTCCTCTTTTATTAAGTGCACTGCTACATTTTATGGATACAAGCCACTCAATCACAGAGTAAAGCTTTGTTTATGCTGGCGCAAGACACCGTGGCGCAGGCCTCCGTAGATGGGGCGAGCACTACAAGCATGCACAGAAGCTTTTATGCTCAGCACATTGTTCGTTGAAAATGTGCTCCAAAACGCCTGGGGGAGTAGAAACAAAATATTCTGTGGATAAGCAAGAAGTCAACGAGTGGCACCGGAAATGAAAGTAGGTTGCCTGGCAACAGTAGTAAACACCAAACACCGACGTACGTACCGACCAAACATTTGTGTACTGTAAATATTACTGTCGCTTACCTCCAAGTCTAAATTGTTTTCTGTCTCTCGGTGCTTCCACTCGGGTCGCCCTTCTTTTCATGAGACCTTTATTTAGCTTTTACAAAATGATCTCTCGTATTCTGTCACAGCCTGCAGCAAAAAGCCTCTTCTTTCCCCAGTGTGTTGCTCATTTCTTAGTAAGTATTAAATGTCATGTGACTGTCTCTGTTGCCTCTCAATGAACAGTTGTAGAGATGTCTGTACAGGTGAACCTGCTTAGTCAGTCTTCCCTCGAAGGTGTCCATGTTGAAATGAAACGCGCAGGGGCACGACAGAGCACCGTGACAACTTGCGGAGCCTTCGCGCACCACGCGAAAGCCGTGATGTCTACATGGAGGTAAGCTCCTCCACCTCTCTGGCGCGTCTTGCATGAGTTAACATGAATTAACACAAATGATCCCGCGGTCAAACTCGCACCACGTTAGATACACATTTTTATAGATCTGTCTATTGCAGCAGTCAAAGATGAACAGAGGGTTGAGGGTTTTTTCCTGCAACCGTGTCATACAGGAAGATGTGCAATTCTTGAGTTACAATTTTAATTCTGAGAAACAATCAGGTTTTTATTTTAATGTTGTTTGTTGAAGTTTAAACCACCACAATACAGGCAATATACTGTATACAGGACCGAGCACACAGCTTTGCTCTTTCCAAGTGAACATAGTGCATAACTGTAATCTGTCTCACTCAACAAACACTCCAGGTTTACTTTGTGAGGCTGACCTACTGTATACTGTATATATTTCAAACTGACCTTGGGAAACTGGTAGGTGATCTGAGGTTCGTAGCTGCTGCCGTCCTTGGTCTTCATGAGGCTGACCACCACCAGATACTCAAAGAAGTACTGACCACTGACGTAGCGGTGCTGCCTGGGTGTGTTGTCTGCCACCGCCGGGCCCAGCGGCTCTGTCGACTCAGGCTCTTTGACTCCTACACAGAAACGTAGATATACATTGTGCTTTAGCATGCTGGGTTCCCATTATGATCCAGATGGAAGGTTTACAGTGGTCATTGGAGAAGCACTTGGTCCCTGACCTGTGGTGGCTCATATCGCAGTAGTGCCATGCCTTTAATTCTAGACAAGACAGAGCAATATGACTAAATAACCATAGGCTGAGGAGGAGATGCAGCGGCTACACGCGAACGCGCATCTGCGAGCGCGCATGTGTCCCGACCCGGTGCATTTATACGCTTAGAAAGTTACAAACAGTCCCTTTAAATTATTTTGCCTATTCAAGTCATAAAAATCCAACATGTTTAAAACAAGCCCCCAGGAAGAGCGCCGGTCGTTGATGCCAATTTTCGTAGTGGCCAAACGGCGGTACTACAACTTCCGTGTCCGTCACGTGATGCCATTGGGCCCTAAAAGACTTTTTCCCATAGTAAGTCTATGGGAAAGAGATGGGTAAATCAGCGGGTAATTTTTGAGGTGAATCAACTTCCCAGTATGAACACTTGAATAGCCCTTATTAGGTCCTAAAAGTTGTAAAATGCACTAATAGCCGAATCCAGAGTTATTTCCCTTCCTCCGTTCATGTCCCAGACCGAGGCTGTAGCGAGGGCTGGGAGGCGGAGTTAACAAGCCGTGATGACAGCATGACGGCTGTGACGGCTGTGACACCTGTGACCGAGCGGACGCTGCTGCGCCTGCTCCATGGGCCCAATGGATGCGGAAGATCGCCGCAAGATCCGGGTACTTTTCCACTCGCAAGTTGAGCCATTTTGGCTTCATGCGCCACTGAGAAACTTTCATAGGAATGAACGGGGCCCCGCCTCCAACGCTGTATCCAGTTCTCTTAATACATCCATGGTTTAAAATGATCTAAATGAGAACGATGGGCAGTGGTCTGATCAGAAGGCAACAGTGACGCTGAAATCATCACCATATTGTATGCAATCAAATGTAATGTCTCCCCACCTTGAAGGAGCCATATCATGCTCATTTTCAGGTTCATACTTGTATTTTGTGTTTCTACTTGAACACGTTTACATGCTTCAGTGTTAAAAAAAAAAAACACAATATTTTTCTCATACTGTCTGTCTGAATAAACTTGTATTCACCCACTGTCTGAAACGCCTGTCTCTTTAAGTCCCCCCTCCCGAAAAAGCCCAGTCTGTTCTGATTGGTCAGCGTTTTTCTGTCTTCCACATCTGCGCTGTCGCCGTCTTCACAGCGTCACTACAGTCAGGGACTCACTGTGTGTGCCAACTAGATGGAGTTTAGCCTCACTTCTACCGTTGACTGTATAGTTGTGACATCACAACTTTGCGGTGCGGGATTAGCTCTCATAACAGGTTGTGAATTTGTTTTTCCTAGGATGATGAAGGCATGGCCAACTAGCCAATCAGAGGCAGAGCAGGGCGGGGTCATGCCTTCGCCATGCTAGGAAAAACAAATTCACTAACAGGTTGAGTGGGTTTGGGTTCTGACCCTCACATCACTACTTGATTGGCTTTCACTGAGAACATATCAGAATTTGCATATTTCAATATGTTTGGTCTTATAAATAGCCTAATTGTTTTGTTTATAATATAACTGCAGGCGCTACTACAGCTTCTGCGGCTCGTTCTATTTTCAGAAATCATATGAATATGAACAGGTGCTCGCTGGTCGGCTTTGAGTCTGTTGTAGGGATGCTAAATTTGAAAAATGTTCTTAACCGATAACTGACCCTCGTTAACTGACTATTAACCGTTAACCGACAAGCAGCGGTGCGCCAGCTGCAGTGTAGGAGCACAACAGACAACTGAGTCCCCAGTTCACTGTCAGGAGAGTAGCAGCCACGATGCTGCGTTCAGTGTCTCCAGTTCACCGTCCACCGCACATTTAGTTTAGTTTAGCAGGTTGTCAGCTGTGTGTCCGCCCGTCATGACTTTAGCAAGTGGCCGACATACAGTGTGTGTGTTTGTGCTACATTAGGAGCTCTAGCATTGCCGGTGGCTTCGTGCTCGCCGCTGCCACACACATACGGCGGTGAGTGTGGGGTTGTTGGTGGCGTTATAGCTGTGAACGTAGCTGTAGCAGTGTGTGTACAGTTTATTTGTCGGTGAATAAACGCTACAACTCCTCCGCTCCGCTCAAGCGAGCTCGCAAGACCGGTGCCAACTTCCTGTATTCTGCAACTCCGGCTCCGTCTCTTAAGGTGGGCTGTTAAGGTGGACCAGCTTTTCTCCTTAAAGTGACGAGCCACTCCTCTGAGCCGCTCAGCTTTTTAATTAATTATTAATATTTCTTTTAACCGTTTTAACCGATAGTGTTAATCAGTTAAAATGCTTAATGTCGGTTAACGGTTAAACGGTTAATTATTAACATCCCTAGTCTGTTGTTATATAAGTGTAAAATGATTAGGTTAATAATAATTTAATAGGTTGCAAATAGCTTTTATGTTTATTTATAATACATTCAGACTACCAGGTAGAGTGCACACAGTGCACAATGGCCGGTTTAGTTCATCTAGAGATAATGTGCAGATTTTTTTATCGATTGGTTGAAGAATTTCAGCCCTACAGGGGTCAGAAGCTGATGTCTAAATATTCACAATGCCGACTGTTGGATATAATATTTACCCTCTCTTTGGATGAAATCTCTTGTTCTACTGATTCTACTGAATTATTTATTTACAGTGTCTTCAACAAATGTTTGCCTACAGACGTTGGCCCAGACAACTCTACCTATCCATCTCTCCGGTTGACTGCACTCTGCTGCTCTGCTCAGAGACCATTATTCAGCCCAGCTCCGGCCTGTCTTCTTCACTGGCTGCCAGACTGTTCACGTGTCCTCTGCTGCATTCCTCCCTTTTTGTCTAAAATGAAAGCACCCCAGCAAGGGGCTTTTCCCTCAGGCTTTCCGCCATGTGTCTTGTGCGTTTTAGGCCTGCTGGTGAAATTCTTACCACACTTACATGCAAAAATACTGTTGACCTGTGTGTAGTTTGATGATCAGTAAATATGATTTCCCTTAAACAAGGTTTGGGGTATGCAGAGATGGTATGTCCAACCTGAAAAACCTGTTCCTTTGAAGTGAGTCTGTCGGGTTGGTAGCTAAGACTGAGTGCAGTTTTGGTAAAAACACTTCAGGAGAATGTTCATTGGAATGACTCATGGGATCACTCATCTGTGGACACATATATTTAATATAATAATAATAATAATAATAAAAATCAGAGAATAAAGACATTTCCCTCACAAATTAGTGGTATTTTCTTTTTAATTTATAAGGGACATGTTATGTTTTATACTTCTGGTGAATATAATCTAATCAATATTATTTCCATATATGTATTTTGTATATACAGATCCCTTTGTTTGTGGCTTGACCGCATGTTATGATAACGTTTCCTGTCCATGCCAGAGTTAGCCTGCAGCTTTAGCCATGATGTCTAGTTCTGCTTTTCCTGCAATATGTGAAACCCAAAGTGTTTCCATACTTTACTGGATGTGTAGTGTTAACTACTTTGGATTTAAAATGTGAGGGTGCAGGTCGTATCCACACGGACCCTCCGCCGTTTTCTACTTTCTCGTTCTAGTAACACGTCTATGGTTTCGACTCACTGCGGCGGCGCTTTGGTTTTTGAAACAGATATGAGGTCACGTTACTTGGACTACAACAATAAAAGCTGTAACTTCCTTCTACCTCTGCATAGACTCAAATGAAGCAAATATATAGATTCTGGCATTAAAAAATCAATTTCAAAATCGTAAAAAAAAAGTATTGCGATAAATAGGTGAATAATTTTTTTCCCCACCCCTATTTACTACGGCTCAAACAAATACGGCTGGCCATCAAAGTCAAACGACTCGTGATCATCCTCATAATAGTCGACGGAATAATCCATCACTGCTAGGGATGGGGTTCGTTAGCATTCTATCCAGTCATTTTAGGTAGTTTGCTTGGTGGGAAATAAGGACATCTTAGTTATACATTTGTTTTACTATTTTCACTTCCCTCAGTATCAAAGCGCAACCACAGAGATTCTCTGAGGGAAATGAGGAGCTGAATGGGAAATCACCTAGCAGTACTCTCATCACTGCTCAGCACTGTTTGTAAGGTCTGTTCAGTATGTGTATGCTAACCGCTAATCACATGACCAAACATCCAGCACCAGCTTTTCCACTTTCTGGTCTGACTGAGCACCAAGGCAGTAGTGAATAAGAAAGTGGAAGTACTTGCTATGCAAAAAAAAGCGAATGAATTTTCTTCGATGAGGTAATGTAATGTAATACTTACTATCTCTTTTGCCTTTGCGGAAGGAGGACAACATGGCACTGAACCTCTTGAGGGCCCCTTGTCGTCCACCTTCATCTTCACCTGACGGGATGGCTGCTGCAGAAACAAAAGCAGAAGCTGCTTCATACTGAAACCTTCACACAACAACATTCACTTCCTCTGCTGATTTAAAGGTCACGCCTCAGAAGTGTTTGTAGAATTATGTCACCAACATCCATACTGAGCATACAGACCAAACATGGAGAAGTGGATTATGCTACAGAATTTATTGTAACAGCTGCTCTCCTCTTCAAGTCTACGGGCGGAGGGTATAAATACTACGCACTACACACTTTACTATCATATTGCACATAGAACAGTAATGCACATACCACCATATATGCAGCTACTTATCCAACATTGCACCAGTATTATTATAGTCAACTAAAATGGAAATAAGCAGTGAAAAATACTGTTGTAAAACTGAAACTAAATAAAAACTATATCCTTTATCCCATACCCTATATCCTACAGAAACGATATTGCCTGGTTAAAAAAACTAATACAAATAAAATAAAAATTAATGTAAATTCATTTCAGTTTTCGTTTTTTAGCTATAATATATTACTGCCTGAATTTCCATCTATTCCCGTGACATTGAACCACAGAAATTGAAGCTTGACAATCCAGTAGGTGCCGCTGTGCTGCAATTGCTTAACTAAAGTAGCACAAAAATTAAACATTATGGCCATTCCGTTTTATATGTATATAGCTACATACTTCTGAGACATTATATCTGGCCCTGACAAAAACAAACTAAAACTAAATAAATAAAAACTAAACCATTCTGAAACGCTGAAACTAAACTAAAACTAGCAAATGTACTCTGAAAATTAACAAATTAAACTAAAATGAAATGAAAAAATTCTAACGTAAAATAAAAAACAAAAACGAATTGAAAATTAAAAAACTATTATAACTTTGCATTGCACTGGTCACTTTATCTTGTTTTTATCACTTGTGTTTGTATATATTCTGCTTTCATTTTTATTTGTTGTTTTACTTTATTTACTTGTACTTTTATGCAGCAACCTGCTAAAGAACTGCTAGACACATTTTCATTGTTCCAAGCACAACAATAAATATCTTTTCTATTTCTTTTAAGACTGATTAGACATAAATGTTAAATTATGAACCCTTTATATTAATTGACTATCCAAGGTAACATGATTAAAGAAAATCTTAATAATAACGTCAAAAGAAAAGTGTATCCAGCTACTGCACTTACTGTGCTTTCCAACCACATCCGATATGAGGTTACCTTTGGGCTGCTCGTCAAAACAACACAGAGAAAAGTTGGGTGGAGCAACAGTTCTGAGGCTGCCTCTTTACATTACACACCATGTTTGTTACCTACATCACTTATACAATAATATCTTCAGGTTCTGTTTGTGCCCTTTCAACCAAAGTGGGGTGAAATTCTTGACTTTGAAATGTCAGTTTCTTTTCTATCACAAATTAAGTGAATAAAGTGCAAGATGTATAAGATGCAACATGACATTGAAGAACTTTAAAGTATGAAATAAGGAATTTCCTATGATTTCCTAGGAACTAACGTTCTTTGTCAGTTGGATTTTACCATTTGATTTGTGGCATAATGGTGCCATGGAACAACGGTTTAAAAAACCTTATTAATAAAGGTATTTCTGGGTGTCTGTTATATTTCCTTAATCGTGTTTAGTTTACATTTAAAAAAAAAAGAGGAAATGGTGAAAATACAGTACAGTATCAGGCTGTAGCCATGGGTCAAACTTACTCATTTGCTGTAATCTAAAGCAAATGTTTGCAGTGCATTTGGAAGCACAAAAGTGGTCTGGATTGGAATACTATGCAGATACTTGAAATTGAAGGTTAATTTTGAATAATAAATGAGTAATAACTGAAGCCCATGTGCTAAACTAAACTGTATTACATGTCACATGTGCTCTGAGGGACTGAGCGCTGTGTTTCCGTCTTGCAGATTGATTGTAACATCGGTTAAGTCTGAGGTGAAGCGAAGCCTGAAAACTAGGCTGACGAGGACCAAGGTGGTCTGGAAGGTCACGTTTCCATGGTAATTTAGGTCAGACCCATTTAAACCTGCTTTATGAAACAGAATTTCCTGAATACAGGTTTGATTTACTGAATTAGGCTTACTTCTGTTCTGAAATACCCCTCAGGCACACAAATACCTGTACTGACCCTCTTCAATCAAGTGACCAAAACCCCTCGACCACGAACAGAGAAGCAGAAACTAAAATATGCTGCAGTTGACTGGGGAGTCCCCAGACAAGGAAAAATCACTGCTAATATCACACAGACTGTAGCTCTGGTTGTTGTGGAGCATATGATATTTATTAGTAGATTAAGCCTCCCCAAACTGCTCGGTGTAAAGAATAAGTGCAGTCTAATCTATTTGGATTGGTAATTACAATATACCAGAGCAACCATCACTAACAATAAAGGTTTTGCAACACAGATCATCCCTATTAATCTGTGTATATACTGCAGCTGTAACAGTGCTGAATCATTTGTTTACTTCAGGCTTCGAGGAAAGAATTTTCGTACTTGTGCTGCATTCAGGTCATGTCGGACAAAAAACAGCTTTCTACACGACGAAACTATGTTGATGATTCCAGATGGTAAATAAATCAGCTTTTTAAAGAAGATATTCTTCATCTTAATTTAGTAATCCTCACTTTGGAACTCGGAGAATCCATCACCAAACTCTGGCTTACCAAATGTTGGTATTGCAAACAAGGAAATGCCTCAAGTCAAGTGTATGAGATCATTGCAAACAAAGAGCAAATTTCACAACTCGTTTTATCAGAAAGAAAGAACAGAGAGAGAAAGAGAGAGATACCTTGCTAGAAGCTTGACCCAAGTAAAAAGTGTTACGGGATTGTACTAGTGCGGTGATCTGAGTGTTCTTGTATATCCTGGATCATGCTCGTGTCTTTGTCTTCCTGACCCAGGTCACCTCTCTGGGCACGTACACGCATTCATACAGCACACACCCTTACCTCCAACCCCTTACCACAGTTATCATTATTTAAATTTATTTATTTATTCATTTTACTTTACTTTATTTTAATTATTTGGATTGTCTTTTTTGTGTTCTCTCTTTCCCCCTTGTTTTAAGCTGTAAGATTTTGTGTTAAAACTATGAGACAGCTATCAAAATGAAAATACAGTGGTATAGAATGTTATTATGATTGTATAAGTTGCTGTAACTGCAATAAAAATTAAGTTAAAAAAAAAAAAAAAGTGTTACGGTATCTCATGTTATGTGCGCTCATTATCAAAAATAAGACATGCACTTTCTTCCACACTGAAAAGGTAGATTATTCTTACTGAAGCCAGACATAAAATACACATTGTTTGAAGATGCAGGACAGTTTAAATGAAGAGCAAACAATAATTACAAATACTTGTGTACAGTAATACAAATGTATTATGTATGTATTGTGTTCTGTGGATTATCCAGAGTAGCTGGGACGGCCTCGTGCAAGAACATTTTGCATGTTCTTACAGAGTCTAGTGTTAAAAGTTTCTTTAAATATGTATCAGTTACTTTTCAAAATCCACATAAACCACTCTTCACATCGGCATAAATTAGATCCACCACACATCACCTACTTAAAAAGCAAATATGGTTTGCTGTTACGGTCCTGTTATTTCCTTCTTCCAAAACAGTGGTGAAGAACACCAGGAGCAAATACCATGAATGGTGTGTTAAATGCATGCCAATTTAATCAGAGCACACAAGGCCAAATTGCCTCTTCGGTTAACGTACGACCGGTTGCTGACAAGCTTTTAAAAATGGCTACATTACATCACTTCTAACAAACTTCACAGAGAACATGGAGGATCTGTTTTAACAGAATATTCTCTGGTGTAGCTTAGCTAAAACCACAAAAACACAACCGGTACCGACAATCCTCACTTCACCTGTCTCTCCTTCTTTTCTTACATATAGTTTTTGGGCATTTTTACTTCTTTAATTGAAAGAGCAGGCCCTATAGTCAAGAGGCAGACAGTATATATGGCCAGAGAGAGAGGAGGAAGACATGAAACTAATTTCCCCAGCCAGAATCGAACAAGGGATGTAGAGCTGCAAAGATTTATCGATTAATTGATTGTCAACTATCAAATTAATCTGCAACTATTTTGATCATCGGTTTGAGGATTTTTTTGAAGAAAAAATAGTCAAAATTCTCTCATTCCAGCTTCTTAAATGTGAATATTTTCTGGTTTCTTTGCTCCTCTATGACAGTAAACTGAATATCTTTGAGTTGTGGTCAAAACAAGACATTTTCAGGACGTCGTCTTGGGCTTTGGGAAACACTGATCTACATTTTTTTACCATTTTATATTTTATAGGACTAGACCAAACAACTAATTAATCGAGAAATTAATCGACAATGAAAATAATCGGTAGTTGCAGCCCAACAGGGATGTGCGTCTCCGTCCCTCAGCCACCACGATGCCCTTTTAGAAAAGTTAGTTATTTTGGGAAATATTCTTTGTTTCATTGCCAAGACTTTGATGAGAAGATCAATACCACTCTCATGTCTGTATGGTTACAAGGTTAGCTTAGCTTTCCATAAAGACTGGAAAAAGGAGGAACAGCTAGCCTGGCTCTGTCCAAAGGTAACAAAATCATCTACCTTGGCAAAGAAGGTGAAAAAGCGCATTTCCCACAATGTTGAATTATTCCTTTAAGCCTTGCTGTCCGAAATCAATTAAGTTCCACTTAAGAACAGATTGGCTTGAACAAGCTATTGTTTGCCACGAATCTTAATATGTAAACTGTTCATTAAAAATCAATAGTGTTTTTGAGAAATGATAGTTTCACAAAACATAATACTGTGATACTCAAGTGTATCCCCTACGATTTTCATAGGGTCGATATTTCAAAACCTGGGCACATAAAGCAGAAACGATCTATAACTATATAAATATATTTATTACACGGCTGTGTTGAATACTCGATTCTGATTGGTTAATCACAGCGTTCTGCGGTATGTAATTTCTGTATTACAGACCGTTGCTATGTATAACAGACCGTTGCTATGGGTGCAGTTCTGATGTCGGACTCTGGCGGACCGTTTTTGTGACAAAATATTGATTTCTTCGGTAAGTAGCCGTGTAATAACCGGGATAATGTACAGCTAGTCATTGTTGTGAAATAATCCCCTTCAGGGCGATGAGAGACGCACGTTGGGGTGCGGCATCGCCCTGTCGGGGATTCTTTCACAACAATGACCGGCTCGCTGTGCACTATCCCTTACTTATTTGGGCAAGTCTGAAAGAAGGTCATTTATAATTGTCTTGACACCAGATATTGCAGTCCAACCAGTTTATTATAGAAGGGACTCACACAGTTCAGCCCAGTGAGAGCAAGTATGGGTTGAAAATGTGCCGTGTAAAAAGAAGGTATTAGGTCCTGCTGAAAGCCCTCCCCCCAGACAGTTTTACTTCCTGTTTTTTGGTTAACGTTCTTTCTCTCTTACTCTCTATCACTCGCTCTCTTCTTCACCGTCTCCTCCTGGCGAGGCAGCCGTCTGGCTGCTGCTGCACCGAGGAGCCGCACTGCCGCACGCCGGCCACGGTGCACCGGAGGACGGATAGACATGTTGCAGAGGTCCGCCGTTTGAAATGCACTTTCGGGACGTTGTCATGGTGAAAATAAACACACTAAACTAAGGTGAAGGAAACTAAAAATAAAATGAAAACCCTCAGTTAGCTAATGCAACAAGTTGGGCTAGCTAACTACACCTAACTTGCTAACTAACTAGAAAGACAAACTGACCTGTGACGTAATGAGGATGACGTAAGACCTGCAGCTCCTACTATAGTCATACGTCATAATCCCATTTTTACCAACAACCTCCTCTTCTTTCTTTTTTTTTTAACTTTGAGCACAAAATTAACTCAAATAAATATGAAATATCATAGAAAAGCCAAAATACACTGGAGGGGGGGGGGCTTCAATGTGTTGAACTCTGTTGGTAAAGAGACGGTCGCCACACAGAAACCGGAGCTCTAACCCAGAGTGAATCCCTTTATGACAAGACTGGTCACACTTTACCACAAACTGCATTCTTGTTGGTGTGTGGTTGTGTCACTGCAATGACCGGTTTGCTGTCAAACATGAGCCATCAGCAACTTAGACGTACATGTATGTGTTGAGTTAAAAAGGTGAATGAGCAGCATATACAGTACATGAAGAATGAGTTCAACTGAAGTGTCCCAGATGACCTACAACTGGCGTAGACAAAAAAAGGACATTGTCCAGGTTTCACTTTCAATCTGGTTCCCTTACTTGGGTGCTGACAACAACCTTTTCTGAAGCCTAAAGTCCACCTTGTATAACCTCTGTTGTCAGGACACGGTGTTTGCACTGTGTCAATAGCAATGCCGGATTTTCCCCACCCAACACCTTGCAGTTACACAGCTTTGCACTCAGTCAGCTACAGCAAAAACTATATTAGTGTCATATTTTACGCTGACATAGACTATTACAATAGTGCAAACTTTTCTTAAGCCTGCTTGCTACTGTCTAGTTGTGCTACTGCTGTTCAGCTACTATGAGGGTGTAAATAAAAGTGGTTGAACAGCCTCCCGCCCTCAGGCTCCTGAACATGTTACAACACCATGCTGTCAATTGTAGAAGAAAAGGAATGGCGCAGTCACCAAGGCCTAGCTAAAACTGCATGAATCCTGTTGTTCTTCTTCATTTTCCAAAACCTGCAACCTGTAGATTTCAAATAAAATCTGTCCACCTGAGCTGTTTGTTTATTTATTTATTTATTTATTTATTTATTTATTTATTTATTTATGAGTCGAGTCATATCCAAAATACAGCTGTTTTTTAGCTTCTAAATTCACTTTCATCACCTGTTGTGACCCTTTTCTATTTCAGCAGCAACCACATTCCTGGCTTTAATATGAAGAGCCTCACATGAAGGTTTACTGTGTGGAAACACTTCAAATATGAAAGGTGGCTCAATTGGTAGCCTATATATTACACAGAGTGTTTCAAACAGACACTTCAGCTCCCAAGGCTTCAAATATTCTCAAATGTAATCCATTTAATAGCTAAGAGATGATGGAATAAGATTAAGAACATTTAAAGGTATCAAGGCAGTGAATGCACCATGCTGAAGTGCACTTGTCACAGTCAAAAAGTCTGGCTCTGGATTGACACAATGAACCAGAAAAAAAACGTATTTATTACCAGACTGCATTCAGAAATGAGTGAATTTAACGTTGTCATTTGAGGTAGTAAACTCTACAAACCCACTCAGTGGAGTCCATTAGTCATTTTGGCGTGTTTCTATCTCACCATGCTGCACTTTATTTCACTTTCTTTATATATATATGGGAACAAAACACCGTTCAACACCTACGTTAGTGACGTATTTGTTACCGTCCGTCCGTAGGGTTTCACACCTGGATATATCTGCGTAATAAACTAAGTCAGTCAGACAGATAATGTCTGTCAGCGGTCCGGTACTCACTCCATCTGCTCCTGGAGTCCGTCAGTCCACCGGCCTCCTTCGTCCTCCTCCTCGTTATCGTTTCACTCATCGCTGCTTCACCCCACTAACACACCGTAAGTCCTTAGTACTTAGTAACACAACATAAACAGCGGCACTTTATCGTCTCCATTCCCGCACGTACATAGCATCCTGGTCCGCGTGCTGCTTCACTCAGGCTGAAACAGCTCTGTTGCTGGTAGTGATGCGTCGGTCGCGAACGAGTCGGTTCAAAGAGCCGGCTCTTTTTAGTGAACGATAAGAGCCGGCTCCCGTCCGAGAGACGTTTTTTTTCTTATTTCTTTAATTAATTCAAAGCAGAATGATAGGACGATCTTCTCCGCGCCACGGGCACTCCATGCACTGACTGTGACTGTATGTTGTGTTAATGACGTCCATGCGACTAATCAGGTGATGTCAGACAAGGATCATACCATCAAGCAGGGAGGGGCGGCACGCTGACGGTCTCCAGTTACAGAGCAGGAGGGAGAGGAGGAGAGAAAGAGAGAGGAGTGTGGTGCGCCTAGAGCAGACAAGATGAGTGACAGTCGGAAAATGAAGCAGCATGTAAAGTTATGGTATTCTGGAAATAATAAGGTTTGAATAATAATATTTTTTTGAATAATAATTTAAGTGAAATATGTACACACAAACTAATCATAGGTCAAAACAGCGCTAAATTTGCCTGAATTATAGAAGGCAGAAGTGGTACAATTAAGAGCCTTTTGGGAGCCAAAAGAGCCGGCACTTCTTGGTGAGCTGAGCCAAATGATCTGGCTCACTAAAAAGAGCCGGAATTCCCATCACTAGTTGCTGGGAGCTGAGTTGAGCGTGCCCGAGCGGTCCTCTCTCGTGATGCGTTCAAGATAGGTCCGAAAGAAACAGCCCAAAGTAGATTTCTTCCTCCTGTTCTGTCAGTTCAACTCTTATTGTCTGGAATCTGATTAAGCCACCACTAAACGGAATCAACACATCAAGTTAAAACATCTATATGTGTCGTAGAAGCTCAACAGGCTAACAACAGCAGAAATAAAAAAAAAAGGTATGTAGTCCTTTAAGTCCCTCCAGCTGTAACACTGCAACAACAAGCAGCTGGCAGTGACTCAAACTCCTTGAGTAAAAGCAGGCCAGAATAGCTTTTTACCTTCATAGGAACCTGTTTAAATGTCAGGGAGCTAAATCAGACTTACTTTTAATGACTTTTCTTCCACTTTGACAAGACTGTTGAGACAGTTTGAGATTTCTGGAAAATGCTGTTTACAAGTAGAGCTTTTAAATAGAGAAATACCCACAATTATAGAATAAAGTTCACATCTGTCAAGTAGCCTTCGAAACTCTGATCACATCAGTTTTCAGAGGGCTAATAGCTGGCATGTTTTCCAGCTGACTTTCAGATGCTCGTCATAATAGCCTGCTGAAACGACATCGTCTGCACTTTCACAAAGTTGGGGGACTTGTGATAGACATATTTAAAAAAAAAAAATTAATGGTCAAAATTGATTCAGCAGAGGTCTAGGTGGCTTAGCTTTTATTCAATAGTATGGGTGAAGCTCCAACTCTGGATCCTACTCTTCCCATAATGCAGTGGTTCCCAAAACTTTTCTGCAGGGCCCCCCTTTAGTAGATCAAAATATTTTCAAGCCCCTCCGTATGCCAGTGCAGAACCATGCATCATCAATATTTAGCCCCTCCTTTTATAACTCTGGGCCCTCCTTAGGTGTCGTGCCCCCTAGTTTGGGAACGACTGCCTTAATGTAACTCAATATAGCCTATGTGTACCATATACTGTACTATATAACACACATTAGAAAGCTCATCCAGAGCCACAAATGTAAAATTCCCTTTGCATTCTGTCTGAACACATATTAATGGTGAGAGGTGTTAGGTTTAGCCACACTCCACACCTGTATGAATATGACTGGATATTACTCGTCAGCTGGTATAGCCAAGCAGCTGATGAATGAGGCAGTAATTGTAAAGCATGAATGAAATAGCTGACGCAAGCGTGACTTGACAATGCTCTGCCTTAAAGAATGCTATGCTCCATTTAGTATGCCATGCTTTGCCATTTCCACTTAATGCTCATATTACCTTCATACATACCTGTCTGATTCACCTGGTCCTGAGTACAGTGTAGCTGTGAGACACCAGCTCCATCTGGGACTGACTCTATAGAATTAGAAATGAAAATCAACCTGCGGTCTACAAGGTTTGCATTAAAAGCTTTGACCAGCTGGCATTCTTCATAAGGGAACAAACTGATTTGTCATGCTATTGTATGGGAATGTCTGGGATTATTGTGATCACCTCGGTGAATTTAAGATTGTAAGAGATGTTAACTGTAGGGGAATTATGAAAGTGTGTTGTTTACCCTTTCTGGATGTCTCCCGAACTGATGAAAAAGACCGCAACCCTTTCCGCCTCTCCGTAAATCCACTCTCTTCACAACTGTTGCTCCTTTCTGCGGAAATTCACATTGACATAATGATCAATAAATAAAAGGATAATTGAGATGCAAGCATTGTCTTTAATTAAACCACCGTGAATGTGTATTGTATGATCCGCTGTCTTACTGGTAATACGGAGAGATGAGAAGCTGAAACTCCTTCTTGAGTTTGGAGACAGTCGCTGGTCCGGATTCTGAGAGAAAAGGGAATAAAGATACTTTTAAATTAAATAGGAAGTGGTTTAGAAAGAAAGATTAGAATAACTTTCCGCCTTGCTAGCAAAAGAAATAAGCATGTTAGTCTGTCTGTCAGTATCTCAACAGCTACTGGTTACTACAGTAAGTAAGGGATCCTCTGTTTGGCGACGGGGTGCCGCATCGCCCAGTTGGGGTTTATTTCACAACAATGACCCATTAGCTGTACATTATCTCGCTTATTACACAGCTACTTACTTAAGAAGTCAATAATTTCACACAAAAACGGTCCGCCAGAGTTCAACATCAAAACCGTGCCCATAGCAACGGTCTGTTATTCATAGCAACGGTCTGCTATAAAGAAACAACAGACCATAGAACGCTGTGATTGACCAATCAGAATCGAGAATTCAACACAAGCAGATTTTGGTGACCCTCTTGACCTTTGATCTAGTGCTACTTCTGGGTCAGAATTTTCACTTTTGATCCAACTTGTCTTAACTAATGGCCAAGTTTCCAGGACATTTTCAATAGACATTTTTGGTCCCCAGAGGATGAACTCTTTTCTTTTTGACAACTTCAACTTCATACACAGATTGTCATGACATTTGCTGTGAATGTTCACGGTGGGCAGAGGACGAATTCTAATGTTTTTCATTACATTTCAACTGAAAGTGGTTATTATTGTTGCAAAATGTCTGACAGCCATCAGCAGCAGAACTGAGTGCACTGCAGATGAGCAGCACTTCCAGTCAGTGAGCGAGGACTAAATCCTTGTGCCATCGTTGATTTCACATGATTTGCATTGACCTAAATCTAAATGGAAGAGAACATTCTCGGTCTGAGCAAATCATGTTTTTCTTCCTCTTACACACGCCTGATGTTGTCTTTCAACATTCTTCTACTTTTTTATCTAACTGGATCAGGACTAAAGATATCCCAAAATCTAATGGGCCCATCGCTCCCTTCAACTTTGTAGTCAGGCTGCATTCACACCACATCAGGTGTTGCGGCAAAAACGCTAGTCCTCCCATTCATGTGGAGTAGTGCATTTGGGCTGTGGTGGTGGGGACCGCAGGGGATGCCGGAAAAAGTAAAACACAGAGGCCTGCGACAAAAACGCAATCCGACGTCACGCTGCGGTGTCCAATCACATAACCAGCGATCAATGGGCCATTTCAAATCAAAAGGGTCAATCAAAGTGCGTGTCAAACAAATGGACCATTTAAGTGACACTCCGACACCTCCACACAACACTGCGCTAATCGCTGCAACATCTGATTTAGTGCGAATTTAACCATGCAGTCCCAAGTGAGGGAATTTAAGTAACTTGTTCACAAGTGAGGGTAAGGCGTATTGATTCCCTGTCAGCAGCGATGAGGGTGTTTTACTGGACTGCTGTGGTGAAGAGGGACTGCAGCAACCAATTTACTTCATGTTCAACCATTGTGAGCTTTGAGTAATGACTAACAGAATTAGATTCTGGTTGCAGGCAGCCAAAATAGATTTTCCTTCGCAGGGGTGTCTGGGTTTAAACTTAGAGTGAGTGAGAGGAGCACAGACATCTGAAAGGATCTTGGAGCAGAACTGCTGCATCTTTTTAGGGCACATCCAACTGGATGAATACCCTGAACCCAAAACGCGCTGGAGGGCTTACATATCCCATATGGTCTGAGAATGTTTTTGGAGAAATAGCTGAAGGACATGTCAAAGGAAAATGTCTGGGCTATACCTTGCATGGCCTGCTGCCACTGCTTCCCAGACCCGGATAGGCTTTACACAATAGATCGCTGGGTGGATGGATGGAGATTGCCCATTACACTTTTTTGCTCCTGAGAGTAATTTGGTCCATTTTGGTACTTAGATGATTTTCTCACAATGCTCAGGTAAAATGATTATGAACCATATGGGTTTTGGTGATCCTGTAGTGCTAACATGTTTGTCCTCCGAGTGGCTCAAAAAGTAGCAAAGAAAAGTGCACCTTTAAACTCTTGTTAAATGTTTTTAACAGTAATACTGTACATTCCCACTTATTTGTGTATGGTAGTTACTTAGACAGTAATTGCTAAGGGCATTTCATGTAAACAGTAAGTTGGTCTGAGTCTATTAGACCTTGGTGTACAGGCACAAGTGGCTTTAATAGTTCAATGTTTGCTCTGCTGTGACCTTAGAAACTGAAGTCAGGGTGTAGTCCAGGTCACTGACACTGGCTAATATCAGTTTACGGATACCATTCCTTTACTACCACCAAACCACTGTTGTTGCTGCAGCTTTTATAGTTAGTTAGTTGGGCTGCTGACCCTTGTTTAAATACTCAACTGGAAGCTCATGCATGAACTGTAAAATGAGCATTATTGGCTCTGCATGGGAAGACACGGCCACTATTTATAGCCGAACCAAAATGACAGGACATGATGATGCCCTATGGGAAAACTCCCCAGCAATATAAACCACCAGTGTACAAGTGGAATGCATCAAGGCAGGGTTAGTGGAGCACGACACCAAGTAAAGTATCTGTAATATTAGTTCGTTATAGTTGTAAAACATTGTCTGTTTTCTGCTTTCGCCATCAGCAGAATTTCCATATTTGAGTTTCTGAAAGTTTTAACATTAACTTTTTAGTTATTGATATTTCCTGGGAAAAATTCTCTGGCACAGGAAGTGATGAGTTTTATGTTTCGTGTTTGTTTTAAATAAAGCGGGTAGTGAGCATGAGCAGCAAAGGAAAACCCAAGCAAAGAGTACCGCCTACATTAAGTCAGAGCTCTTTACCAGAAAGTCCAAGAGAGAGAAGATATCAGCGTACACTGACTGAGACTGATTTGTCAAACCATCAGTAGATATGCAAACACTTCTTATCAAATATAATTAAAAAAAATATTTAAATACTCATAGCAATGAGTGATTAGTACTAAAATGGAAACAAAAACAAGCTCTATTCATTCGTTTGATTGCATTACACTGCGATGCGTATAATGGTGGTGAAACAGTCAGCCTGGCTCTGTCCAAAGTTCAAAAATACACCGACCAACACCTCTAAGGCTCACTGATTAACATGCATTACACACACTGAAAAGTGAAAAGGGAGAGTTACATGTTGGAACTATATCTTGACAAACAACAGTATATTCATCCACCCAGCACGTCTGTGCAGTGTCTTTGGCCCTGAAAGTATGTAGCACTTGCATCATCATCTCCTGAGCAGTGCTCAAATTAAGTTCCAGGAATCGTCCCCATAGTGGGAAGAGAACATGGGAAGTAAAAGCCAAAACAACCTCATATCCATCCACCCAACACGTCTGTGCAGCCTCTCCAGCTCTGGTACAGTTTGTCAGTTACGGTCAGTTGGTTTTGGTTCTGTGCAGCAACAATCGTACCACCAAGCCTGACAACCTCCTTGTGTCGACAAGACTTCAGGAAGCTTTGCACAGATGTTGCCAGCTGTTGTTTGTCAAGAAATAGTCGCAGCACGTAGCTCCTCTAAAACAACAAGTTGTTGTTTTCACATTGCTTGTCTAAGGATTGAACAAACATGATACAGATGCTTTAGAGGGTTATTATTGTAAACTAAAACTTAAACTAAAATGAAAATAAGCAGTGAAAAATATTCAAATTGAAACTAAAGAAAAACTATATTCTTTAAGAAAAACTAAAACTAAACTGAAATGATATTGCCTGGTTAAAAAACTAATGAAAATTAAAAAAATGATAGTAAATTCGTTTCAGTTTTTGTTTTTTAGCTATAATGTATCACTACCGAATAAAGGAGACAGCATGAATTTATATCAACTCTTGTGACATTGAACCACAGAAACTGAATGGACTTGACATTCCAGAAGATTTTGCTTCACATTAGACACTAAAGTAGGCTAGCGCAAAGATTAAACATTGTGGCCATTCCTACGCAGTTCTCCACCCATGTATTTTGTATGTATATGTAGCTAAATGTACTTCTGAGACATTATACCTGGCCCAAACAATAACAAACTAAAACTAAATAAATACAAATTAAAACTAAACCTTTCTGCAAAACTTAAACTAAACTAAAACTAGCAAACACACTCTGAAAACTAAAAACTAAACTAAAATGAAATCAAAGAGTGAAAACTAAAATGAAATAAAAACTAATTGAAAATTCAAAACTATAAGGCTAATGGTTACTCGGATAACGATGGCCTGACTCCAGATCTGTACTTGCACTAGGCAGAATGTTTTTGGCATCATTGGGCATAAATTCCATAATAACCTTTCAGCATATTGTAATTCAAGTGTTCCGAGAGAAAACTAGACTTCTGCACGCTGATCAAATATGAATCAATATTCTGTTACTGTAATGTCTATTTATTTTATAGTGTACTATTTAGTTGTAAAATTAGAAAGTTTGCTCCGGCTGGTGGGTGGTGCTTGGTATTTCCTCAACTGTTCTCAACCTGGCAGCTGGGTCACAGATTTTTCTCATTTTACAGCTAAACAGTACACTACAAGATGTTCCTGAAAACATTTGAGGAGAGAAATAGGCATTAACGTAACAGAATATTGATTCATATTTGATCGGCGCTGCCTAGTTTGACCGTTTGATCGGAGTTCGCGAATGATTGACAGCTGATCAGAGAGAGCAAATCTCCAGTTCGGATCTCATTGGTTGTTTTCCTCCGGTCTGTGAAATCTTGCAGATGCCATTAAGAGCACTGGAGGACATGATTTCTTTTTCAGATTACCTGTCTCATGCACTACTGTCATGATATAGTGATTGTTTATAAAAATAACTTTGTAAAATCATATTTGCTCCAATTCTACCCACTGCGGCTTTAACCCAGAGACCTGATATTTATATTGATCTTCATCTTCATTTTATTCTCATAAAGAAAGCAAATAAGTATGTTTTTCCAAAATGTTGAACTATTCCTTTAAAGTCACTATGTGTAGAGTTGAAAACAAGTCAACTTTGGTCCCAGTGGTAATATGAAAAAAAGTCTACCTGAGGAGAGAATGAAGTCGCTCTCCCTCTGTGTGTGTTGTAATCCGAGTTTATCCGTGCTTTGTTGACATAGCCGGGCCGGCCGTGTGTGCTTTTCTGCTTTTTTCTGTTCGTGCATTGTCTGCCGCTCTGAACCGCTCTCATACGGCAGTTACAGCCGATAACGCCGTCATGACCAACGTCGTCGTCGTGAAAGCGTAGCACCAACCCTCCGGTTCCCCCTTCAGGTTAACACTGCTAGCACTTTCGCTGTTGTTTACACTGTTTAGCGCTGTTAGCACCGTTAGCTGCTGGCCATTGGCTCACCTTCATCATGTTAAGAGCTGTTGAGAGGCAATACCAATGCTCCCAATCCTGTATTTAGCACCTTTAATGCCCCCACTTCAAACAAAAAAAAGACATCGCCTTTCAAATAAGACACTATAAAATCACATACAAACTCCACACACAGAGGCTTTACTGTAAATGAAATGGAATCCTGCTGTTGCCTCTAAATAGCTTGCTCCAGCCCTAAAAAAACACATCTAACATACCAAAATGCAAATGTTATTTTAGGCCTCTGGCTGGTGGCCGTTGGAGTGCTTTTAGACCTGTGCAAACTTGTCCTTCCTCTGGCTTATCATTCACTTCAAAGAACAGATGGCTTCAGCGGCTATAGTGACCACGCCTGTCAGTACACAATACAGGATGTGATTTGTACATTAACTCCATCACAATTACACACACATTTATTACAAGATTGCAGTGCTTCTTCAGCTTATCTCTTCAACTTCAATAAAGTAAGGCCATTGTATTATCTGCTATATTACCATCTACACTGTACTTTTACTTTTCATACTCACTTAAAATATAGAATAATTATAATTGCACTTTTACTTCAGGGAAATTTTGAATGCAGGACTTTTACTTATAAATATCGTCACGGTATTGACGATAACCATGATATTTAAAAATGAAATATCGATATCATGTTAACAGTACACACATGATAATATTGTGTGAATAACCCAGCGCCTCATAAGTAATTTTATATATACAGTTATGGTTACAGACTCTCTCTGCCTCCCTATGCTCACATTTTAGTGTAATTCATTCGCCAATTCACCTCACCTGACACCATCACCACCAACACAGGGGAGACACAGGGTACGGGATTTATCTCCGTTTTTATTATTCACATTGTACACCTCTGACTGCAGGCAAAGCAATGAATCATACCACTTACAAAACTTCTCTGACGAGTCTACCCCAGCTGGCTAAATTTCAAACGATGACAACTCAGCTTTCGAGAAGGAAGTGGAAAGACAGACTTATCAGATGGTGTGAGGAAGCTCATCTTATTCTACATCTTGATAGTACTAAGGAGCTTATTGTGGTTTGATGGTTGAGGTGGTCCCCTCGTAATAAATACCTGGGTGACTGGAAGAAGAACACTGATGTCATCTTTGAGAGGGCCCAGTCGAGGTTGTTTTTCCTCAGGGAGATCAGGTCATTTGAAGTGAGCAGGCCTCTTTTACATGTTTTTTTTAATGAAGGTATTTAAGCAAGTGTTTTTTTCTATGCTGTTGTTTATTGGGGTGGCAGCATTACAGCTGTTGATAGGAAGAGGGTCAATAAGTTGATCAAGAAGGCCCGATCTATTATTGGCCTGCCTCCAGAGACTATTGGTGTCCTCGAATGGGGTCGTGTTTACCGTGTTCACGAGTTGAGTCCATATGAACGCCCCCTCATGTCATATTCACGACCTCGCAAGTGGAAAGTTTCTGAAAGCTCTGAGTTCACGAGTTGTGACGTGTTTGGCGGAGGCCATGGAAGTAAATCTTTTGGTGCATAATAAGTGAATATATTGTAATTTTAGTCGTATATTGTAATTCTTAATAATTTTATAATAGTTCTGAGGAAAATGCTGATATTCCCAACGGCCTCATCTTTTCCCTCTGTCATTATGCCTTTGCATTTCCTGCATTTTTAGCTTGCCAAATTGTTAGCCTCTGTGACCGACAGTAATGTCAATATTGCCGTTGCTTAGCAGCGGTGTCGTAAACACAAGCTCACACGAGTTTCATTTGAAGGCACCATATCTCAGAGCAGAGAACCAGAAGGAGGCTTCAGAGTGTTCTGTCACAGGATGATCATCCTTTGCTCAGTGCCTTCATGAAGAGAAGCAGGAGCGACCGGCTCCTACTGCCAAAATGCTCCACTGAGAGGTTCAGGGCGTCTCTTGTATACCTGCAGCGGTTAGGCTTTTTAAATGAACATTGTTGATACAGTGTCCTGTTCACTATTTATTCATTCACTGTATGCACTTTTTATGACCCTATACTTAGCTTTTACTGACCCCTTATCGTTGTTGCGAAGGAACTATGTACTTCCCTTCAATGACTGTGTGGTGTCACCTGTTGTGTAGTTGGCGTATTGTATTGTGTCTATGGCTTTGTCGGTTTCTTGTGCATGTCTTTGTTCATGGTGGCAAACCAGTTTCCCAGTTGTGGATTAATAAAGTTCCTCCTATCCTATCCTATCCTATCCTATCCTATCCTATCCTATCCTAGGGAACACAGATAAGGAGGCAGTTTGTGTAATATGGCCTTATACAGAAACGTTTACATTATATTGAGATTATTTACATTAACCTGAGGGGCCCAGAATTAAAATCTAGTTTGCTTAATCAAGTTAGCACAATACAATAACTAACTGATAACTATGCATATACGCCTACACAACATACCAGATCTGATGTTACAATACCAATAACTTGGTATTGTAACATCAGGGTTTTTTATGTTTCCACGTCCTTGTGGAAACATAAATACCCTGATGAAATTATAAAGTAATCACACACCGTGTTTTCGTTTCACATATACAGTGATGGTATGATGTAAACAGTGAAATGGAGTAGACCCTGGGATACCATTTAGAATTATATGATACAACTTGGTTAACGCTACAATAAATAAAATAGTATAATAGTATAATAGGTCATTTGTAATCAATCTAATTCATTGAAGTCTTCTGTACTAACTTGGATGTGGAAAGACTGAGACTGAGGTGTGCAGGAAGTAGCAATAGCAGATGGTTTAGGTTACCAATATTTTGTGGGTACATTTCATACCTACACGATTGCCCTCAAGTCAAAACATTCACACACACACACACACACACACACACACACACTCAGCTCAGCATCAAACTGGTGTGAACAGCTCATGAAATTCTTACCACAGGAAGTAAAAGTGAAGTTGTTATCATCAAAGTTCTCTATTCCTCCTGTCATGTGATATTCACAGGAAATGTCTCAGATGTTCAACGTCTTTAACTGTGCAATTTCTTTTTGTTCTGGTTTCCTAATTTCCACCAACTGCACAGAGTATTGCACCTACACTTGTGATATTTTTCCGAGCCTGATATCAATGTAAAGTGAGCATGAACATGGCAAGTTAATCACAGTTGAGCCTATTCAAACAAGTGAAGCCGCCTTGAAGTCCAAACACAAAGAGCATGGTTTACAGCTGGAACACACTCACCTGCGCTTGCTGTGACGTCTTGTCCATTTGTCTTGGGCTTAGCACATGTAAGGAAAGTATTTCTCCACTGGATCCACTTCTAATATTCTGACATAACTTTGATTTTATTCCTCCATCTATAAATACCAGCTTAAAATGTTCTCTTCCACAGCACACACACCGGTCGTGTCAACAACTGTTACTGGAGACGATTAAGCAGCAAGTGCACATGTATGAGGAAGTGCATTTGCTGAAACGTGCGGTCGACGGACTTCAGTCTCAGGCTGGGATTTCCTCTTTCAACGTTAAACCAAAGTACAGTGACGCATGCGTCACAGTGTGGGTGTGTGTGTCAGGGTGTGTTGTGCAGTGAAACCTGTTCATCAGCTTTTGGAACCGGTTAGTCCGCTGGATAACGATTAATATTGTATACTCATTCTACAAACCTGAGCATGCTTGTGTTAGCAGGAAAACAAAAAGCTGTATGGAAGAAGAATTAATGGAATAAAAAAGACAATATCTGTTTGGGCTGAATGAAATGATTGGACGGGCTTATTACAGTCCTGCGACAGGCACAGCTACCAGATTTATAACTTTTTTTGTCAGAGCATTTGATTTATTAATTTACTAATAAAGCTTGGGGCCCTACTGTGTGGAGTTTACATGTTCTCTCCGTGTTAGCCTGGGTTTTCTCCGGTTTCCTCCCACAGTCCAAAGACATGCAGGTTAGGTTAATTGTTGACTCTAAATTGCCTGTAGGTGTGAATGTGAGCGTGAATGGTTGTCTGTCTCTGTGTGTCAGCCCTGTGATAGTCTGGAGACCTGTCCAGGGTGTACCACGCCTTCGCCCAATGTCAGCTGGGATCGGCTCCAGCCCCCCCCCCCATGACCCTGAATAGGATAAGCGGTTACAGATAATGAATGAATGAATGATTGAATGAATTACCAACCATTTAGCTTTAATCCTTCTTTTAAAACTGTCCACTGTGAGTTTGACAGTGTTATAGCTGTGTAATGCCAGATCAGTGGCGTACTCTTTTAAATCCATCCCAGAGAGCGGCAGAGTAAAAGTCAAGTAGGCAGAATGTCAAAGAGAGAGCGTTCCTATTGGCTGTTCATTCAACGGAGGCAGCTGTCAATCACTCGTGAACTCTGATCAAACGGTCAAACTATAGGCAGCGCTGATCAAATATGAATCAATATTCTGTTACTGTAATACCTATTTCTCTCCTCAGATGTTTTCAGAAACATCTTGTAGTGTACTTTAGCTTGATTGGTTGTTTTCCTCCGGTCTGTGAAATCTTGCAGATGCCATTAGGAGCACCGGAGGACACAGAGGTACCTGATTTTTTTTTCAGATTACCTGTCTCATGCTTGCACTACTGTCAGGATATAGTGACTGCTTTATAAAAATAACTTTTTTTAATCATGTTTGCTCCATTTCTACCCACTGCATCTTTAAGTTGTGATATTGGGCTATATAAATACATTTTACATGACTTGACTACAGTCTGTTGTTGTTTTGCCTGGCCTGGCTCTCTGTTCCTCCCTGTCTCTAGCCACTGCTCACTTCCCTTCAGGCCATGTTCTCTCCTCTTCCTCCCCAGACCTGCCATCCTCGAACCATCCACTAGATGCCCTCAGACTCCAGTCCTGCTCACCTGACATCCCCTCCCACCTACAAACACCAACTGCCA
Organism: Sebastes umbrosus; assembly: GCF_015220745.1. Taxonomy (NCBI): domain Eukaryota; kingdom Metazoa; phylum Chordata; class Actinopteri; order Perciformes; family Sebastidae; genus Sebastes; species Sebastes umbrosus. The sequence continues at coordinate 8,044,110 of NC_051274.1, forward strand.
TTTTCCTCATCAGCTCTGCAGTTTAAAACCCTCCCTTTTTCACACACTGCCAGTTCATTTTCATTGCATGTGCCACATGTTTCCTCGTCTCTGTTACCTGTAACCTGGCTTCTGAAAGTTATTACCTGCCTGTATGAACCTCTGCGTCTGCCCTTCGTTGGATTTGTTTGGACTGACTTCCTGGTGTTGACCCTGTCCTGCCTCACAATTCTGTAAGCCTTGTCCTAATAAACTATTGTACTTTTAAAGGGGACATATCATGAAAAACTCTCTTTTTCAGTGCTAGTGCACAAACTGTACATCTGGGTATCTGGATACCAACCCACAAACTATGAAATAAGACAACCCAGTCAGTTTTTTGTGGACTGCCTAGGTCAGAAAACATGTGATTCAACAAGCCATTCAGATTTGACTCCCCTTCCTATGTCACATGCAGGCTCATATATTGCAAAGATGCACCATATTTCTCTCAACAAATGAGAACGTTTGTGACCCGGCAGCCATGTTGATATCAGTTGAGGAAATACCAAGCACCGCCCACCAGCCGAAGGTTAGTTATCTGTGACGCCAAAAACATTCTGCTTTAAAAGAGTACGCCACTGATCTGGCATTACACAGCTATAACACTGTCGCACTCACAGTGGACAGTTCCTCAGTACAAAAAATTAACACAACTTGTTGAACTTAAAGGTGAACAAGTAAAAGAATATGTGGGGGCCTGTTTGAGAAATACTGATTGGGTGAAGCTCGACTTTTTCTTGGTGTAAAAGTGTAATTAGTTGGTTTGGAAAGTCGCGGGAAATGTGTGGGATATATCAACAATGGTGTAGTGATTTGAAAACACTGTTATTTTGGTTTAAGGGCATGAAATTACATCACATCCTGCTAGATGCCTCAGAGAAGAGGAAACGTTTGAGGAGCGCACTCCCTCAACGTCTGGCCTCAGCTCCTCCACAAAGACGAGTGGGGAGAGATACTGGGAGGTCATTGCTAAGAGGCCAAGGTGGTATAGGGACAGCAGCTGAGATTATGGGTCCATCTGGAAACAGTCGCATCTGGTGGCTGGACTTTTCTTTGTAGCAGTGAGGGCTTGCCCTTGTGCTTGGCAGGGCTGGCATCGCCCTAAGTAGCATCTTGCACCAGAGTCTGTCTGTATCCAGTGACCTGATATTAGTTTTGTAACCTCGAGAGGTGTCTTCTGCGTCTGGCAGGACTTTAACCTTGAAGGCTGGCGTGTTTGCTTGTTTGGAGGGATACTGGGAGGTCATTGCTAAGAGGCCAAGGTGGTATCAGAACAGCGACTCAGATTAAAGGTTCAGCCCCGTATGAAGCAGGACTGACAATCCATCCGGAAACAGTCGCATCTGGTGGCTGGATTTTTCTTTGTAGCAGTGAGGGCTGGCTCTTGCATCTGGCAGGGCTGGAAGCAGGTATCGTCTTGCACTGGGGTCTAGTGACCTGATTTAATATAACTTCAAGAGGTGTCTTGCAGGACTTTTTCAACGTTGAAGGCTGGCTTGTTTGTGTCTGGCAATGCCCGAGGTAGCGTCTTACACCAGGACTCTCACTTTGTAGTCTTGAGAGCTGATGTTTAAGTATAGCAGAGTTGGTGAAACCCCAGATAGCCTATAATATAATATAATATAATATGTAAGGGATAATGTACAGCGAGCCGGTCATTGTTGTGAAATAAACCCCGACAGGGAGATGCTGCACCCCAACGCTGAGCGGAGGGGTGGACCCCGATGAAACCCCTATTTCACAACAATGACCCGCTAGCTATACATTATCCCGCTTATTACTCGGCTACTTAATTAAGAAATCAATAATTTGACACAAAAACGGTCCGCCAGAGTCCGACATCAGAACTGCGCCCATAGCAACGGTCTGTTATACATAGCAACGGTCTGTTATAAAGAAATAACAGACCGTAGGACGCCAAGAATGACCAATCAGAATGGAGTATTCAACAAAGCCGTGTAATAAAATATGATATAACATAATTATTATTGGCATGCAAATATTATATACAATATAAAATATATAAATGTTATACTTCACAGTCACATGGTAGTTATTTGTCCTATTAATTGGTTTCAGAATGTCAAGAAATCTAACGTAAGAGTGCGGCAACACTGCGTGGGACAAGGCCAACTCACCCTTCATCCTTACTTCGGAGTCAGCGACCATTTGGGACTCAGGGTTAGTAGCTGGTGTAGCAGCAAGGTTTAGTGTTAATGACTTCCATTAGATGTAACAAGAAGTCACCATTATCTCCATTGCTACCTGTGCCCTGGAGGGATTATTATCTCATGAGAAGACATGTTTGTTCCTGCTAGTAAATGTTACAGGTAGCCAGCTGTATTACCTTTAGGCCCTGTGTTGTAGACAGTATCATCCTTATATGGCATGTATTCCTTCCATTCCATGCATCAAAATGATTGATGCAGGCAAACCTGGTTATTATGTCTAGTTTCAATAAAAAACTGCGATACTAACTGAGTTAACATGTCTTATCGTTTGTGATACGCACAGAAAAGGAAATGATGTACTTATCAATAAACCAAAACCAAACAGAAACAGATTGACAGCAAACATTGTAAACACTTTTCAAAGTTGACACAGTTTCGTCCCATAAGTTCTGCGATACGAACGCATCATATCCTCTCTGATAAGCCTCACTAACTGAAGTAGGTCACATCAGCCATATCATCTTTAACATACAGTGCGTTACATGATGGTCAGCCTGATATCAACTCGCTGTTTGATACTATTTATTTTTATTACTCGGGGATACGGACAGACCTTCAGTGTGATAATAAGGTTGCGAGTGGGTTCTAGAAGTTTATCAAATTGCTTAATGTTAAAACCTGATGAGTTTTCAGAGAGTTGTAATAGTTACTTCTGTCATAATGGTAAAGTGTATGGTACTGTAAGTGCAAAGGAAGAAGCAGTTATCAAAACCATATTTGTATTAATACTAATTTCATGTAAACTGATTTAGGACAAAAGCTCTCACATTAGCCATTGAGAACAGATCAGTCCTCCAGTAAGAGCGCCGGTCGTTGATGCCAATTTTCTTAGATGCCAAACGGCGGCACAACAACTTCTGTGTCCGTCACGTGATGCCATTGGGCCCAAAAGACTTTTTCCCATAGACTTACATTGGGAAAGAGACGTCTGTAACTCAGCGGATAATTGTTTTTAGGTAAATCAACTTCCCAGTATGAACACTTGAATAGACCTTATTTAAATCATTAAGTCCTAAAAGTTGTAAAATGCACTAATAGCTGTATCCAGAGTTATTTCCCTTCCTCCGTTCATGTGAATGAGACCCAGACCGAGGATGGAGCGAGGGGCTGGGAGGTGGAGTTAACAAGCCGTGACGGCTGTGACCATGTGACCGAGCCATGTGACCGAGCGGACGCTACTGCACCTGCTCTATGGGCCCAATGGATGCGGAAGATCGCTGGAAGATCCGGGTACTTTTCCATTCGGAAGTCGAGCCATTTTGGCATCATGTGCCACTGAGAAACTTTCATAGGAATGAACGGGAGCCCATCACCTCTGACGCTGTATCCAGTTCTCTTTATACATCCATAAAACAGATGCTCTGTTGACAGACCCCCTACTGGGGAGGTGCAGCTACAAGTTACATAGTGTATATACTATACTGCCTTGTCTGTTCAGTTCCTTTTGATATGAACTTTCATGAGTTATCGGTCGCTGTAATAACTCCTCCTGTCCATACTGGCCATCCATACTGGAGTATTGTTTTGTAGCACAACTGCCAAGTTCATGTTCTGTGCAAAAGTTTATTCTAAAGTTCATCTGAACTGAATATGAGGCTTCAGCATTCTGTGTTAGACAAATGGAGTGGTTATCTTCCTAAGTTGCAGTCTTTTTAGAACAAAATTACCTAGAAAATTGTGTGACTCTCCCTCCTGGCTGGAGCTAAAACAGTCAGGCACCATCAGTTCATCAACAAGGCCGTCCACTTAGGCGTGGCCACTAACAAACTGAACTGCCTCCACAGTCCGTGCATTTCTTCTACAATAGAAGCCTAGTTGAACGTACATCAAATGCATACAATAAATAAAAGGTTATTTGGCACAATCTAAATTTTCTAAAAATAACAAATCTGTTTATTTTCCTGGAGCTCAAAGCACATCATCCAGTTTGGACATGTAATTCAGAATAATCAGTTCATACCCTTTAAACAATTAGCTGAAATGTATTCCTTTCCTCCAAACCTGCAATAAGATACACCAATCCATTAAAAGTAGCCTATAATATGCATCATTTTCTCAAAAAAGACTGATATATTATATATTATGATAATAATCCCTTTCAATCATCCCTATGACCCACTAGAAGTGTGTAGTGGAGACCCTGCAGCCCTCTGCCTGTATTTTCTCTTCTCTTCTGATTTTGCTGTGTTCAGGACTCTTCTGGGCTTCAGCAAAGATCCTTTGGGCCCCATGTGAGGGTGAAACCCTCCAGACAATAAGCAGGGTGTGCAGCTCGTTCTCATTCCCAGGTCGTCACGCCCCTTTGGCGTCTGACACTGAGGCACCCTTTAGTGTCTGTGATACAAAGTGGCAGTATTTGACGACCAACAGGTTGTTACATCGCTGTATGTTTTCATGTGCTTCATTGTTTCCCCTGCTCCTCTCTCTCTGCTCTGCTGTGTGCTGCTATCTGTTTACCTGATTGGTAAGAGGAGAAAACTTCCCAAAATGTACCAAACCATGATTATCATACACACTGCTGTGTGTGCCCAACCATGAGAGATGGGGCAGCAGATGTCCCTGAATTCTGGACTTCTATATGTATAAATACATTGAAAACGCAAAATATAAAATATTACATGGCACCCATTTTACACACTGAAAGCTGCCAACACTGCACCATGCAAGTAAACCGGCCTTATGGACCTACACAGTTGCATCAACAGGTATCCATCATTATTGGCCAGAGTGTTTCCCTTGACCCACTCTTCGCCTTGTTGGAGACTTGAGCAAGCTTTAAAGTCAGGGTAAAGAAAAAATAAATGTGTGTTTTGAGTTTGTCACACTACAAAAAATGTGTTATTAACCACCCAGCCAGATTTGAATGATTAAAAAAAATCGGCAAGTATATAAAATTTCAAAATCATGAAAGAAATAAGCAGTATTCTCTGATCTGAACTGACTTCCGCCGACCGAGTCAGTTAACTTCCGGTTAGCTCTATGCTAACTAGAATTTCCAAATATTATCGAAAAAAAACGATCACATTTTGATAGTAAAACGAGTCATTTTGCAGGGGGTTGAGACACTCAAAACAATGTATCCACCGTTTTACAGCCGCAACAGATGCAACGGAGTCCCAGAACACGCTCATATCTGTTGCATTGGACATTATTTTTGACTTGAAATCTTTAAGCTTTAACTATTCAAAACCACACAGCAACATTTAACGCATATTTCAAACTTGTGTGTGGAGCTGATGCCTGATCATTCACCATAACTCCCTCCTGCCCCCTCTAACAGACCACTCACCAAATTATTATTTTGACCATTTTTGCTATACATATACACTATATACTGTATATGCACACGGTCCTACATAAATAACTACCACTGTTATGTTGTAATAAAATATGTAGTGTAATAAAATGAATAAAAAAGTTTGTTGGGACAAAACAGTGACAATAAAACTACACACAACTAGCAGGGCTTTTGTCTTTTTTGTTTGATTTACAATAAAGTACAATAAGCCCAGATCTTAAAAACAAACAAACTCAGAGATCATATAGAATGTATAAGATATGAAACAGGATTATAAACAGTTTCATTAACTGGTTGAGAAGGTAACCCATATGGAGGTACATACTGTATATGGGGAAACATCCAAATAATATGATTATGTCAGTGTCATAAACATATCTCTCTTCAGACTGATGTGTTCCCGCCTGTCACTCATCCTGTGTTGTCAAATGTGATAATAGACAGACTGGATCAGGACGTCACTCAGAGCCACGCAGTCTGGACATGGTAGAGAAACGGGTCACAGACAAGGACTAATCACAAAGTCCTTGTGCCACATATTAGCGTTGCATGTTGATGTCTCTTAGTCCAAAAGCACGACACTGAGCACATCAAAGATAAATCTGTTACATAATGCTTGTCGGAGTTCAAACATCAGATCCCATCAGACGGCAGAGCATCACACCTACAGACGGCTCCTGTATGAGCAGAATTTGTGCTCTTTTTCTGCACTCTGTGATCATTTGACATCACTGCAGATCATTTTTTTTCACTTTATGAGATATTTTCTAGGCCTTTTGTCACATTATCGTAATGATCCTAATATCTGTTAACGTGTTTTCAGTTAAAAAAAATAATTAAACAACTAAATACAGTGTTTTGTGATCTGACTCCCCTATCAGCAGGACCACATAATATGTCTGTGACTTCATAAACTGTTACAAATCATTGTTGGAAATCTGTGACGCTATGATTGAAGGCATAATATGCAGGAATTTTCTAAAAAAACAATAGATATAGACTGATACAAAAATAATCCCTCTCCCTGTATGTTTCTGCAGAGACCCTGCAGCCCTCTGCCTGGATTTTATCTTTTCTTCTTAATTTGGAGGTCTGACTCTTCTGGGCGTCTGCCAAGTGGCTTTGTGCCCTACGTGGGGGTGTAACCCCCAGCCAATAACAGTGCGCACGGTATAACCCGTTCAGGTCGCAAAATATCGCCGCTTTGTCACACCCCTTGGCGTCTGATACAAGGTGGTACAAGTCACACTTTAACTCTGTCAGATACAAAGCGGCCATATTTGACGGATGACAACAGGGTGTTTCTGTGTGCATGTGCTCCAGTGTCCCACTGCTCGTCTGTCTCTCCTCTACTGTGTGCAGAGCCACGCACACACACACACAAACACACACAGACAGAGGATAGGATGAAGCCTGCCCTTCGACTGTGTTAATTAAAAATCCGGCAACTCTGCACCTTCCCACAGGGATATACAAGCCGTTGTACATGAAACAAAGCGGCGTTTGCCAACCATTTTCGGACCACTGTCACTCACCACTTAAGCCCGGAGCACATGTACAACGTCAGGAGCGTGTGGCGGCTGCGTGGCGTGGTGGCTGCGTGATACGCGCGTCGGGTGTTCACACTAGCTGCGTGGCGGCTGCGTGTCTGCTGTGTTTCTGCTGCTGCTGTCAGCCCTTTCTTTCTATATAGCGTTTGCTTTTAATGGCCATTAAAAGTGATTTACATCTATTTTAGACAGAGAAATGTTAAGAAACGTGTGGTAATTAGTAAATAATAGTAATAATCCACAATTAAAACTCCGTACTATATTCATTCATGGAGATCTCCAGGTCACTTTATGTTCTAGAACACTGTCCGGCACATATTTCAGAATAAAAGCCTTGTGTTAACAAATTAAGGAATTCGGTCCTTAGAAAAAACGCCTGAGGGCTTTTATTTTGAAATGAAAGCAGGAAATGTTGATTTAAAAATAAGTCTTAACTTTTTTTAATCTCTGTAACATATTCTATTCTACAAATAGACCTCAAAACTGTAGTAAAGTCTTGCTAGTATGATGCCCATATTCTGTCACTAGATCACTTTCACTGTCTGTTGCTGCTGTGAGAAGCAGCTGAGATGCGTGCGGCTCGCGTGAAAAATAGGCGAGACCTCTATTCTATAAAGGAGACGCGCATGAGACGCGCGTCTCATGCTGGCAGTGTGGCTGCTCTAACCTGTTAACATGGACGCCAAAATAAAAAACAACACGCCACGCAGCCGCCGCGCGCTCCTGACGTTGGATGTGTGTCCACGCCGTTAGCTTCATTCCAGATGTTCATGTCGTTGTGAAAATATATGAAGATGAAAAATAAGAAGAGTCTTCTGTGTGTGTCCTCTTGACTTTACTCGTCAGCTTGCTTTCCTCACTTCCGTTTCTCTTCTCGTGCACCGATTTGTTCAAACTGAACAGCCAATCAGAGTGATTTCTCTCGAACACGCTGCGAATCGGCCGAAAAGCCTCCGACACGGACGCCGCAAAAAACTAGGCCAAAAGATGCTCATGGACAGCCGAAAACTGGCCGACCATCGGCTTGGTGTGTCAGGGCCTTAAACTAGGGATGGGCTGATCGATACTGTGGTATCCATACTTTGACACTCACAAAGCTACTCATTTGGTATCGATTCCCTTAAAAAAATATCATAATTTCCAAACATTTTCGAGTTGGGATGATAACGTGTTGGTCTGCTTTAGTGTATATGTGTGTCTGCTTGATCTCTCTCGCTCTCTGTTTAGACACAACTGACAAATATGTGGAATAACTGTGCCCGGGATGCCTATTTTATCATTTATCATATCAGTCTGATACTTCAACAGTTTACAACAAACTTTCTTGACTTGGAAAATTATCTTTTAAATCGACAAACACATGTGTGATTCATTGCGCAATTCAAATGTTATGCAAGCAGCAGATAAAAGAAAGGACAAAAGATTAAGTGACAAACTGCTGAATAAAATTTTTTTTTATAAAGACGACACTCTCTCCTGGTCACACTCCGTAATCATCTCTGTTTACATTCATACTAATCTTATCGGTGTACCCAAACACTTATCACAATCTACTGTAGCTATACTTATTTCACTGACATATTCAATCTAACACTGTGCAGCACAACACAAGGAGATCAGTAGACAATGAAGAGCTTGGTAAGTAAAGTAAAGAACTCATACATTGGGCCCACTGTGCAAGTCTAATGAATGTACTAACGCCTGTCTCTTGTAGGACAACTGTAGGTCCAATCATAGCAACTTTGACCAGGTTAACATGGCACTTACGAGCACACACCCACCCACATTGGATAATATGAAAATTGGTAGAGATGAGCTTATTAAAATGCTTCTACTTTATGAAAGCAACAATTCTCCACTAAACAACAAAAGCTCACCATTACTGATCAATATCAACACAGCTAGATTTAGTAGAAATGTTTACAGAATGCTTTATTAATTAGACATTTAAACATGTGTCCCCAGTCAGGGGATATGTCAACACATTCTCATCCCAACTTGTCACATACTGGCACTTTGTCAGACCCCTCAGCATCACTTTTCGGTCGTAGTAAACGTGTGCTTAACGACCAATCGGCATAACGACGAAACCACTTAGTTAGGAAAAAACAACATGGTTGGTCTTAAAACCACTACATTTGTACAGTGAAAATGAAACTGAACATTGTGAACACGAGTCATGAACAAACAGCTGATTGTAATGCGAAGTACACTAAATTTTTTATTTTTGTCAGAGCATGTGATTTATTGTGTGATATATTTTATAATTATAACAGCATACTTTCATGTTGCTTTACATTGTTAATTACTTAATCACATTTTAAAACACAGGACATTTTCTAAAAGCAAACAAATATGTTTTTTTTTTCATTATTATAAATGAAATGCGCAAACGTGAAACTTTTTATTTTTAATTTTTAATAAACAAAGTGCAAACATTTATTTGTTGAGAACACAATGGTTTTTTTTTTTTTTACTTTTCTAGTGCAAAGCACAAACTACCTTCAACCATCATTCACAGCTGTGAAATAGCTCTAAACATGCTCCTTTTTTGTTTAGCCATTATGTGTTGGTCGGAGTAACTAGTCAGGGTCGACAGGAGGAGCGCCTGGCGTTGAAGCAAATTTTCGTCCTGGCCAAACGGCGGTACTATATCTTCCGTGTCCTTCACGTGATGCCATTGGGCCTAAAAAGATCCATAGACTTACATTGAGAAAGAGACTGTAACTCAGAGTATAATTTTTTTTTAGTTAAATTATCTTCCCAGTACAAACACTTGAATAGCCCTTATTTAAATCATTAAAATGTAAAATGCAATAATAGCCGAATCCAGAGTTATTTTCCTTCCTCCGTTCACGTGAATGAGACCCAGACCGAGGCTGGACCGCGGGCTGGGAGGCGGAGTTAAAGGAAACGCTACTGCTCCTGCTCTATGGGCCCATATGGGCCGGATGATCTGACTACTTTATCACTCAGCAGTCGAGCCATTTTGGCTTCGTGCGTCGCTGAGCAACCCTCATAAGAATGAATGGGAGCCCGCCTCCGACGCTGTATCCACTTCTCTTAATACATCCATGATCAGGGTGCGTGTGCACATGCACAACGCATGCTGTTTGAATGCTCACAGCAGTGAGAAGCACACTGTACAATGGACGTTGTTTGCACAGATAGTTCTACTCTTTGATAAAACGGGCCCCTTTTTTTGTATCGTTCCTATGTACGCTAGAATCGATCTTCAAACGAGATGTAGGTATTGGTAGTATCGATATTTTCGGATTGATCCGCCCACCCCTTCCACAAAGCAATGGGCGACGTAACTACGTCCACTTCTTATATACAGTCTATGGCTGCAATAGAATAGTGCTGGCATTGAAAAGCCCTCGACAATGTCTAATCCTTTGGACAGTAATGCCTCCTGAACTAGTGAGCACTGTCCATGCACACACTGGCCTGTGTTTACATTGGTGCAGGTTCAATGAGAAGGCAACAAAGCTGAGCAGGTGGTTGGTGGTTGGAACACTGCAGATAAAGAATCTCAGAGGGGCTGAGCACACTGTAGTCTCACTATGATGAACAACATGTGAAACAAGATCAGAGTGGCTTTTTTTGGTTTAAAAGTGTTGTATTTAGAAGGATCTATTGGCAGTAATGGAATATAATCTTAATAAGCATGTTTTCATTAGTGTACTATCGCATGGAAATAAGAATTGTTGTGTGTTTGTTACCTCAGAATGAGCCCTTTATGTCTACATACGGAGCGGGTCCTCTTCTCCTGCACGCTTGGCACACGGCACGAGTTTCAGTTGGTTGAAAAATCTGCAACCTCACCGCTAGATGCTGCCAAATCCTAGACACTGCACCTTTAATATTACCTGGTGAGGACATATGACAGGCATAGGTGGGATTGCATGGATTTCATTACGGCCATATTCCAAATGACACTGATATCATCAGTGAATGATGTTTACTATCACAAAAAAATAAGTGTACTAATGGTAGCCAAAGAAAATCAAATGTTCAGATAAAGAAAAGTGTGTAGACTAGATGAAATTTTAATATCCTGACGAGCTGTCCATTATTATGGAGAGATGTCAGGATGCTGACTGCAGTTGACTTAACAGCCACGGGTGTCATAAATAACAAGGATCTTCTGAAAGTTACATATAGTACCTTTAATATAATTGAGCACAAGGCAAGTGAAACAATGGAACACAGCATGATAAAGGCCTACAAACAAAGAGCTACATTTATGAAAAAGTCAAATTAGAGAATTATGCGTCCAGCCAAAATGTGTCAGCAGGTTGAGCTGTTCTGGCACAGTGAAGTAGTTTATCCTGGAGCTCAGGGGCCAAAGATGAATAACCTCAATTAAAAAACACTTATGCAGTTACTGGACAGTTCAAGGTGCCAGTTTGCATGATCAGTTCTTAATTTTGTTTGATGGCAGATGCAGGATGTGTTATTGGTCCAGGTCGAGTACTAGCTGTTAGCTGGGCAGCTTGTCTTTGTGTTTGCAGCTGCTCTGCTACAAATACAAAGCCTGCTGATAGGGCAGCAGGAAAAAGAGAGCATCCATATCCTTCAGCAGCCTTGACAGAGAGACACCGCTTCAGTGACCTCCTGAAGTTAGAGACAGGTGGATCTGTTGACAGTCTGTTCAACTATCAGGCTTTGTACATAAAAAAACTGGCTGGCTTTTGTGCCAATTTTGTGCATGCACAGCAGACGTGTCAAGCCCGTGTCAGTATTTCTGAGGCTTTATAATGCTGTAGCTGATTTATGGCAAAAATATTGGGCGAAAATGTAGCACAAGTAGGACCTTTAAACCACGGTAGTTTTTAGACAAAAAGGCACATTTGTTGTTGTTGGTTTCTTTTAATCGAGATCGCCATCTTTCCCTAACCTTAATGAAGTAGTTTTCGTAATGATTACGACGTAATCTAACCACACCTTAAACTTAAAGCTGGCGAGATTGGAGCAAATATGATTAAAAGAAGTTATTTTTATGAAACCGTCGCTATATCCTGACAATAGTACATGAAACAGGTAGCCTGAAAAAAATCATGTGCCTCTGTGTCCTCTGGTGATCCTAACGGCATCTGCAAGATTTCACAGACCGGAGGAAAACAAGCAGTCAGCGCTGATCTGGGGTCTGCCATCCAGCTGCTGTCTATGAGAGCCGGCTGTCAATCACTCGCAAACTCCGACCAAACCAAACTAGGCCACGCTGATCAAATATGAATCAATATTATGTTACGTTAATGCCTATTTCTTGCCTTAAATGTTTTCAGAAACATCTTGTAGTGCACTGTTTAGCTGTAAAATGAGAACATTTGTGACCCGGCAGCCGTGTTGAGATCAGGTTAAGATGGCTTGAAGGAACGCCAAGTACTGGTCACTTGACCGGAGCACAGCCAATAGGAACGCTCTCTCTCTGAAATGACCTGTGATTGGTCAAAGTCTCCCGTCACGGGCTAGATTTTTTAAAGCCTTAGAGCTATGAGGAAGTGAAGAAGTTTAGTTATCTCTCAGAACACTTGAATTACAATATGCTGAAAGGTTATTATGGAATTTTTGCCCAATGATGCCAAAAATATACTGCCTACTGCTACTTTAAAAGGCAAAGCTTGCCCGCCAGGTAGCAGGCTAAATAGTTAGGTTGGTTCACAATATGTAGCCTATATGTTGTCTTTTGGAAGCATGAATATGATGCCCCCTATCCCCTGTATATTACCATTGGAGAACATATTTATAAAACAAGCCAAGATCAATATTATTTATAACAATATTATTTAAACATTAAACCTGGTTCAATAGGGGCCCACAACTCGGGGTCCCCCAGAGGATAATCCGGCCCTGCATAGAGACGACAGATCAGCACACTCAAGTGAATCTTATTATAAGTAATTTGTAACCGTTTTGGAATACACTAAGAAATGCTGACGGAGGCTAAGCGTCAGAAACCACGCACAAATTGTTGCAGAGGGAAACAACAAGTAACTCATTTTGTCCATTAGGTTGAAGAACTTGTTGCATAAGTCCCATCCTCACACATTTTACATCCACATATTGCATGTTGCAACAGCTGCACCCATGTTATTTACTACAGACTTCCTTCAAATAAAGTCTGCATTAAATGTATTTGTACATTTTTATATGAGACCTGCTGGAAACAATTGGAACAGAAAAACAAAAAGGGCAACAGTATTCCTTCATCACAGATTTGTTAAAATTGTCAAACATATAATCTGGGCAAAAAGTTACCAGTCCAACATTTACCCTTTTGGGCTGACAACAACTGCGTACTCATGGCCATGAGAAAATCAAATGTGAGTGGGGGCTTTATTCGAATAGCTCTGCATGGGAAGAGATGGGAGTAAATAACACTATCTGGCTGTGACGCAAGCAGCCACAAGGAGAAAGCTCTCCCCTCCTGCCTTATCAAGCTGACTGTGAACAGCTGTTACTATGTTGTGGATTCAAAAACACCTTCCTGCCTGAGAAGAGCTTGTGAAGTTTGGACCAGATTATACTCAGATGTGCAAATCAGATTCAGTTGGGGACAAAATAAAGATAGGGGGTTTGACTATGGCAGCAACAAAAATCCTGCAATCCTATCTACTTATTTAACACGTTATTAACAAACTGGTCACCATGATTCGTTCAGTCATCCTAGAAATAGAATTGTTAGAATGCTGCATTATTTTCTGAATTATCAATACACTTACTGTACTGAATGTCACATTACTTAGTAACGTGTTACTAATTTTCTTTTGGTAATGAAAAGAGTAAGGGTGAACGAAGGCTCGCTGCAAGAAGCTTCTGGGTTCTAACCCAGTTTGGGTCTTTCTGTGTGAAATTTGCAGGTTCTCTCTGTGCCTGCTTGGGTTTTCTCTGGGTTCTCCGGCTTCCTCCTTTTCAACATTCATAATGTATTTCAGCGTAGCCCTTTATAATTTAATACACCCCCTGCGACAACGTAGTTAGGGGTATATAGCGCTCCGCGTGTCCCTCCTTCCATCCATCTGTCCGTCCGTCCTTCCGTCCATTCGCGTGTCACACTTTTGTTTCCGGAGCAGAACTCAAAAACTATTTAAGGAAGTTTAAATTTGGTATGATGGTTGACAGTGTGGTCTGGTTGTGCCTTTTGGGGGTTAAAAGTCCAGGGTGCCCAAATTTTATGAAATTTTTCCAATAGGGCAAAACCTTTTTTCCTTACTTTAGCAGGGGTCAAGCAGTGACCGGGGGTATGTGAGCCATGCTCACTTTCGCCTTGTGTTTATACAGCACACATAGGCACTGTAACTTATCATAGACTGACACCTACCAAACGTTAATTAGACAGCACAGTAATCACTAATCACAGTCACTTGCTCATTGCAACATGGTTGTGCGCGCACTGGACGTACCCCTCCACTGTTCTGCTGTTGAGCGTTTTAACCGGAGTTCCTCGGGCTGAAGCAGTTCTGTTTCTGGAAAAGACTTCTAGGGTATCAATCGGCTTTTGGAAGTCTTGGCACCTCCTTCACCACCCTAGTATATCACTGACCTCCTCCTGCCTTATACACCAAATCGGGTTCTTAGGTGTTCTTACCAAAAACTTCTGGCAGTCCCCCGATCCCACTATAACACCTGAGGTGACCGTGCCTTTCAAGCTGTCGCACCCAATTTATGGAATGCCATCCCCATCCCTCATTTGTTTGTTTTGTTGTGTTTTTAGCTTGACAGCCCTGTGCTTGTCATTGCTACTTTTAATATTGACTGATGCATTTTGTTTTATTAATGTAAAACACTTTGTGATTGTGTATCTGTGAAAGGTGCTATACAAATAAACTTTACTTACTTAGTTACTTCCTTTTCTCCATCCATGGCCACAACAGCTGAACTCTGACACTTGTGAAATCTTTTGACTTCCCAAGTTGCAAATTTGGCCAAGATGCTACATGTTAATCAGTGAGCTTTAGAGATCTTGGTAGGTGCATTTTTTTAACTTTGGACAGAGCCAAGCTAGCTGTTTCCCCCTGCTTCCAGTCTTTATGCTAAGCTAGGCTAACTACATCCTGATTCCATCTCTGTTCAGAGGTAGGTTGATATCCAACTGGACATCTCACTCTCAGAAAGAGTGTATTTCCCAAAGCTGTTCTTTTAAGCCAGTCTCACAAGTCTTATGGCAAGACAAGAACAAAATTAGCTGCTATAGAGACTGGCTGTGTGCTTTTTATCCCACATCTATGACTTTGAGAGCATTTATCATAAACTAGAGCAGTACCCGAACAGATCGTGGCGTGCCCGTTCGGAGCATGTGGCTGTTCAGAGCGTGCCAATTGCTTGTCCCCAAGGAAGTGCTCCGGGCAGCGTTAACAAGAACCACTTGGTGCTCGTTGAGATCAGTTGTAACATAAGTATATCCAACATCAAGCAGCAAAACTGAAATACACTCAATGAGCCGCGGCCCGCCCCCAACGGCTGCACGGAACGCTGTTTGCTTGTTTATTCAAAGTTTATTAATACTGAACGTGTCGCGGGTCCAAATTACACCAAATTCGACAAAGTACTCCATGGAGTCCCTTGCTATAGATGTCACCTGCTCTGCACAACGCTTTGTGGAAAAAGCAGGTATTTGGAAGCATTCCCCATCTGTGGCCTTTTATGGTACTGCCTGAAGAATCAGCTGTGCCATCACTGCCCAGCAGCCCAAGCCCTGTCTCTTAAAATCCAACCAATATCCTGTCCTAAATCACAGCTCTGGGCAGGCTTTAGCAAGCTGGTTGGCAGTGCTGTTACATTCCAACTTGGAATATGAGTTAACTGCTCCCACCAGACAACAACATTAAAGTACTTCTGAACTCAGGTACCTTCTCGAAAAATTAATGAGAAGCAGAGATATAAAGCTTAATGTGCAAAATGAGCACTGATACAGCATCTCTCCTCTCAATCAGTCAACTTTCAATATGAGATATGGAAGCACATTTAGAGTTGTGTTGCATAACTCCAAAATGATGCTGGTGCTTCAATCATACAGATCTTTCATCATCAGACAGATTGTTTGGCATGAACAGCACAAAAGTTCAGGATATCTGTGGATGAATCTAGAAGAATACCGTATGAAAAACTTTAAAATCATATGGTTTACAAAGACTGCTTTGCAGTATGCATTAAAGTGGCAGTAGGCAGAATGTTTTTGGCATCATTGAGCAAAAATACATCCACCTAGATAGACTGTGAGATGCAGTTGAAATCTCCAGGAACAACCAATAAATTCACCTTTTTATTAGAATTAGGATGACTATTGTTAATCTCCAGCACTGACAGTGGAAGCAGAGATATAAAGCTTAATCACGTGTGCAGTTCTGTAGACTGTAGCCTTTATTTTAATGTAATTTGATGACTTAATTTTAAACATATTCTACAGGATGTGCTGCACCGATTTCTTGCAAAGGGGAATCATTTGCATACATTAGTGTTAAAAGTGAGGTGCCACCACAGTAATGTCAAAACAACCCAGATTTGTCATCTATCTCAAGAGAAACAACAAGCAAATTCAACTTTGTTTGAATCTAATCACAGAATAATGCTTAATAAGGATAGAAGAGCCATTGGTTTTATCAGGCTGCTCTTCACTGAGTGCTGAGGTGGCCTTCACTAATCTTGGAAAGGTCTTGGAAAGAGACGATAACTTTAGTCATGTCAAAGTAAAATGAGTCAGCAGTTTATGATCTCACCGAAGTTGAACGTCAAAACAAAAGGTCAATTTGTGTCATGTAGTTATATAATCTTATGAGATTCAAAACGCGCTGTAACAACCAGAGTTGTGGTTTTACTGTAATGCCAGAAGGTGGTGCCTCCTTTTGTTGTTTGTGTGATGTACTGAGAGTTGAGTTGAGTTGAGAGTTGTGCACGACGTCCACAATAGATAACTGAGTTCGTGCAGGTAATGCTGTTTATGTTCTACTGCTCATATCATTAATTTGGCCTTTGTATTCCTTGAGGAACATAGGCCATTGATGACTTGTTTCCACCCTTGTCTGTCTTGGGCCATCTTCTCCAGCTGTTTCCACATCAATCCATTCTTTTTGAACTCTTGTTCCGTGCTCCTTCTCCAGATGTTTCTGGGTCTTCCTCTCCCCCCGTTTGCCTTGTGGGTTCCATGTCAGTGCCTGCTTAGTTATTGCCATTTTGCTTCTTAGAGTGTGTCCAATCCAGCTCCACTTTCTCCTTTTTAGCTGTACTTCTACTGTCTCTTGCTCGGTGAGTTCCCACAGGTTGATGTTGCTGATTGTGTTTGGCCAGTAGATCCCAAGGATGCGTCTTAGACAGTGATTAGTGAATGTGTGCAGCTTGTTGATGATGTTAGTGGTGGTCTTCCAGGTTTCTGATCCATACAGCAGTACTGGTTTAACGTTGGAGTTGAAGATTTTGAGCTTGGTCTTCAGTGAAATCGTTTTGGATTGCCAGATTTTGTTCAGTATGTTGAATGCTGTTCTTGCTTTCAGATTTTTGATTTTACGTCCTCCTCTGTTCCACCATCCACAGCTATAACACCTCCTAGATATGTGAATTTGTCGACCTCTTCCAGTGGCTGGTCCCCGACTGTTATAGGATTCATGCTTTTGCTGCTCATGTATGATTAGTGAATATAGTGCCATAGAGACCTGGCATTGTACGGTCGATGTTAAGTACTGTAGAATAAAGTAACAGAGCGGGAATCTCTGCTCCGTTGTCTGTCGACTCTCTAATCGGCTCTCACGGAACTCCTGCTAACTAGCCCCACGCTACTAACTCTCTCCACCTACACCAACCCTGTTACAGTCTGTGTGAGCAACAAGTGAAACATCACCTGAGGAAGAATCATGATCATGGTCAAACTTCAAATTACTTTTTTTTTTTTTTTAAGTTTTCTCCTTCAAATCAAGCCATAACATGAACACCAGAAAATATTATTAAGTTTTAATATTTATTATAGTCTTATGTTGTCATAATAAATAACGAATGCAATAAAATTCTTTTACATAAAACACAAAATAATAAACATCTTACTTCTTAATCTCAGACAGAGAAAAGAATAAAAACAAATCAGTACAACTGACAAGTTCTACAGACCCATTCAATAAGTTTAAGGCTACACACACTTCTTTGGTACATTCTAATGTCTGGACCCCAATCACATAAAGCTACATACCGTAAGCCAGTCAAAAGTGCTATAAAAAGTATTAACATGCTGTGCACTGTATTCCACACTACACACTCTTTGCAGGTGTGTCACATATATGTCATACATCTATGATAATTAATGTGTTAAAAAAGACTAATCAGAAAACATTATTAGCCACAGTGGATGACAAGCTAACATATCGGTGTCACGATTAGTTCTCTGTTAAAAAACAGCACATCTAAGTAAACACATTATCAACTAATGTGACCCATGCAGCTCTTTCCCACACACATTAAACGTAAAAAGCCACTGTAGACTACCTGCTCAGCAGCAAACGGCAGGCAGACACAGTTATAGGCACTAGCTGGTGAACACAGCTAAAGAGACAGATATTTCCCTCAGGAGGAGTTCTATTTATAAAGAGGACACAAACACCACTCCCTCCAAATCTGTCTGTGATCCCTACTTAGTAGAGAATTAATATTACAACAGTCAGCATCAGTCTTTCGAACTTGCTGGGTCCAATCCAGTAACCATAAATATTGAGCTTTTCATGAGGTCAAAGGCCACGATTGAAACGTCATTCTTTGAGGGGGACTCCCAGAGGTTGACGGAGGGCTGCTGGTTGTGTTCCTTGTTTTACTCCTCCTGCGTGACGACGCAACTTTGCCTTTCCGTCGAAGTGAAGTCTGCGTTTTCTTTCTGTAAGCTTCCCTCTTTGGACTGTTGGGAGCCCCCAGGTGCTCAGAGAGTCTTTTCTGAAACACTGCTTGGAACTGCTGAGTCTGCAAGACAAAGATAAGAATAAGGAGTTGATTCAAGGACATGTTGCTTGGCTGCAGCAGGTAAACTTGACAACAGATACCAACTTTATTATTATGGTATACTTTTGCTTCAGGTATTGAAGTCACCATTCTCACATTTAGATTTTTTTCCACCTCATTAAAATCTGCACTTGTATAAATTAATACTTTTCTCAAACTATAACCACATACAATTTTTGTTTCTTGTGGTGGTTGGTGCCTTATGCTAAGTGGAGGACAAAGTTGCATTGTATTTCACTTCAGACAGCAGAAGAGCTGAGAGACAAATTCTTCTAAACTCAGCCCCCTTGTATTGCTGTGGGTCTCTCTCAGATCAGGTCTAATTATCCCCTGATCTAATCGGACTGGGTCTGACTGTCCTCGGGCTCCTTTCAGATTTGGTCTCTCTTTGTTTGAAAATGTATTTATGCATGTCAGGTTAGTGTAGGATTACCATGGGTCTGTTTCAAATCGGGCCCAGACTTTGGCACCCATGAGGACCTTCACTGTACCTCCTTGATCTTTCTGCTCCCATCCACTGACTCCCTAACAACAAAGACATCCCACACCACCCTTATACAAGCACCTGAGCTGCATTTTTACAGTCTTGTTGGTGAACCTTGAGTTAAGACTATTCTATCAAGCTACTGTTCCAAAGGTCGAGGCTGAACTATAATGCTCAAACAGTAGAGGTCATACCGTGTCTTGCTCTGTAGTGGTATGAAGCGCTGTGGTTGAGGTTGTGGTTGTGGTTGTAGTTGGGTATGCTGTGGTGTGCTGCTGGTTCTTTGGTTTGGCACAGTACATCTCCAGATGCTGAAGTTCGCAGCCAGCTGGCCGACAGCACTGGTCCACTATCCCCTTCCCTCTGGGCCGAGAGCCGTAACCAGACCACGTACCTTTACCTGCGGAGAGAGAAATGTCCAACATTAGATTCTTGTCTTTCTTCAAAGCCTCCCTTACGTTAAAAAAGAAAAACGGGCTAGCTTAAATGTCCTCAGGTGGTCACAAATGGTAAATGGACTTGCATTTATAAAGAGCCTTTCTAGTCTTCTGACCACTCAAAGCACTTTACACTACAGGTCAGCATTCACCCATTCACTGATAGCAGAGGCTGCCAATCTGCCCATCAGGATCTAATCTAAACACTTATTCACACACTGATGGCGACATGTGAACCGCCGACCTTCCGATTGGTGGACGACCTGCTCTACCCTCTGAGCCACAGCCGCCAAAACATGCATGGTAGCTTGACAGGGTAAAGGAAAGCTTTTTTTCAAACTTTCGTGTGCTTTTATATTATTATTAATCATAATAATAATTATTATTATTATTATGATTAATAATAATATTAATATCAATAATAATATCAATATTAATCATAATAATAATAATATTAGTAGTAGTAATAGTATATACTGTGAATTGTCTACTTTGCTCAGTGAGATTGAACTCTTCTGAATGATTTCTGTTTGAGAGGCTCTCTGCAGTTTCTCCCTGTCTATACCTTTCTTTGTTATTAGTGTGAAAGCTGCACTGCTCTCAGATAACAATTGTTTTAACAATAAAGCTATCACATACTGAGGCACAGTGTCCTGGTGAATACGCTGCCATCTTGGTGGCTTGCCACCATTCTGATAGCATGAGGAGAAAGTGGCCTTGGTCAGAACTGGGTAAAGGTAATCAAGTGAAAGGTCATGTGGGTAATTCTCTGTGTGCAGTGGGAGAGATTATTATTATATAATAATAATAATAATACATTTTATTTCAATTAAATGCTGCAACATGCCTTACAGTATAAGGTCCACTGTGAAGTGACTGCTCTCAATCCAACCAGTCAGTTTATTTACATGTCACATATTTGTATCTAATGATGAATCACTATTGTTTAAAACAGTGGAATCAAGATTGGCCTGAAAAAGATAAACCATGAGATATTAAATTGCATAAAAAGTTGTGTTTGTCCAGTTTGCTGCTGAAACCTGTGGTACAGAGGAGCCGTGTTGTGTCTAGCCTTTAAGTAAATAAACGAACAGGATGCGTTTTGTTGTGGAGCTGATAACTTGCTCAGAGTTACTGCAGTGTTTTCACGTTGACATTATGACCTTGACCATATCTGTGTTATACACCTCTGCTAGTGTAAGTGTTAACCCACAGGGTAGAATAACCTTGATAACATTTGGTCCTATTATCTTTATTCAAATCTAGAGTAGAAAAAAAATAGAATCAATCTTCATTTCTGTCATTATTTAAAGGGCGCATTATTCAGATAATAAGATACGTCTACATTGGCAGGTTCACAACATGCGTACACTCTGCTTGTTACACACACACAGGGATGCGCAGCAACGCTCCTCCTCCTCAGTTGGCGCTCTAACAATGTTTTTATTTATGTTAAGGAAAACACAAAATTTAGGCGGCAGGTGACAATTCGGAATATAATGGTATATAAGGCAGTAAGGATAAAAATGTGATGTGGTAGCATATGAGCTCACGCTCTGAAGAAGGCTCCGTGCCGAAACGCGTAAACATATGTCTATTGTGACGTGAGCCAATTAAACAAGTGAAACGTTAGTATTTTGTCCTCCTTGATTTTGAAATCTGGAATGTGCTACCCTATCATATTTTTATGCTTAGTGGACTTTGGGTCTAGCACTCCACCGTGAATCCCATTGAAGCGCAACCTCCTTTAACAAAACACAATGAAGTAAGGCTCACAGGCATTCTGTATTGCTCAACCTGCAGCGCGCTCTCATTGGCGTGACCGCCGTGGCCAGAGAGATCACGGTGCATGCACACTTTCACTTTGCACACGATCAGCTCCGTTTCTTCAGCAGAAAAAGGCTTGCTTCTCCAATTTGAAGAATCCGCCTTTTAAATAGCAATGCACCTGGCTTTTAAAGGGAATGGGGGATGACACTCTGATTGGTTTAATTCCTGTTACGCCCAGAAACACCTATGTTTAATTAAAAGACTAAATACGACCCCTTTGCCCCTCGCGCCTTACTTTGTGCCCAGATTATGCACTGCTTAACGAGCAAAAGTGAAGTTGGATACGCCCCAAGTGCACTGGCGTCATGCACTTTAGACCATGCGCTATATAGATTGTTTAAATAGGGCCCCTTAACTTCAGCTTTTCATCTTGCAAGGTGGTAGCTTCAATATTGGATCACATACAAAACACTTTTACATCTGAAGAATGTACTTGCATTCACTTGTGTCTCAGTTTCCAGAGAATTAATCAAAAATGATGTTGGTGACCTCCTGACCTTTACTGACACAATAAAGCCACACTTTCCGGTGACCGGTGCCATTAAGTAGTTACTGCGAAATAAGTGGAAAACATGATATAGACTTACCTAAATAGATTCCACGATCCCCGCACACAAATATGAGGTCATTGAGGAGATCAGTACCACAGCGGCGTCTGGCTGCCTCCGAGGACTGCGGCCAGCCTGCCAGACACATGGTGGAGTAGAAAATACACATCCGAACACACATCACCTGAAGATGAGAAGAAAAACCTTTTAATACACAACTCAGAGCCTATAACATACAAATGGGTTGATGGTGTTTCTGTCCAAGCTCATTATCAAAACACAATGGAATTCATTTAGCCAGGGTGCCCTTGAGGCCTAGAGGGATTAAGGTGCCAGCCATCAACCTTAACTTCCCTGGTTTGTCGTTCCCCATCTCTGTCTCCTCATGTCCTCCTGTAATCTCTCTACTGTTGACTGTCTAATAAAGGCCAAAAAATGCCTCTAAAAATGTGCTCATAATGACTTTCCTCTAGCCTTTTCTTCACCGGTCAGATGACAGTAGAGGAAATGTGACTCAGTCCGTGGAGACTTGGCTTTGGGAACCAGAAGGTTCCAGTTTCACGGACCATATACGGAGTGCGGACTGGTAGCTGGCCAGTTTGCCTCCTGGGCACTGCCAAGGTGCCCTTGACCAAGACCTTGGACCCACAAACTGCTACCTGGGCAGCTGTATAGTGGCTGCCCACTGCTCCTAATACTAGGATGGGTTAAATGCAGAAGCTAAATTTCCCTGTGTGCTGTGCTGTGTACACTACAATGTGTGACAATAAAAGTTGATTTACATTTACAAGTGAAAACTATTTTAAATCGACTTACTGGCCAAAGTTTATTAAAAGGCTTTTGTTTAGTATGCACCAGGCCCGGTTCTAGACTGTTTCTCTCTGGAGAAATATTTTGACCGCAAAAGCCCAAATTTGGCTCCTCTGGCACATCCTAATGCCACTATTCCATCATATACACTAATCTTAATTATTGCATATTTTAATGAGCTTGTCTGATTGTAAACAGAACAGGAGAATTAGGCTCTTTGTGCGTTTTAGCCCACACAGTCTGTAAATAGCTATTAATATTAAGAAACATTCCTGACTGATCAGAACGTTTGTAATTAAGAATCATTAGACCTTATTTATTATTTTGTATTTATTTATTGAGACCTTCACTCCCTTTTCTTCCCTATTGATATACTCCACACCTATGGGCAGTAAAGCAGGTATGATTAGAAGACAACATTCACTTTGTCACATACAGAAGGAGAACATTTCTCAACCAAAACTGTAAACCAGGCAGCTCTGGAAAAAGCTAAAAAAAAAAAAAGAAGACCTTGAGATGTTTTGTTTTTGGTCAGTATAAAAATTGTAAAAGTTGCTGCCCTAATTAATTTTTTCTGTTTGAAATATATCAACTACTAATACACCATTTATAATGTATCAATTTCATAAAGCTCCCACTCCCTCTTCAGCATATCGAGTGACCCCAAGTGGGGTCAGACCTGGATTCATTTTGCCCATCAGCAGTTCCCAATCCTAAAGTCATGTCCTTGAATTGCTTGTTTTGTTTGATACAGTTCAAAATCCAAAGTTTACAAAGATATGACATCATGCTTTATTTTATGGCCCCATAATTTCCTAAGAAGTACTAATTATTGGAAAAATAAAGGCAAAATTATGAGACAGTTCTCTGAGTTTATAAGCATTTGAATGATTTTCAGGGGAAGAACATTGAAAGAACCGCTCTGTTTAAATCCAAGTAAATATTCATCCATTGTTAATTTATTGGTGGCAACTTTATTCTCCAAATACGTTGAATTGTATATTTGTATGACCTCAATTTCCCCTCTAATCAGAACCAATTGATAACCTTTATACAGTACAAATGTTTCTTTCTAGGGAATTGCAGGAAACTATTGGACGCATGAAAGAAAAGTAGCAGAAAATCTTCAGCAACTATTCAATTACTCATCAGTAAATCATTTCAACTCTACCATGAGAAGTAGTAGTAGCAGTAAACAACACTGCAGGGGAAATCAACAACAGTGAAACGAAGTCTTACCTTCAGTGTCTGTGGTGAGGCAGAAGGGCAGCATGAGGAGTGCATCCTGTCTGTGTGGACCGGCTCCAGGAGGAGACCTACAATCTTATAGTGCGGCAGCAGGAGGGGCAGGACCACAGCACCGACGTTTCTGCCCTGCACTTGTCACGCCGTTTCACGCTCAAATCTCATCTGGAACTCATATCAGATGATTTAACATGTTGTCTCTGTTCTGCTGTGTTCCTACCACGTATATGTAACAGGATATCCATCATAGTCACAGACATGATATCCATTCTTTGAAGTCTGGAACCAACTTTTAACACAGAGGTTCACCTATAGCTAAAATACAACAGTCCTACAATAAATCTTCCCTAAATTGTATTGAGTTATACTGTAATAAGTTGTGGCAGCTGCCAATTCTCTGGTGTTTGCTGTTGTTTCCCTTTTCCCTTTTCCCTGGTGTTTTTTTGGTTGAGTTGCTGAGTGATTAGAGGGTTATTCAGTTCACCTGTTGCGCAGGGTGTGGGGACTGGCTCTTAAATGATAGTTGAGAGCAGCTTGGTGCATTCCCCTCTTGGCCCTTTCTGTAGGGCTTAAAAGAGGAGGGAAACTGCATACCCAGTGTCATTCTGATCTCTCCTTTACAGTGTTACCAGCTTTACCAGAAACTCTGGTCTGTTTTGGGCCCCTTTGGGATTCTGTGATCTTTGTGTTTTGTTTGTTGAGAGTGTTGACTCCTAGTTGGGGAAACAAGTTAAGTGCCAACCAATTGGGTTACCTGCACTGGGACGATTAGGTGCTATTTGTGCAACAGCTGGCTTGCCTTACGATAGCCTAACGCCTGCAGGCTGTATTTTTGTATTCTATTCATTTGTTGATTTTCAATGAAACCCTTTTTACCCATTTCTTTTAGTGTATTTTATTTGGGAAAACTTTAAAGGAGGGTAAAAGGAAAAACACAAACCAATATTTCAGTTTCCTTAATTGTTTGTTAATATAGAGGCATTTGTTCATTATTGAAGAGGCATTTGTTCATTATTATTATTAAGAAGGCATTTTATTTTATATAATTATGTGGATGGGAACTGTTTTTCAGTTCTGACTGAACAACTAAAGTCTGGGGAACTCAGTACCGCCACATAATTGGCAACCACGAAGGGACACGTAACACAAAGCATAATCTTTCAATAAAGAGATTTAGTTTTATGTCCCATCTTCTGATATCTATTTAGCAAGTGTATTTGAGTGTATATTTCGGAAATGTGTATTTGGAGTGTGGCTTGACTATTAGTCCAAATAATTACTAGTGACTATCCATCATGTCTTGGGAAGATCCAGACATTACAATGACCGCATTTGAACCGTCGCTTGCGGAATTGGAATCCGAGCTTTCTTTAAATGTTAGCTTGGATATGCCTGTAGTTGGGCAGGAGGTGCACTTACGGGATGATGATGATGAAGAGGGATGGGTAGATGCTCCAGTAGAACCACAATTGTCTGTGGACACTCATCCTCTTTTGGCTTTAGAGGGCTTATTACTTCCGCCTTCATCCCCAGTTCCTGTAGCTCCTCCCACCCAGGAACACTCAGATTCAGATTTAGTCATTTTTGCTAATGCTGTAGAGTCGATGAAACTTGTGTTTAAAAATACAGTGGATTGGCAGCGTGAGTGGCTGTCAAACATTTCAAAGGGCATACCCATTGATAAAGCTCTAAAAATGTGTACTACTCTCATAACAAATGTGGTGGAGAAAGCAAGTAACGATTTGCTCGCAGAAGTAAGGGATTTTGGTTCAAAGTGCATAAATGCCATTCAGTGGAATGCACAACAAACACAGTCTGAGTTCCAAGAGTCCCTGATTACTGACCGTCAAAACTTGATGACCTCCATTACATCCGCGGTCACTGAAAACAAGGATGTACAACTTCTGGTGACCGAGGTGCGTACATTGCGACAGCAGATGGGTTCAGTGCAGGCTACCCTTGAGTCTCTTGTGCGTCAACAGTGTGCACTCAATTCTCAGGTCAATTCAATACATAAGCGAGAGGAATGGGTCCTTAAAGAAGCAGTCACACCTGTTGCAGTTTCGTCTCAAGCACACACATATCCTGTTTCTCCAGTTGTTAAAAATGTGGTTTTGTTGCCTACCTCCGCACCTGTGGGAGTTCCTTCAGATTGCTCAGGAGCTGCTGCTCCTAAGGGTGAAATTTTCCAGGATGATGGTTGTAGAGTGACTGATGGCAAACTTCCAATTAAGATGTTTTTCCCTTGCTATGGCGGGCCTCAGGATGAGAAAGATCCTTTGGTGTATTTGCAAAGATGCAGTGACTTCCTGTCTCTGAAACCAGGTAAATAACTGTCTAAAGGATGTGTGTAAAACACCTTGGAGGCGGTGTTTATTATATGGGGGAGGGAGTGTGGCAGCTGCCAATTCTCTGGTGTTTGCTGTTGTTTCCCTTTTCCCTGGTGTTTTTTTGGTTGAGTTGCTGAGTGATTAGAGGGTTATTCAGTTCACCTGTTGCGCAGGGTGTGGGGACTGGCTCTTAAATGATAGTTGAGAGCAGCTTGGTGCATTCCCCTCTTGGCCAATCAGGGTGTAACTACGCCCTTTCTGTAGGGCTTAAAAGAGGAGGGAAACTGCACACCCAGTGTCATTCTGATCTCTCCTTCACTCAATGCAACATGTGTTACCAGCTTTACCAGAAACTCTGGTCTGTTTTGGGCCCTTTTGGGATTCTGTGATCTTTGTGTTTTGTTTGTTGAGAGTGTTGACTCTCCTAGTTGGGGAAACAAGTTAAGTGCCAACCAATTGGGTTACCTGCACTGGGACGATTAGGTGCTATTTGTGCAACAGCTGGCTTGCCTTACGATAGCCTAACGCCTGCAGGCTGTATTTTTGTATTCTATTCATTTGTTGATTTTCAATGAAACCCTTTATACCCATTTCTTTTAGTGTATTTTATTTGGGAAAACTTTAAAGGAGGGTAAAAGGAAAAACACAAACCAATATTTCAGTTTCCTTAATTGTTTGTTAATATAGAGGCATTTGTTCATTAGCGAAGAGGCATTTGTTCATTATTATTATTAAGAAGGCATTTTATTTTATATAATTATGTGGATGGGAACTGTTTTTCAGTCTTCTGACTGAACAACTAAAGTCTGGGGAACTCAGTACCGCCACAAAGTTACGGTGGTGTTTCTTTCTTTTTTTAAAGATATTTTTTTGGCTGTTTTGCTGTTACTTGATGGACAGGACAGGGGAGAGAGAAGGGACTACATGCAGCAAAGGGCCACATGCAGTTTGGATTGGAACCTGGTGCTGCTGCGGTAAGGACTCAGCCTTGGTCCCAGAGCTACCTGGGATCCCCCCTGCTGAGGTGTTCCCATTATTTTGTCCACCCCATTTCTATCAATTGAGTTGAATTGTTTGGTCCTATTCATTCGGTACGGGACACAAGTGAAGTGTGTACGGTGGCCCTGAGAGCGCGGCTCACCGCAGCTTGAGCAAGAAAACATGCAAATAGACAAAACAAAAGCAAATGAGGAAAACAGCCGTCAGATAACACATTCACACGTGAGCAGCATCTAGACAAAGAAACGCTGTGAAAAATACACAACAAATACAGAAATGCTGCAAGTCACGTGGAACACAACAGAAATTAGTTTACAAAGCTGTTTGAAGGTTACAGAGTGTAGCGGTGTGGTTGCAGATTGCAACCAACCGAGTACCCCTCCGCTCACTCTTCCCTTTCCAAGAATGCGGTAACATGAGACCATCTTTACCATAATAACACTACTTTAGGAGCAATGGAACGTTACTCCTAACCACAGTTTTACAAGCATGTCAGAGAACTACGGTGGCCTTCAGGTAACATAAACATGTTGAAAGGCTCTCTGTAGAGACACAGTTTGGTTTGTCCGTTCTGGGCTACTGTAGAAACACGGCGGTGCAACACGGCGGACTCCGTGAAGAGGACCCGCTCCCTATGAAAATATGATGGGCTCATTCTAAGCTAACGATTCTTAGTTTCAGGTGATTTATACACTAATGAAAACATAGTTATGAATATGATATTCCATTTCTGCTATTAGATCTCCTGAAATGCTACACACTGGCCCCTTTAATTCATGGAAATGAGCCAATGATGTAAGTTTTGTTATAGTTTAAACATTCTGATTACATGATGCAGTTTGAAATTGGTAAGCTAGTAATCAGCAAAAGTGTAACAGCAAATATCTGCATTAATATCTGAATGTTGCAATCACAATGTTAACACTAAAACAAACTTACACCACTGACGGATAATCAACTACAGTAACTCCATGAGACACAAATCATGGTAACGTGCAGCGTGGCCCAAGCAGTGGTTTGAATAGTCTTTTTTTTTTTGCTTAGGAAGGTTCCTAACTGAGTGAAATGACCCGGTAGTATCTAAGTAGCAGCCACGATAAGAGCTGGTCGAAGTCTCTAAGTGCTAAGGAAAGGTGCTTCAATGCTTCCTTTCTTATCTCCTTTAGCATAGGATACACTGGGCCACCAAATGAAAGGAGATAATGGCTGTCCCACAATCAGCAACACGAAGAAGGGAAGACATAGAAAGTTGAAGGTTTTTAACTTAAAGTTTAATCTTTTTTTTTTGGGAAGTTGAATCTCTGAGGAGAAGAACATCAGTGTACTTCCTTGGATCCCTTGCTTCCAAGATTACATTTCAAAAGAAAGAAAGAGAAGAGCTGCTTGGCACAAAGTCAGAAAAATATAATGTACACTGTATATGCGAGAGGCAGCAGCAGGAAATAATGCAGATCATCTGGGAGATAATCTGCTGAATGGTCCTTTAAATAACAACTAAAGTCACAGTTCCGTACACAGACATCTTTATCACAAACCAAAACTATTCACTATTCAAAAGTCATCACATGAAAAGGGACTATGTCTGTGTTAAACATCATATACAATATGTTCAAAACAAAATTATGTTTCATCAGAGGCACAAGCACGGGGTAAATGAGCTAAACCTAAGGAATTCAAGGACGCAAACTCAACGATATAGGTTGGATACATGGTAGTGAAGGGAGCCGCGTCCAGACAGCAGAAATCAAAGTCACAATTACCTTTTTTTTTTTTAACACATGAGAAGAGTGGCACATCTAAGGCTGGGCTGGACATGAAAAACAAAAATACAACAGATGAACAGAAAAAATAGTATTTCCTCGCAAATGTCGAGGAAATGCAACTACAAGTTTTCAAAAGATCTTGTACCAAGTATGTTTACATGCACACGAGTATCCTGGTTTGTATATATGTACGTATTAAGGTTTTCACGATTCTCCAAATCCCCAATTTGACTTGATTTTTCGATTTAAACATCACCATCGTTAGACTACGGAGTCTTGATTGGTAAAGATCAACAGTTCATTGGTTTTATGCCCTGACAACTGTCATTTACACTTTCAAATCCTTCTTTAAAAAGAGAACTCAAAGATGGGGTCGACGATGTTGGAAAGCTAGCATATATTTTAAAGTAGCATGGCCTCAGGAGCTCCGTCTAAACCCCCCCCCCCCCCTCGGGGCTCCTTCCAAGGCAACGTTCCCCCCCACACACACACACACACACACACACACACACACACACGACTAAACTACAGCAGTTTACAATATATAAAGCTGCATCTTTTCAATATCAGTATCTGTGTGACCTACCTCAGTACGGAATCATTACGAAAACATAACAGAAATCCTTCTGCAGTGCATTACAGTGTGCTGTAATCTACAACATACAGTGTTATTGTCATTTACTGTCGCGCTCATTTCTCTCCTCTCTTTTTTTCCTCTTTCCTCTCTCTCTCTCTCTCTCTCCTCTGATCAGTGACTTAATGTTAAACCAAGTAAGAGTAGGAGAGCTATGAGTAAGGAAAAATAACTAACTAAAGTCTGCTAGCCGCTAGGCTAAATCATGCAGTTTAAAATGCCACTCGAGAACTGAGTAGTTTAAGTTTGCCGTTTTATGCTCCAAAAATGCAAATGTTAATGTAATGCGTCTGTTCAGAACACGCTGGCTTATGTTGGTTATAGTGATTTTTGTGCAGGTTTATAGTTTTAACCGTTTCGATGGTCGAGATCGGAAGTTCATTTCGATGGATTTCCAATTTAGAATCAAAATCGGGACACCCCTAGTATTCATGTATGTTCCAATATGTCCATATTGTGGATGTACCGGGATACTGCATGTGTTCGAGGGTAAATGTATCGTTGTGAGTTTAACTTTCGGGGAACTGAAGCATCATTGCTGTTGCTCACTCTGACTGAGCCGTCACTATGAGGCGTGCAGGTTGTTGAGAGCAGCTTCACTCCGTCTGAGTTTGGCCTTCATTTGAGCGATCTTCTCCTCTTCCGCCAGAGCCTTAAAGTCAAACTCCTGCAGTGACGTGGAGGAAGAAGAAGCTACACCCTCAGGCTCTCTCCTGGTCCAGCTACGGTTGCTACTTTGCTCTGCAAAACCAACAATATTGTCAGGTTCACCGCTGTCCATTTGTATGTAGTCGGCTTCTTCGTCGCCCATATCCTGGTTGTCGCATTCACCACCACCATTGTTGGCCACCTCCTCCTCCTGCTGCTGCTGCTTTCCCTGAGGCTGACACCAAGCTGGCTCTGAGCTTCCTGCTTCCTCCACAGCCTGCTTTGCATCAGTATCCCTATGAGGACGGCTGTACGCTTTGAGCACACGGTCAGTGGACTGAGGGACAGAATGGCCAGTTGTGGATGAGGATACATCACCTCTCTTGATCATAACGTCCTTCTTGTTTTCACTGTGTGTTACTTTCATTGTGGTGTGTTTCTCCTTGGGCCTGTTGTCATTTAGCAGCTCCTGAAGGACATACAGAGTGGTATCACTTAAGGCTCATATTCACACGTTGGGATTCACAGCAATACACGATGAACCAAAAATCCTAAAACTGAAATTTCAGGAGAGAAATAATAATATAAACAGATACTCAGAGGAAGGTAAAATGATAACAATTAAAAGTATATAAAATAAAATAGCATAAGGAGCAATTAGACTCAAAATTCAATCCTAGCAGTATACAAACAGAACCCAGGAACAAGAGTTGTACTTGAACTAACGTGAAGTAGCCTTGTGTATGTCATTGATTTTTTTCTCTTGGGGGGTCTGGAGGATTTGTAATTTTGAGGAAACCAACAAGCGCCAAGCCCTCTGCCCATAATTTGTGTGTAGTTTTTCGATGCAAATCTGAATCTCAATTAGCCACGTATCTGAGTTATCTTGTTGACGGCTGTGGCTCAAAGGAAGTGTCGAAAGTCGAAGTGTCCTTGGACAAGATACTGAACCCAAAACTGCAACCGAAGGCTGTGCCATCAGTGTGTGAAAGGGTGAATAATGGCAAAGAAAAGTGCTACATAAATGCAAGTTAATTTTTTAAATGGTATCTATAAAAAAATTAACAAACAACCTTACATATTATTATTATTATTATTTGATGTAGTTATTGATCTTACTCATCAATATTATTATAATATTTATGCATTTATTTTTCCTCCTCCTCGGACATACCTACACATGCCTCTGTCACATATGGTTAATGGACTTGCATTTATATAACCGACCTTCCGATTGGAGGGCGACCCGCTCTGCGTCTGAGCCACAACAGCCCTAATATGAATAATCATATATGATACAATTACACAAAACACTGACAATACTCCCACTAACAACAAAAAAAAAATCTAAAATCTGTACCATATTCAAATCATAGCATCTGTTTCATTACGTCTCATATTAATGTCTGTATATTTCGTGTTACCCCCTTTGTCTGTGTAATTTGTCACCTGTTTGTACTATGTCACATTGAATTATGATTATGCTCACCTGGTCTGTGGTGGAGGGATGATCCGTTTTTGTGAGACGATCTTTCAGCTGTTGTGGGGATGTTCGGGGCAACGTGGCACGCAATTTCTTCCTTCGTAGTTTTTTGTCTGCAGGTTCAAGACAAACCTGAGGAGACCGGCACTGCAGGAGGATAAACAAGTCTCAGATAAATGTTACTGCGCACAAATATGTTCTATAAGAGGAACAGTCAAATATCTTTAGCTTTAAATTTTATAACCTTCTATTGTGAGCATTTGAACATGCTGACAAAACACCACTGTGCATAACGGCCCTAACACACCGAGTCAACAGCCGTCGGTGAGCGTCTGTCGGCCTAGTATTTATGGTATATCCTACACTGTTAGCTCTAGTCTGCCTGTCTCAGAGGCTTTTCAGCCGGAGCTTGTCGGTGAGAGAAATCACTCTGATTGGCTGCTCAGCTTAAGCGAATTAGTCCACGAGAAACCGAAGTGAGGAAAAGCAAGCCAACGAGTAAACACAGGCTTGTATATCCGCAGCCTTCGGTCTTACGGTTTACCTTTTTGAATGACAAATACAGACTACCGTTGTCTGCTGACGAGGAGAGTTATTTCCTCTCACGCAGGTGCATGAGTGCGTGCTTACTGGCGTCAGCTGTAGTCTTTGCGGTGTGTTCAAGTGCAACTCGTCGGCCAAGACACGGGCGACGTGAGGCGACGCAACAGTCGGCCTTCATCGCCGCTAGTTCTTTGACGTTAGTTTTAAGTACAGCCTCACAGCATGACTGAAGAGTCACTTCCGAGACTAATGCTACAACTTCTCAAATTACCTTGCCTGTCTTTCCCAGTTTTTTTCTGTGACTTGAATGTAATCAACAATTTAAACATCACGTTACCTTAGTTTGGCTTCTAGACGACTCTATCTGCGGTTCGCCCGTCTCTCGTTGACGTCGGCTTCGTTTGCGCTTCTTGCTGGACAGGTAAATGCGTCCGTGGTAGATGACGACAGCAGCTTTGTACTTCTGCGGTGCTGAGCCCTGAGGTAACACGGAGCTATGAGATGTGTGTGAGGAGACCGATTTTCCAGGCATGGTCTCCTTCAGCACCTTGTAAGCTGTGCGGTTGGAGGAAACAAAGGACATTTGGAAGGGACCCGGCACGGCCTGAAACTGTCTGCCCAGCAGTGAGGACATGTTCTCTGTGTGGGAGGCCAGTTTCTGGCCTTTCTTCCGTATGACCGCTGGACAAATCCATATGCCTTCTGGAGAGTCCGTGAGCTTCCTGGAGCCCTCCTGGTCAGACAGGGGGAGGTCCATTCGTCTAAGCACTGAGTTTGGTAAACTCCACAGAGGGATGTTTTTCACCTCAGCTTCCACTGGGATGTAGATTTCCAGATTTCCAACGAGATCCATGTTCTGAGTATTTCCCTGTGTACACATTAAGAGTTATATTAGGAGTTATAGGTCCCAATAACACAACCAGTTCCCATTATTTCCTCCCAGCTCAATATTGATGTTCTGAAATTAAATTTGGGGATGGGAGTATTGGAATTCTTTCTTATACTCTCATACTACATTCGTCGGATAAACTTAACAGTTCTTGCAATTACTAGTTTACAAGTTAAGATGATTATTTACATAACAGTTTTGATAATTGATAACGATTATGATCTGTGAAGTTGTGATGGACATTTGTAGTTAATTTTTTTTTTTTTTTTTTAAATCGATTACTCAAAAAAATTACTAAATAAATCAATAATAAAATTACAGTGTTAGAGCAGAGTTGTTGTTCAGCCAATTAGACTGTTGTCAGGCTATTACATAATTATCAGTTGCTATAGATAGCCCCATAGATGTGGGTCATTAGGGGCCTACTACCCCCACTAGTGAAAAAAAACCCCACAAGTAGGTTTTTTTCATCTATTCACATAGTAGATCACCGAAGGTATAAAAGAACACAACAGCGACCTCTAGTGAACATAGTAATTATGACAGGAGCAGAAGTGGAAGTCAGGTGCTGTAGTACAGACATTGTGAAACTCCATATGGGGTGATGGTCGAGGATGATGGATGGGACATAAAACACAGGGTTTACACCCAGGAGACTGGAATTTGCATCCCGTGTGAAACCAACAGTGTGATGTTGTCTTTGTGTTCCTAGTTATTTTAACCCAAAATACAATGTTTTCACCTAAACTTTAGTGTTTTTTTGTTGCCTAAACCTAAAGAAGTTGTAGTTTTGTTGCCTAAACCTAAAGAAGCCCTTTTGCTTTGTGTTCAAAACTAGGCGTTTCATTCAGTTTTACATGTTAGAACGTGTTGCTTTTAAGTTTCACTTTCACCTTTTTCACTTTTTTTTTAACGTAGCAGGTGTAGTAGGCCCCTAATGACCCACATCTATGGTGCTTATAGCGACTGACAACACCCATTTAATGGACTGATAACAATCGAATCAGGTCCGTTGTTAGTCAAGTCAAACTTTATTTGTATAGCACAGTGAAAAACAACCGCAGTTGACCAAAGTGCTGAACAGGCACAAAATGCTAATGAATACGAAGCAAACAGCAATAAGATTAGAAGATAAATAAACATAATGTGCACATAATAGTAGGAAAGGAATTGCAGCACAAAAGAAGATGATTTCAAGGTGACAAGCTCAGCTCATTCACTTCATTCAACTCCAACCTCAGCCCTCATCTTGTGCTGTCACCTTATGGTGATCACAGGCATTGACTTAGTGGCCCTTTATTAACTGAAGACAACTACTACAGATTATTCCCTACATTACTTTATTTTCAAATTAGTTTGAATTTTTGATTTTGTAAAATTTCAGCCATTTCCAGAAGCTGACATCCTTGCACTGCAGTCAAGGCCCTTGATATTTTGATGATTGTGGTTTTTGTAAGCTGTTACTATGGGTGACTTTTTATGTTGGTAGTAACTGGATGTAGAAATAATCTGACAGGATATTGATCACTGATGACTACAACAACTTTTACTTTGAAATTAAAATGGTCACATATGCCATATTTGATTAAACTGTATAACATCACCATCAAATTTGTCTTTAGAGCTGTACTTTTATACTTCTCTGCAAGATCTCTGTTTGTGACATACCTTCAAATATAAGACATTTAGTCAGCTTTTGGTTGGCCAAGTAATTTATAATCAAAACCAGGCAAAAACACTCCAGGACCCATAAACCAGCATACATGTCACATTTCAGTCTGGTCTCATACACTCTTCATAGTTATACCTACAAAAAGTAATGTGCTGTAATTGGTGTATATCCCACAAAATCAATTTGTGTGTAATTACCGTAATCGTGAACCGGTAAATATAACTAGCGGCGAACGCTGCGTAGGGAGGCGAATGGATGGGTAAAAAAAATATCGAACTTTCGTCCAGGAGACCGGCCTTCTTGTCCCGTGTGAAACCAGAAGTCAACGTTGATTTATTTGTCATGTAAATTACGTACTTCAGTAACGCCTCTTCCGGAGTTATTTTAAACCAAACCACGATCAGCATATTGTAATTCAAGTGTTCTGAGAGAAAACTAGACTTCTGCACCTCCTCATGGCTCTGTTTTCAGGCTTTAGAAAATCTAGCCCGTGACGAGAGACTTTGACCAATCACAGGTAATTTCATTGAGAGAGAGAGAGCGTTCCTATTGGCTGTGTTCCGGTCATGTGACCGGTACTTGGCGTTCTTTCACCAGATTTTAGAATGGCGGCAGAGTCACAAACTTTCTCATTTTACAGCACAACAGTACACTACAAGATGATTCTGAAAACATTTGAGGAGAGAAATAGGCATTACAGTAACAGAAAATTGATTCATATTTGATCAGCGCTGCCTAGTTTGACCGTTTGGTCGGAGTTTGTGAGTGATTGACAGCCGGCTCATAGACGGCAGCTGGACAGCAGACCTCAGATCAGCTCTTACTGCTTGTTTTCCTCCGGTCTGTGAAATCTTGCAGATGCCGTTAGGAGCACCGGAGGACACCGGAGGACACAGAGGAACATGTTTTTTTCAGACTGTTTCATGCACTACTGTCATGATATAGCGACCGTTTTATAAAATTAACTTTTTTTTAAAATCATATTTGCTCCAATCTCGCCTACTTCAGCTTTAACTAAGTTGTTTTGTTGCCTAATCCTAACCAAATCAATCTTTTCCTCAGCCTAACTAAGTAGCTTTCTTGTGTAAACCTGCGGAAGTCGTTTCCTGTGAAGACGGAAGTTTATTTTGAAAGGACTGCATGCATGTAAGGAGCGCATATTGACACATGTTGCTGGACATTTCCTAGGAAAACGAAAGAAAGAGGAATAACTTTTTCTTGACATATCATACGAACCGTCGTATGAGAAGACGTTGCATATGTCTCTAATGATGGCCTGTCAGCCGTCTCCCCACATGGAAACGTGTTATTTAGAGGTATTTTACCAGCAGGCGCATCTACGGAGACGGAAAATGGCCTCCTGGATTTAAATGGCGTTTGGACAATATTTAAGTTTCTTTATCTAGAGAAGAATAGTCCGAGGTGGAGGCGAAGACAGCCCTTCTCTTTGTTGACATCCAGTACCTTTAAACAGACACCATTTTGTACAGATGTTCCACCAAACCGCTGGTGAACATCCGCTGTGTGTTATATAGTTAGAAACTAGTTAACGTTACCGACTACTAATGGAAGATTGAGCTTAATGTTTCTACAGTAACAAATATAACCACTGAATTGTGAACTAAATAATGCCAAACGACAATAACAGCTGTACTTAAACAAATAAATAAATGTCCTGTATAGTTGCTCCTACCTTGATAGAAGATAAACGCATCCAGCTTCAGAGACACCGACGTGTTTGTTTTATTTTCACTTCGTCGCTAAATAACAGAACTTCCGGGGCCGTACTCTTCAGAATAAAAGCGTCACCTAAACAAATAAAAACGGACAAACAATATATGCAGAGCACACAATATAAAGAAATTGTATATATCCTGTACTCCTACTTCATCCACACACACATGTTAAGTTAGCAGCATTTGATAAAAAAAAAAACCCAATCAGACCTTCACAGACCATGTGCTAGGTTACAGTAGTGAAACAATTTAAAATAAATTGTACTCATTTCATAGTAACCCTGGCCTCTTCTTCATATTTAAACTGTAATCTGCACTGTTTGCAAGATCTCTTACATCGTGCTGCTAGTGACACTTCTAACTAGATTGTTAAAGGTTTTAAAGGCTGAATTAAATGTTAAAATACTCATCCTGTCCCAGGGGCGTTAATATAGACAGTGCACCTTTATTTGTACAACCTCCACACACCAGCCTGTTCTCCCTCCTGCCCTCTGGTAGAAGATACAGGACCCCCAGGACTCACACCAGCAGACTGAGGAACAGTTTTTTTCCCCCAGGCCATCAGACTTTTTAAATAGATGATTCATATGACACCTTCTCACACAAAAAGTTCCTAAATCATATATCTTATACTGTATATGTTCTTAATATGCCTTGTACAAAGTATTTCTTATATATGTACATTCATACTTCCTAATATGTATATGTTCTTTATATGCCTTGTACAAAGTATTTCCTTTTATAATTGTAATATAACTTATTATTTTGAATGGAGCTTCCCAGCAAAAAGCATTTCACACGATTGTACTTGTATAACTGGTGTGACAATAAACATTTTGAATCTTGAATCTTGTATTACTTGTCTCTGGCTGTTTTTTCTATTCGTGTAAGTACATTTAGAGAGATTCCAGAAGTCAGAGACAGAGCAAAGCTCACATCTCGTACTTTCTTAACATCTTTACTTTCGATTTGGAAAGACTGTTCTTCATATTAAAAGTCATCTCATCATAATATTGTAATAACCTGCAAAGCTAAATCGTATTGTCTGTAACTGTTTTCAGTTGAAGAACCATCCACTGTATTGTGATACAACTTCTACAGTACTGCACTATTAGTCTAAATACACTGGTAGTAGGTACTGTTAACTGCTTTATTTTTTATTTCTATTCTTATTTTATATACTTAGACTTCTTCTTTCCCCTTTTCTCTTTCGGTGCTTATTTCTGTCCTTGCACTCCTGCAACAGCTGAATTTCTCCCTCTGGGGATCAATAGAGGTTTACCCTGTGGCACAGTAATGTGATGGAGTGATCATAGAGCCAAACATATTTAATGACAACCAAGACAGAAAATAGAACTACGATCAAGGCGGGTTTATTAAAAACATTCGGATCCATCCCCAGATGAAAATCCACAGCCAGCAGAACCCATGGAAATCTGGCCAGTAGTACTAGTAGGAAGTGTTGGACCAAAAGGTTGATGACTGACCGACCTAACGACATCACAAATCTTCATCCATGTCGCTAAAAACACAAGTAATAATATACAGTAACTCCATCCAAACACTATACAGTCAGTTTTGCTGTCTACAGCTCAAAAGATGTGTTCACATGAATCATTTGAACCAGTGAATTTATTTGCATTAGTGCCTTAATACAATATAAATATTGCATTAGTATTTCATAAATATGACAGGCACATTTAAAAGGTGTGTGTGATGTGTAGCATTGGTCAACACAACCATGTGGTGTATTATGGGGTGTATAATGAAAAGTCTCCCTGTTATCTGGAGAGACTCACAGACCGACAGTCCCTATAATATACGGATACACTGATACCGAGTCCGACACCTGATGTGAGAGAAAAATATAATAAACTCACTTTTGAGTAGCTGTAACAGAATGTATGTTACTATATGGTATATATTAAAACTAGATACATGTGGATTTAGACATGAGTTATAAGTATAATACTGATGACAAAGAAATATCAGAGGAATATACGGGGCTGTCAAATAACGTGTTCACACAAATTAGTTTTAACGCAAATAATTTCTTTAATGCAACTTGTGACTTTTAGGTTGTAGTGGGCTCAGTTTTAAAGCTAGAGTGAAGATACTGACATCATGTGAAACTAGAAAACCTGAGGAATCCAATGGTATCATCCGTATTGCAAAATAACGTGTACAATTTACACTAAATTTTGGCGAGGAAAAACTGTCATGGCCATTTTCAAAGGGGTCCCTTGACCTCTGACCTTAAGATATGTGAATGAAAATGGGTTCAATGAGTCTTCCCTTTACAGACATGCCCACTTTATGATAATGCACATGCAGTTTGGGGCAAGTTATAATCAAGTCAGCACACTGACACACACGTTGTTGGGCTTGAGTTTGCCATGTTATGATTTGAGCCTTTTTTTTATGCTAAATGCAGTACCTGTGAGGGTTTCTGCACAATATTTGTCATTGTTTTGTGTTGTTAATTGATTTCCAATAAGAAATATATACATACATTTGATAAGCCAATACTTGACAATTCTCCATTTTGAACAGATAAAAAATTAATGGTGTAACAATTAATAATGAATTAATTTGCAATTAATCTGGATTAAATATTTGAATCGATTGACAGCCAGTTGAATTTTTAAACTTCGATACAATACCTTGAAACATATCTATATTCAATACCATTTTCAATTAAGGGCATACCATTTTTTATTTTTTTATTAAGAGATAAATAGCAGTATGTGTGTGTCAACTCACTGTCAGAGAGAGCACAAAGTGCAGCTGGTACCAGTGTATCCATACTGTGGAAAATGAGTACTGAAAAGGTTTCAAATATTCAGTATTGATATATATCAAATACATACAGAGATATCAGAATAAAATAAACATAAATAAATAGTAAGTTACGATCACTGTGACAGATGTGTTTTAAATCTCTGTAGAGATACAGAATTGAAATTGGTCAAGTGAGCCACTTGAGTGAACGTTTCTTCTCAGATTTCGGAGGTAAATAATTGTCTGCAGGCTGGTGGATCTCAGTGGTCAACTGATATTTGACAAATAAACTTCTGTTAAAATGTGATGAGCGGCCATCATATTCTAATGTCCAGGTATGTACATGCAGGACTGTAGTATAGATCTCCCACTACAGCCCTGTGTACATGACACTGTACTGAAGCCAATATGATATAATAATATATGTTAGTCCTTGTTAACTCCAACAAAACAAAAATGGAAGCAATAACATATGAATACTAAAATATATATCCATTAACTTTGTTAGAATATTAGAGTTTGTAACGTTGGCTGATTCATCTCAGGTTGTGCTGTTTCTCATCAGTTCTAAAGCTGCCTCCTTCTCATGGAGAAGCTCTTTGAGTCTTGTGATCTGTTCATGTAGTTTTAGTTCATCATAGTCCACGGATGTTGTGGATAAACTCTCACTGGCTGGATCCTCAGAAGTCCTACATATGTGCTTGTTCTTGGCTGTTAGACAGCTGATCCTTCCAGATGTTTTTACATCTTTTCTTACAGCGTTTGTTCTTCCCCCTTTTTTACTTGTGCGCTCTGTCGTCCACGCCCACTGCTCTGGCTCTTGAGTACCAGGGATGCAACATGGACACGTTGTGCGCTTCCTTTTTCTTCCCATTCTCCTTGTGCTTGTATCCAGATCCACACAAGTCGGAGTCTGTGGCCGGGCAGCCGTGTCCTGTGAGTTGTGGGTGTCACTTTCATCTGTGCTGAGGAAATCCTCATCTATGGGTTCCACGTAGCCAATCATTGACTCAGTTTCAACATCATCCGATGTTCCTGTGAGCGAAGTGTTACCTAAATGGCGCTTATTCCTCAAAACAGAAAGCGTTTTTGTGTTCGGTTTGAAATGTGAACATTCGAGAGGTCCAATATCTGTGTGAGGGCTTGGAGTGGCAGAGTCTCCTGACAGTTCCTGGTCAGTTGGTACTTTCACTCTTTCGTCATTGATGAGACCACTGCAGCTGTCAGTTTCTTGTGAAAAAAGTTCTTTCTCTTTCAACTCGCTCGTGGGTTCCTGATGATCCTCCACTGACCTCATGGACACACACTGTAGAGGTTCTGCAGGAAGAGACCCAACTGAGGCTCCATCGATTCTCTGCAGGCAAATCTTCACATCCGCGGTTATCCCAAACATCTGTCTCAGCAGATTATCGGCCATTTCACACGATTCTGGTGACAGCGAAGATGTCCAGCTTTCTGCGGGATTCATAGAGCTCTGCAGGGAGAAAAAAACAAAACAAACACTCTTTAAAATACAAACAATACATAAACGAGACTACTGCTGTGTCTCAATCAGCATACTTCTCTACTTACACTTGCTATTTTGACTGCATAAGTGCGTTCATGAGAAGTATAGCAAAATGCAGTGCACTCTTAAGATCGGATGTTGTACTCATAACGGCCAAAACATCGAGTGCGAGACGCTGGACACTTCTCACCCTCAACGGATCGCCATCTTTGCTATGTAGCGGAAGGAGAGGAGCCACCAACCCATTTCAAACCTGTGAAAATGGCAGGCGAGGAAGCTGGAGCGGTTGCGATTGAAACGGCAAACACTGAACTATACAAATTTAAGTTATACATGTGTTATTTTTTTTTTAAGTTGAAAAATCTCAACTTAATCCAAATGAGCCCGTCCAGCGCGACGTATCTGCCGATATCTGCGACGATATCAAACACGCATTATTGTTTATGAAAAAAGACGAGACGTAAATGCAGTTTAAAAAATAAAAACTTTACCAAAATCTCGTTATTTTCTCTCTCCATCTCAAACACACACATACACCAAGCCCCGCAGCGGCGGTCAGTCTCTGTCCTTCTTGTGTCAGTCCTCAGTCCTGACAATTGTGCTATAACTATAATGCATAAAGTTTGCGGTTTGAGGGGTCGTGTTTAGGTGGTTTATTAACACATATTTTTGCATGTTGGACGGTGCGGATTGGCTCTCGTAACGGACCGGATGGGACTTGGAGTAGAGAAGCTGCATTCTTAATCATCCCAACCTGTGTTTTTCATCAGATAATGATAAGATCAGATCTTGTGTAAAATAAGTTTGATTAAATGACAAAATGATTGGTTTGACTTGACTACATTGACTGAAATGCTCAATATAATCTGATGACTAAGAAAGGACATTTGACACAGGACTAAATCTAAATGAAAAAATAGCTGACAAAATTAAGAGAGATAACCTAAAATGTAATGACATTTGTCAGCTAAAACTAGATTAAAACTATGAAGGATAAAAATGACTAAAATGTGACTAAAAACTACTAAGCGTTTTTGTCTAAATAGCATGACTAAGACTAAATCTAAAATAGCTGCCTAAGTTAACTGGGGGGCAGCACGAAACAAAAATATTAGTCATGTTCTCGTTTCTGACACTTTGGATTTAATCCAATAAAGAAACTATCAAAACGTACGCGCACTGCACAGCCCCAGTTAGTGGCACAAACACAAAGATATTCTAGCCCTGCTGTTAGTTAGTAGTTTGCTTTTTTTATAACTGATGATTGTAAATGTAGATTGTATGGACCCAGTAGTAGAGGTGACATGCTGACTGCTATTTGTTTGGAGCACGTGGCCAGGTATGGTCACATTATGTTTCTTTACTTTTCTATTTAACAAAATTCCCCCCGGCACTCAGTCCCGAAAAAGGACATCATATCACATTTCTGTTGCAGGCAAGAAATAAATATTGAGCGACCACGGACTTTAAACAGTGTGTGAGAGCGACGCTGCAGTTTGTTGTCTAGTAGAGTGACCAATGACAACTTCTCCATTTGTGCATCAGTGTTTCTGTTGGCTAACTGAGCACATCCAATTGATCCAAGTTGAACTCTGACCTCGGCGTCAACAGGAGCCGGCTAAAGATTGCACCTAAACAGCAAACACATGCTTGAATTTGTCCATCACGCTGGTTTCAATAGAAGTGAATGTGAAATTGAACGAACATTCATAGGACAGGAGGGTAATGTGACTATACCTTTGAGATTTTTACCTATTAAGATAATAAAACATGTACAAATGTAAAGCTGATCAGCTGACAACCTGCAGATTCCTCACCTCCATCTTGTGGGTGTCCTCCATTCGAGAGCATATTTCGCTGCTGCCGTCAGAGGTGCTGGGATCGGCTGGACTTT
Source organism: Sebastes umbrosus (assembly GCF_015220745.1). Classification (NCBI taxonomy): domain Eukaryota; kingdom Metazoa; phylum Chordata; class Actinopteri; order Perciformes; family Sebastidae; genus Sebastes; species Sebastes umbrosus. The sequence goes on from NC_051274.1 coordinate 8,087,419, forward strand.
TTGTTTCTACATCCATGCTCTCCAACTGTTTGGTGGAGGTGCTCTGCTGACTGCTGATGCTTGAGGCCTCGTGCATCACCGCTGAACCACAGGCATGCGTACGATTTTTGACCGTGTTGACTGACGTGCTCTGGCCAGGTTTTCTTCTTCCAAGAGTGCCAGCTGTATCATCCAGGCTCTTTTGTTCCGTCACATTGTTCGAGCTGCTTTTGCCCATCTGGTCTGTTTCCTTCACAAGTGCCATTTGTGTTTTTAGTCTCAAATCTTGTGTTGACTCAGACTCAGACTCAGATTTTGGTGGACTATACGACACAAATATTACATTGTCTTCATCCGGATGAGTGACTGCTGACATATGAACTGATGCTGCTTGCTGAGACGTGTCATCGTGAGTGTCATCGTCACAAAGGTCAATCACTTCATCCGACCCATCGAGAAGAATCATTTTGACGCCCTGCCTTTTCTGAGGTGCAGCTGACTCAAGTGATTGTTGGGGATTTTGGGCCACAAAAAACATCTTCCCCCTGCACATGACCAAGTTGTTTTCCTGTCCTCGTCCACTTTTCCCCTGACTCGACCCAGAAACTGGTTTTGTAATGATGTCACAGTGCTTCCCGCCATTTTCTCTCTCAGCAACAACTCGAAGAATCTCTGAGGTAACAGAAAAATCAGTAGGGTCAAGAGTGGGAGCCGCTGAGTTGTCTTCTTCTTCAATTGCCCACTTTATGGGGCTGTTGGGCCTTTGTGAAACCTTTGGAATTAATTTTAAATGTGGCTGTGATCCTTTTGATGGAGGTCCACATGAAGTTTTATTTGCTATGTTGCAAAGCAACTTGAGCTTGTCAAGTGCAGAATCACTTTGTGGAGTAAGGCCTAGATTGACACTTGCGATAGGTGACACGTAGGCTGCACTGGGTAAACCTGAACTTGGAGAGGAGTTGTTTGAAGAAGTAAAAATCTGTTTCTTAATACCCGGAGGTAGTTCAGATGCTTGGACTGTTCGGACTTGTGCATTAGGGGGAATCTGAAGGTACTGTCCTCTGGAGAGTGCTGGAGATTTCACTGTGACTGGGAGCTGATTTGGAGGTCTTCCTAACTTCCTACTGTTTGTTACAGGTGTTGCCATCGGAGCTTTCTGTTGATGTAGTTGATGCTTCCCGTTGCATATGGCCATGGTTTTTTCCTGTCCTCGTCCACTTTTACCCTGACTCGACCCAAAAACTGGATTTGTAATGACGTCACAGGGCTTCCCAGCATTTTCTAGCTGTGCAGCAACTCGAAGAATCTCTGACGTAACAGAAAAATCAATAGGATCAAGAGTTGGACCTGGTTGTGTAATGATGTCACAGTGCTTCCCAAATATTTCTCTCCCTGCAACAACGCGAAGAACCTCTGAAGTAACAGAACAATCGATATGATCAAGAGTTGGCGCCGTTGAACTGTCCTCTTCTTCAATTACCCACTTTATGGGGCTGTTGGGCCTTTGTGAAACCTTTGGAAATAATTTTGATCCTTTTGATGGAGGTTCACGTGAAGTTATATTTGCTATGTTGCAAAGCAACTTGAGCTTGTCAAGTGCAGAATCACTTTGTGGAGTAAGGCCTATATTGACACTTGCGATAGGTGACACATAGGCTGCACTGGGTAAACCTGAATTTGGAGAGGAGTTGGCTGATGAAGTAAAAATCGGTTTCTTGATAACCGGAAGTAGTTCCGATGCTGGGACTGTTGGGACTTGTGCATTAGGGGGAAACTGAAGGCACTGTCCTCTGGAGAGTGTTGGAGATTTCACTGTGACTGGGAGCTGACTTGGAGGTCTTCCTGACTTCCCACTGTTTGTTGCAGGTGTTGTCATTGGAGGTACTATGGCCATTAAATTTGCATTTTGTTGCTGTAGTGGATGCTTGTTCAGCGAATTACCAAGATCCAAACCTACTTGATTAGAGGAGACACTCATGAGGGAAACCTGCTGTCTGACAATTTGCTTAGTGGCAGAAGGATTCAAAGCTGCCATTTTTACCATCTGAACAGGTGCCGAGACAATATTTGTGGTTACAGCTTTCTGTGGTGTAGCATCCGATTTGCATTGGCTATTTTGAGATTTGAAAAACTGTCCGTCGACCATTTGCACAGGAATCAGTTTCATGATGTTCTTTCCATCGGATGCAACAGCAGGTATTGCCTGGTAGAAGATACCGGTCCCACTGAGAGAAAAAAACAACACACAAACATGTCAGTCAAGAACAGTAAAGATTAATAGGTAAAAACGTATTTACATTTTTACAAGAATTCATTTGGCAGACCCTTTTTTTCCAAAGTAAGAATGCTAATTTTGAATTTCTTTTTTAACCGATAACCGACCCTTGTTAACCAATTATCAACCGTTAACCGACAAGATTAGTGCGTCGCATGCAGCGGTGCGCCAGCTGCAGTCTAACAGTTATGTGCAAAACAGACAACTGAGTCCCCAGTTCACCGTCAGGGAGAGTTACTGTAGCAGCCACGATGCTACGTGTGTTGTCGAGGAAACATGCAGCCACTTTCCCAGTAAGTCTCCACCGCACCACTTGGTTTAGCTGCGAGATCGTCTGCCTGGCGTAACGTTACTCTGTCTGCCTGGCGTAACGTTAGCAAGTGTTCGAAGGACCGTGTCCGTTTGTGCTACGTTCAGAGATTTAACGTTAGAATTGACCGCGTGAGTGTGGGGTTGTTGGTGTCGATATAGCTGTGATTGTAGCTGTAGCAGTGTGTGTACAGTTTATTTTTCGGTGAATAAATGCTACATCTCCTCCGCTCAAGACCCAAGCCAACTTCCTGTATCTTGCAACACCGGCTCAGACTCTCTTACAGTGGGCTGTTAAGGTGGACCAGCTTTTCTCCTTACAGTGACAAGCCGCTCCTCTAAGTTTTGCTCAGCTTTTTAATTCATTTTTAATATTTCTTTTAACCGTTTAACCGAGAACATTAAGCAGTTAAAATTCTTAATGTCGGTTAACGGTTAATTATTAACATCTCTAGTCCAAAGCGAAAAAATTCTGTTCACTAACATGTCAAAGGGCATTATTCCCAAACAATACACGTCTAGATCTTTACAATGTTGCAGTTGTACAGCCCTTAAAGGAAAGGTTCAACATTTTTGGAAATGCGCTTATTTGTTTTCTTTCTGACGGCCAATCCCCACTGAAAGTGTTGGAAGCGTTTTTGATGTCCGTCACTCATGCGCCTCACGGAATAGATACGCTTCCATCTAATACATTTTATCAATTTGCACTGATTCCGTGAGACACGCATCTGACGGAGACACGTTATGGTTTTTTACCCTTCAAATCTACTTTTTATCTCGTTTAGTGAAGGGTAATCTGCATAGATGTACCAAACGCCCAAACCTATCTTCTACCGCACTAAATGGACCAATAACGTGCCGCGTTATGAAGAATAAGAAAAAAATATTGGCTCCAATTTTAATCTGAAACTCTCAGGTATGGACCAGGTTAACCGTGCAGCCTAACAGAGTTACCATGGTAATCTAGTGGTTAACCCTTTAAAAACAGACTGAAGGCCAATTGCGGCCCGCAAGACGATATTTTGTGGCCCCCACCTTGATATGAAAGTTTAATGTTAGTGCGGCCCGCGAGTTTTTTTTTTTTTTTCCACAGGCCGGATTCGAACCCGGGCCGCCGCGGTCAGGACCAAGTCTTGTTACATGGGCGCCCGCTCTACCAACTGAGCTAACCAGGCGCCCTCGGCCCGCGAGTTTTATGTGAATGGCAGTTTGCCGTGGAAGGTCCCTTTGTTGCGCGAGCCCGAGCTGAACGAACCTACCAATCACAGCGGGGTATATGGCTCCCGGGGACGGGCAATCGGCCGGGCTTGATGCAAGCTGAGAAACATTTCACAACAACTATGGCGGCGCCCGTGTAACATCGCATAAGCTTGATTAAAGCTTGATTTATACTTCTGCGTTGAATCGACGCCGTAGCCTGACGTGCACCTCTCCAGAAATGTAACTACACGTCGCGGCGACGCAGACCGCAACAGCTGTGATTGGTCCAGTCTCTCAGCGATGCTGAACGGACAGGACCCCAGACAACCACAGAAAGTTCTACTTCTCTCTGCCTCCATCTGTTCAATGTTTGTTCACACAAATCGACTCAGATATATTTTCTCTTTTCGGCGTTGCAGTAATGTCAGTAAAAGTTCTGTGGTTCAACAGTTATTAGCTCCAACTCCGCTCAGTTTCTGTTTGTAGTACAAGAAGAAGAAGGAAACTCATAGAGACGCCGCCGCCAACTAGCGGTTTGGTGGTGTAATTGCAGAGCAACACAAACACAGCAGGCACAACTTTATTGTGGAGTGACACCAAGTGGAATGAATATATATCTTGTCACACAGCCCCAATCATGTCTTTTTCAAAGCCTGCAGTGAAGAGAAAGGTTGGTGACGAGCACAGACAATTTCAGGAAAAGTGGGAGACGCAATAGAGGCCATGTTCAGAAGAACCGTTCATGTTCTTCAATGTTCCATTCATGTTCAGGACAGTTCATGTTCAGAAGAACCGTTCATGTTCAGAAGAACCCATTCAAGTTAAAGAACTGTTAATAATGACGTTTGAGAAGATTGGGTTTTTTTTAACAAAGCTTTTTTTGTGGAATACCTGATGCGGCCCAGCCTCACCCAGACTCTGCCTCCAGCGGCCCCCAGGTAAATTGAGTTTGAGACCACTGAGCTAGAGCATTCATTTGTTAGCAGCATAAAGCTAAGATGGCTTATGTCTTTCGCGATATCACATCGCATGCTCATGATGGCGTCATTACATTACGTGTGGTGCAAAACCGCGCCAAGGTCAAAACATTCACTGGGAGAGGACTGTCCTTCAATGCTGTCCTGTTGCTTGTTTATTTAGTAAAATTGTATGTCTGATTTCTGTGTTTTTTTATTTATCTATGACACAATTTCAATACTTTTAGCAATTATTATGGTTTATTACACGGCTGTGTTGAATACTAGATTCTGATTGGTCAATCACGGCAGTCAGCAGTCTGTAATTTCTCTATAACAGAGCGTTGCTATGTATAACAGACCGTTGCTATGTATAGCAGACCGTTGCTATGTATAGCAGACCGTTGCTATGTATAACAGACTGCAGCTATGTATAGCAGACCGTTGCTATGTATAGCAGACCGTTGCTATGTATAGCAGACCGTTGCTATGTATAACAGACCGCAGCTATGTATAGCAGACCGCTGCTATGTATAGCAGACCGTTGCTATGTATAGCAGACCGTTGCTATGTATAACAGACCGCAGCTATGTATAGCAGACCGTTGCTATGTATAGCAGACCGTTGCTATGTATAGCAGACCATTACTATGTATAGCAGACCGTTACTATGTATAGCAGACTGTTGCTATGTATAGCAGACCGTTGCTATGTATAGCAGACCATTACTATGTATAACACTGTTGCTATGTATAGCAGACCATTACTATGTATAACAGACTGTTGCTCTGTATAGCAGACCGTTGCTATGTATAGCAGACCATTACTATGTATAGCAGACCGTTGCTATGTATAACAGACTGTTGCTATGTATAGCAGACCGTTGCTATGGGCGCAGCTCGGATGTCGGACTCTGGCGGACCGTTTTTGTGTCAAAATATTGATGTCTTCAGTAAGTAGCCGTGTAATAAGCGGGATAATGTACAGCTAGTGGCTCATTGTTGTGAAAGAACACTCATACGATTTTGTCGACTAATTGATTAGTTGATTTAATCAACAGATCTGTGAAACGGTGTCCCCACAAAGAATCACACACTAAAGGACCAATTTAAATCTTTAGTTTACCAGAGAGACCAAAACAACTGATCAGTCCACTAATCTATTGGGAGGGAGAGCCCTAGTATATTGACTTACACAACCTTGTAGCTTATGATGTACAGACTTGAGAGGTATGACGTATTGAAGATACTCCAGGAAATGGCATCACACACTAGGCAAAAATACCAATGTTGGCACTGACAGACCATTTCTATTGCAGAGTTCAAAGGGTTAAAAGAGAGCCACCTTCATGACATTAATGAAAACTCAGACTTTGGCTCAACATCAACCAGCACACCTGACTCACCTGTGAACTGGATCCATTTCTTTCATTGAGGGATACATGACTCATGAAATCAGGTGAAACCTGTCTGGTAGTGTTCCCATCCAGTCAGACAGCGTTACTAAGACAACAGCAGCTTTAACGTCAGTCAATGGAACACACTGACGTGACGTAGGCGGTGGTCAGGTGTGTTAACGGCACGGAGGGTTACTTATAAATAACGTAAAAAACACGGTACGTATTTGCGTCGTCACTTCCGTCTCTCAAGTAACGTTACACGGAGAGACTGTCTTTAATATCGCCGTGGTCTCCCATCGACCAACTCAATAAAACCACCGTTTTATTCGCATTTATTATCACTCGATATTTCTCTTCTGGCTCTTCACATCTCGGCTTCCGTTTCCGCTTCCGTTACATCGAGCTTCCGGTCTGTTACACGGGCTGTATTCAACGCAGCAAATTATTATAATTATTACTTTGATGTTAATCCCCTAAAACAGTGTTTTTTTTTATACCAAAAACTATCTGTTTAAGCTAAATATAGTTATTTTGGATTTTTGCCCATCTATAATCACAGTTATTGACGCCACACAAAACGTGTAGGCTACAGTAGTGTTGCCAAACCCTGGGAGCTTTTGAACACTCCTTTCCACTAACATTCCTCATGTTCGGTTCCCCTCTAGTGATGAGAATTATGGCTTTAGCAGGCTACCACTTCTGTCTATTATATTTTCAGAATGATATTGTTTGTCTGCCTTATGTTGTCAATTACTTGAACAACCTTGTAAAAGACCTCAAGTGGAAGAACATCTGGACTCTACCCTATAAGTATCTTTTGACAAACAAAATAAGAGAAGTATCCTTTAAAATCCTTCACAGGTATTATCCAGCAAGTCATTATCTTGTTAAGTTTAAACAGGACATCAATGTAAACTGTTCATTCTGTGATGTACTCCCAGAAACGTTATTTCATTTATTCTGGCACTGTGACCATATAGCAAAAAGTCTGTGGAAGGACTTGAGTAGATTCATTATTGATAATATTGACCCTGATTTTATTCTAAGTCTAGAGAATGTTTTTTTTGGTTTCCATAAAGATAACAGTAAAATCAGAAAAACAATATATTATTAATCTGATTATTCTCTTAGCTAAATTTCATATGCATAAATCCAAATTTAGTAAATCTAAACCTTCATTTTTTGTATTTGAACATGAAACCAAACAATACATTAAATTCATTCTCTCCTCCGAAAACAAAAAAGCTATTAAGACGGAAACTTTATGCACTTCTTTAATATATTTATCTAAATGTTTATTTTCCCTGGCTTTGTACTTGTAAGTTGAAAGCTGTTTATCCCCTGGCATCTGTTATTTTGTCTTGCTGTTCCTTTACAGTTTTGCACATGTCTTTGTAATTGAACCTGTATGACCAGTTTGTGAAATAAAAAAAAAATAAAAACTTCTGTCTATTATAATTCAGCCAATTTTAGCAATGTTTTTACCTATGATTGGTATGTGTGCACATATAATCACTTAAATTATTATTCATGATAATTACACGACACATATTTCAATTAAATTTTGACATAATAGACATCAAAAACTAGACATATAAAGAGATGCCTGTAAATCAGAGGATAATATATTTTTTTTAGGTAAATCAACATCCCAGTACTATAGCACCGCATTTAAACCCATTATGTCCTAAAAGTTGTAAAATGAACTAATTGCAGAATCCAGAGTTATTTTCCTCGGCATAATGAACGTGCCTCAGACCAAAGGGACTGCAACCGTTCTTTTAATACATCCATGATTACACCGCCCTGCACGCTCATATGACATATCTGGTTCTGCCAGCTTCCTGCTAGTTATATGCGGCTTTAATAGAGTGCTCCATGGATGACTTATTTTTGTTGGCCAACCAGGAAGTTAGCACCGCCCTGGGTACCCTCCACAAAAAGCCTATGGGATTTTTCTATTGAGATTTGGGATTAATGCAGAAAATAAGCTCTGTGACAAATAAACGTTTATGATACTTACACGTTTTGTTCAGCAAGATAATCTTCACAAATCAACACCACTTTTATGATTTTTGAAGTGTGAATGCAATCGCCAGAAATAAAAAGCTAACGTTAGGCTATAAGCGAACTACACCACAGTCGCATGACCGCGAGTACACGCAACGAGGCTGTAAAGGAGGACGAGTTGGCGTGATGACGTTTAGTCGTCTCATTTAGCCACTTGTTAGCAACCGCCTTTTTAAAGACACATAAAGGCTTCCAAATTCACGTGTGGGATATTTACTGACGTATTTTATATTGTAGAACAAAACATTGAAATCTCTTCAGCTTGTGTTAACTACAGACCTTATTTCAGATATCTAAATGAAAACCAATTGACTTCCAGAAGAGGGAACCGGAAGTGCTAAAATGCAAACTCATTTCTGGATAATGGATATATTAGCTGTAATTCATGAATGCTGTAAGCCTGTACTGTGGTGGATGTATTAACGTCTCTGTTCCCAAACAACCGGCTATCGGCCAGTAGCTAGTAGTGCTAGTAGCATGACATAAGCAAAATTTAATGTAGGTGTAGGCTATCTACTAACACGCAGGGCAAAAGCACAGGACACAACCACTTGCTCCTCTGGGAAGCAGCCGGGCAGAAAAAAGTTTAATAACTAAATAAGAAAAATTGTGAAAATAGTATGCATATTTATAATATTTTTTTATTGTACAACACATGCCATTTTGGTAGAGACATTAAAATGATGACAATAGAATAGAAATTATTTAGTTTTACTTTTGTACGGCACTTTGTAGACGTTTTTACTAGCGTCCGGTAGTCGCTTTCAGTCCAAAATGGGGGAAGCGTTAGCTCTGCTGCTGGGTGCTGATGTTGCAATGGAACAAACAACTGACTTTCACTTCTTAGTAATATACGTTCTTTGGCTAAAGTTCCAGAATTCTTTCTCAGGAGCTGAACATGACCCCAAAACAACAGTTAGCTAGCAAGTTGGCCATATCAACTGTATAAAGTGATAATAATAATAATGCTAATTCTCATAAGTAAAAATGATCATGAACTGACTCATGCTGTATACAGTGGTAGATCCCTTCCTTACAGTCAAATCCTACTTTCTGCGAGTGCTGGCTTCACAAAATATTCTTCTATCACCTGTCATATCCGAAACTTGAACATCATGAACTGTCTAATTACAAATGAATTCAATGAAATCATTTGCATACATTACATTGCACATTTATTATGTAATATTGTCATGTTTCAATATACAATGGCCTGTAGTCTAAGTCTACAGATCCGAAGCATGTGACTAGCACTAAGCTACTGTAGCATAAATCTTTCTCTAACATACATTGTGGTTCACCAGTATGTTAGAATAGCCATTGGCGTGCTTGTAGCATAGTTTCTACATTAGCTAAACTGGAATGAATAGAATGTAAAGATACATCTGCCTTGAGAGGTCTTCAAAGCTGGCTCAAAAGTTCCGTGTGCATGTAGAAGGCACATTTCTAAATAAAACATTTGGTGTTTTTTTTGGTGTTAATGTTTTGATGATGAAGGAGGAACAGCGGCTCAGTGGTTAATAATGTTGCCTAAAAGCAAGAAACGTCCTGGGTTGGAACTCAATCCAGCATGCTGAGTTATCTCTTTAGGTTCTCCCTGTGTCTGCGTGGTTTCCTTTCACCATCCGCAGACATAAAGCCAGGTGAAGTCTAAATTGCCTATAGATGTCAGTGCGATGTAGTATGAGCCTTGACTGTCATATTAGGTATTCTACCTGGATCTTTGTTTCTTGTAATTTGTAATTTCAGTAACTGAGCAGCTCATAAAATTAATTACGGGAAGAATTTTAACAGTACAAAATCAATGGTAGGATATCTTCTCAGCCACTTAAAAACACGATGTCAGAAGGGTGCAAAGTAAGAAAAAACATGATTGAGTTAATTAATCAATACAATCTGCCACTGGTGGCCAAAAGATATATAAAGAATATGTTTTTTAATGTAGTAATATTGCTGTAATTTAGCTTCACAAAAAATGGTATGAGCTGCCACTCAGTGACTGGATGTTTGTGATGAGATGACAAAACTAACTTTACAGCAAAGCATATTTGAAATTTAGTGCAATTTGCTTTATAACCTGATTATTGGAGTAGGATTTAGTGAACAGACAAATCAGACTCAATCCTGTTATTACAACCTCCCATGTCGGAATGCTCAGTCCTTGTTAACCAGCAGATCGTCCAGAATACGCTCGCACATGTACAGGCAGCGAGGCACATGGAAGAACCCTGAAGAAGAGAAGGGAAACACAATTATCTTTACTAACCAGGCAAAGCAGGAAACTGCCACAGGCTCCCAGGCTCCACGTGCATCCCAAAAGCACAGTATGTACAGTAATGATAAAGGCCTTAAAGGGGAATTCCACCAATTTTCCACATCAGTGTGTGTTTCCAGGTGTTGGGGAGTACTACTGGATATGTAAAAAAAAGTGGTAGAAAGCATGTTAGTGTCTACTACTACTACGAGGACAGGACTTCTCTTTACCTTGCTCTTATTGGTAAATAAATACAGCTGTTTTAAGCTATTCTGTGTTCCACGAGCATTTCATTAAGGTCATTTTACAGTTTTTTGTTGTTACTTTGGCCTTAAGTCAATTCTCCATTGCAATTCTGTTCTTACCTTTAAAAGGGCCTCCTTTCAAATCCAGTGCCACTTTCCCTTCTTGTGTCAAATAGCCAAACCACTCGCCGCTCTTAGCATCAGGAAACTGCACAGAATCAGGCACACATACAGTATATTAGGCCAACAGTGCACAGAAATATACCAATATATGTAATTTTTATATTCACAAAACATACATTTTAAAGGGTAACAACAGTATTTTTCAACCGTCTTTCCCCATGTTTATGTGTCGAAATGACTAATGGGGACCACAATTTCTGAAATTGGTGCAGTATTGAGGGATACCACGAGCTGTAATGGAACGTTACGTCCACTAAAAGTGCTTGTTTTTGCCACTAACAGGCTCAGATTGTATTGAAGCGTCTGACAACATTATGGAAGGGACCCTACGGAGAAATAAAACAATTTTTACCTTTTACCTTTCGCTTGATCCGGTTTGTTATTGAGTCCAAGTGCCGCTCAAGGGTAAGTCTTGTTGTGAAATCTGAATATCCGTACACTCTGGCTCAAATAAATACAAAGACCTCATCCACATTGTGGAAATAAACTAAATATTCAGCCATGACATTGAAAATCTTGAAAAACACTAAGCTACTCTTTCTGTACTCTGACACATCTAACTCTGCCCAGCTGTCACTTGCACTTCCATCATGGATGTATTCCACTATTCCACCGTTGTCCAGCAACACGTCAACTCGCCAGATTTCAGAATGAGACTTTTCTTTGAGCGAGACTCTTTCCATAATTCCAGACACTATAATAACAATCAGAGCTTGTCATGGCCAAAACAAGCAGGATATATGTTTAGATAATCAGTGCAAGGAAGTGTGTGTCAGTTTTAATGGCATTTACGCAAAGTGGTTTCAGCATTTCACTGTCATACGTACGGTATATCCAAAACCTCCTTGTTTGTGAAACCCACAGCAGGGCTGCGAACCAAGACCTTGTGGGTTCTTAAAATTTCAGGTTATGGGTTGGCACTGCAGTGTAAACTCACATGGTTAAAGGTGTATTGATAAACTTCAGAGAATCTCTCCAGCAGCTCTGGCTTCTTGGTTTGATTGTAGGCCATCAGGAAGGCGATGAGAGCCTCACAGTGGGGCCACCACAGCTTCATGTTCCACTCCAACTGGTCAAATACACGAGCAGCAGTATCATACAGCCTGGTTTAAAATTAGTGATCAGCCAAATGGAAAACAATATCTACTATTACAAGCAAAATGCAACAGCATCCACTGTTTAAAGGCCCTGACACACCAAGCCGTCGGTAGGCCGTCGGTAGGCCGTCGGTGAGCGTCTGTCGGCCTTGTTTTTCAGTGTGTCCCGCACCGTCGGCTCCAGTCGGCCGGTGTCAGAGTTTTTTCGGCCAATTCAGCATGTTGAATGTTGGATTGGTGTGTCTGGGCCTTAAAGGAAAACACCATCATGTGTATAGAGGATTGATTCACCTGTGTGGGGCAGTGACCATCCACATCCAGGAAGTAGAAGAGGCCGCCATGCTCTTTATCCCAGCCGCACTGATAAGGGAGCTCCACGAACTTGTTAATGGCGGTCCTCTGGAGCTCCTCGTCCTCCTGCTCTCTACTGAGCTGAAGCAGGAACCAGCCTGCTTCCAGGGCATGGCCTGAGTCAGCACAGGTTAGCACGTGGGGAAGACCAAAGACAAGTGGAAAATGTTGAGGTCAGCAACAAAGAACAGGAAAAGAGCTCAACCAAAGATCCCCCCATGGACTCATTGTGCTCGCTATCATCTGGCTGACTGGTCAGCAGGCAGTGGAGTGTTTACCTGGGTTCTGCAGTCGGCCCGAGCAACCCGGTAGCTCTGCTCCCTCCAGTGACACATTCTCTAAAATAGCTGTGCCGTCTCTCTGTACCAAGTTAAGAAAAAAGTAATTTTATGAATTAAATCCAATTAGCTTTTATAATTTTTAGCATATTAAAAGCAACTTGCATTAACGACAATCTTCTAATACAGAGTCAAAGTGAAACTGTAACTAACTATAACTGTAAGCTTCTGTTCCAGAGGTAGAAAACCCCAATCAAAAGCACACGGACATTAGCGATAATGCAAATATATATATATAATAACCAACTACCCTAAATCTCATCCCTTTATGAAGTCATTTTAACCACAAAGCATCAGTCATGTTCTATGTGTGCATACCTGGATGTGTTGTAGAATCTGCTGTACACACCAGCTGGCCAGCTCACTGTACTTCTGAACGACCTCCTGACCCCGGCCTTCAGTTAGCTGTTGCACCAGACACAAGAGCATCATGGGAACTGCCATGCTGTTGGTGGGAACGTCTCCAGGAAGCTGGGGCCGGCCCAGGCCTGACGAGTCCACCTTAACCCAGTAGATCAGCTGCTCCATCATCTGTTCAGCCTCCAGCTAGCAACACGACAGAGCAGACGCCAGACTGTCAGAGTGATGGTGTGATAATGTTGAGGGAATAAGGGCGGTTGCGAAAGATCAAGCACGTTCAGGCATGTTTACCAAGAAATGAAACCTTGCATGTTAGCTAGCAACACATCAGCCATCAACTCCCTAATAAGGCATTTTAAACAAACTGGTGCTGACTCTGTAATGCAACATTTATCTGTATGAAGTTCCATACTTAAAATATTTTGTTTTCCGTGCATCAGTGCAGTGCCTATAATGTCATTCCCCTCATCTTTCATGTTCATATATATTTATTTTGTTCTTTTTAGCCAATCTGAAGGACTATGGTGATCACTTGACTTTTCATTTGTCGCCTCCATGATGTTGACATCTCTTGTTTTCAGTGAAATATCTTGGTAATTACTGTATTGGACGGATTGCCATGAAATTTGGTTCAGACATTCATGTTCCTCAGAGGATTAGTCATCTCCTGACTTTTCATCTAGTGCTACCAGCAGGTCAGAGGTTAAACATCTCAACATTTACTATAAGTTTTGGCAAAAAAACATTGGTCCAGCAGATGAACCCTAATTAACGGTGATTCCCTGACTTTTCCTACAGCACCACTAACAGGTAATCAAACATTTTAAATTGTCTAATACTTTGCTATAGGCCAATGACCACAACTAATGACATTCCCATCAGCCTCAGCTGCACGTTGTGTTTAATGCTAATTAGCATATGTTAGCCTGCCAACACATAAAAGCGATACTGATCATGTAACATCAGCATTTTAGCATCGTCATTGTAAGCATGTTAACATGCTGATGTTAACATGTAGCTCAAAGCACCGCTGTTCCCCCGTACAGCCTAACAGAGCTGCTTAGCATGGCTGTAGACTGAGCCCCTGAGCCACGGGCAGAGCGGGTTGTCCTTTAACCACAAGGTCGGTGGTTCGATCCCCGGCTCCTCCTGTCCGCATATCGAATTGTCCTTGAGCGAGACACTAAACCCAAAGTTGCTCCGTGGGCGCTTTACAGCAGCCCACTGCTTCTAAATGCTTCGGATGGGTTAAATGCAGAGGTCAAATTTCACATAGCCTATGTATACTGTGTATGTGAGGATTGAAATAAAGTGCAAGTATTTTTTATTTTATTTTATGTGCATTGCTTTAATATGTAGCCAGTTACAATTCTGACAGCCCGTTTTCATTAACACAGCAAAAATGATTGCATTAAAGGCTCAATTTTGTTAAATATTTGTGGATGAATTTATCAGTTAACACTGAACGGCTAAAAGTCAGTCTAGAAAAAAATATTTTTTAAGAAATAAACAAAATATGTTTGAAAATTAAAAAAGTAGATTGACCACAAAGTACAAAACATTGGTACACATAACATATTTGTTATATTTTGATAGGCTACATCTTCAGATAAACTCATTGTGGCTCCCACAAAGTGCAGACTACATATCACTGTAACACTCTGACGAGTACTGGATATTAAGTGTTCTGGCTCTTACGATAATGTCAGCAGTTATATTATGATGGGAGTCTTCCATTGTCTGTCACACTGTCACAAGTGTCAAAATAGATTTGGCACCATTTTTGGGAAAATATGATCCAGATTTGCAAAAAAAAAAAAAAAATAGGGAACTACTTCTACAGTCTGTTTCAACATCTGTTTCTGTTTATGCACTATCAGCACAAAAGTAGCGCAAATCCAATACATGTAACATCTATGTCACAACACAATGGTTCCAGTTTGAACAGGCCTCTCTGAGACAGAGCTGGGATAGAATGGCTGTGATTTGCAAACAACCCGCTCCACCCCCTGAGACAAGACGGAGCCATCCTTAGCCATTCATTTTTGAGAAACATTGTCAAGAACCAAGAGTTAGTGAAAAGGGATAATTTGGTCTTATGGGGAAAGAAGAAAGGTTCGGAGTAACACCAAACTTAGAGGACCAGGAATATTCATATTTCATAGTACTCTCTGATCAGCAGTCAGAGCATGATCCTCTGCAGTGTTTGACAGACAGACCAACACGGTCATCCTAAGGCCCCAGAACTATACTATTTCTATCCTATGTATAATATACAATCTATCTAGTTTTAATTATTGTTTTATTTACCTGCATGTCCTTGTCACCAATGACCCTGCTCAGTTCATCCATGGCCATGATGTAGAAACACTCACTGAATATAGTCCTCTGAATTTTGACTGCTTTACCATCCCTCGTTAAGCAGAAGGCACACTTCCACTGGCCACTGCTGCCGCTGGAGACACGAGCAAACTTTCTCAGGAATGCTCCTCCTGAGGTGCAAACAGAACAACAAAACATTAGCTTTTGATTAGACATATCAACATGAGCAATGAGTATACCCTTTTTCAGACATGAATACATAAAACTGATGGCTTCATCTACATGTTGAAGTAGTCATTCGGACATACTGCAGGTGTTACATGGTTTATTCAGACATGACATTTTAAGGGGACATATCATGCTCATGTTCACTTTGAAGATCCAAGATTTTCCACCCAACGGTGACGACACGCTGTGCACTTCACCGTGCCTTGATGATGATTAGCAGGAAGTACAGAGCAAACACTATCATGATTGTCATTAGTCACGTACGTCTACAAAAGAACACCGCGCTGCACCATCTGTTGAAAAGATTTACCTGTGGATGTGTGTGAAACTTTGAGATCACATTAAACTTAAATGTTCATCTGTTAATGTCAGCAACATCTGAACATCCAGACTTCTAAAGTATAACTTCCGTATTTTTCAACCTGGACCCTATTTTCCCATGTTTTTGTGTCTAAGTGACAAATACGGACAACAACTTCTGAAATTGGTCCAGTTTTGAGGGAGTCAAAATCTCCACCAATGTATACATTGTGAACCTATAACTATTAATAGTTCATCAGTGATGCAGCCTGAGAGGGAATAGAAAACTATCTCTCTCTACACTTCAGTAGCGCTCACACTAACACTAACTTCAACTAGCTGAATCAAGCTTGACATTCACGCACACACACCGGCTTTTGCGGCTTCGAGGATTTCAGGCTTGTGGAAGCGATCCATGGTTCGGTACAGGCGACAATACATCCACACCTGTGAAAGAAAACAATCCAAAACATCATTCACATAACATCTGATGACCACATTTCATACAGGGGATTGCTTGTTTTGCACTGCCAGCATCATTACAGAGACTTACCTGTCGACCCTGCAACCAGACGTACTTCAGCTCATCATAAACCTTCCCATCCTTCCCGATACAAGTGAAGAAGCCTCTGAAACATGGAGCAAGAGGTTCAGGCACACACCGCATGCACACCGCAAACAGCTGTACACAACAGCTTGGCATGCAAGTGGGTAGTATTACTTTAAAAAAAAAAAAGTCATGAGCAGACAATTTTTTCATTTGAAAGCATTGCAGTTTAACTACAGTACCCATGCGTTGTGTCATGTGAGTATTTGAGCCAGAAGTCCACTACGTTGTCCAGTTCTTTACGAATCCGCTCTCGCCACTCTTCCAGCTTCACCACAGACATAGTTCCTTTTAAAAAAGAACACAAAAATCAGTTTGTGTGAAAGGTATGATGTATGACACTCCCTTGTTTATTTTTGCCTTACCTACAAGAGCACATGATAGTGCGCTTCTGCACCCAGGACAGAAAATGTCTAATTTTCAGGAAAAGTATTAAGTATCGCAACAATGCTTTAAAGGTCCCATATCATGCTCATTTTCAGGTTCATACTTGTATTTTGTGTTTCTATTAGAACATGTTTACATGCTGTGATGTTAAAAAAAAACTTAATTTTCCTCATACTGTCGGCCTGAATATGCCTGTATTTACCTCTCTGTCTGAAACGCTCTGTTTTAGCGCATTTTGAGGGAATTGCAACAGAATTGCGTTGCTAGGCAACAGCTTGGGTCCATGTGTACTTCCTGTCAGCTGATGACATTCACATACACTGCAACCAGGAAATAAACTTGGACACATTTAGAATGTTTACGTTTAAATCTGTGTAAAGGGTCTAAATATTGTATATTTGTGACATCACAAATGGACAGAAATCCAGACAGCTTGTTTCAAATGCAGAGTTTCTGAATACAGGCTATGTGTATTTCCCTGTGGATTGAGCGTTTCGATACTTTCACAGTATTTATATAGGACTTAAGCCTGCTTTATAATAAAAAAAAAAACTTGTTGAGTCACTTTACAGCTATAAGGTTTCTCTTCATTCTCAGCTTATTGTCCGACAACAGAAGAAGACGGGGCTTCTCTTAAAGAGACAGGCGTTATAGTAGTGCTGCAGCAGCTAATGTAATAGACTATGTTGATTTTCAACATTAAAGCATGGAAACATTTTCCAGTAGAGCGCCGAAATAAAAGCATGAATCTTGAAAAGTGAGTAGAATATGTCACATTTAATGTTAAACGCGCTAAAAAAACAATTTTTCGAGCTACGCATCTTATTTCGCAATCAAAAGTCACTACATAGGAAGCTATAGGCGTATTTTGGTTTTGAAATATTAATCCGAGCAACACTTGTTGTTCCTCGGTGTCGTTAAAAAGCGAGAAAAACAATCCCTCTGCTCTCATTGCTGCAGTCTTTATGTTTCTATCAGACAGTATGTTAGTTCAGTTAGAGCAGCAGTGAGGAGACAGACAGCCTGCTGGTTATGTTCTTACCTTCGTGTCCGAGAACAGACGTCTGCATGTAGAGACAGAGAGAGACAGAGAGAGACACGGACTGTCCTCCAGCAGAGCTCTTCTCACTCTGACTGCTGTCTCCGGTCTGTGGCTGCCTGTCATATGACCAGCTGGAGGCTCTACAGCGGCTCCTGGAGAGAGGAAGTGGAGGCGGATCATCAAAGAGCGGTTTAGTCTAGTGCTCCTAGTCCTACTGAAGGAAATGTAACTCTACTATCAACAGACTGGAATTTGTCTATGTGGCATAAAACGCAGATTACTTTATTGTTTTGAAGATCCTGTAGGACAGAGGTCAGGAACCGGGGGGACATTGTGCAAATAGACTAATGTTGGAAATGAGAGAGAGAGAAAACACTATTCTTTTTATTATCTGTTTTATTATTAGAAAAAATTCCTGACACAGAAGAAAATAAATTATATAAATAGGCCAAACTGAATAAAGATTTTTTTTTTAAATAATAAAAAAGAGGAGAAAATAGTATGAAAAAGTTTAATTTCTGTAAGGTGTTGTGAGGAGCGTAATAGTTATGAATAAATTAAACAAATAGGTTTTTTACATAACCACATGATTACAAGAAAGTATACAGGCTATTATGCTGCGATTGGGTTAGAAAGTTAAAGGGACTGTTTATAAGAATCAGAAATTGGTTGTAACAGCGACACCTGTGGCCGTTAAGTCAACGAAAGTCAGCGTCCTGTTGATCGCCCTCGCCTGTGTGCAGGCACTACCTGAATGTGAGCGAGCATCCGTCAAAACAGTGAGGCGACACACGTCAGCTAAAACCACAATATCACTCTATATTTCACCTGCTTGGCAGTAATGTTAGCTGACCAGACGGAGGTCTCTCCATGAATCAGTGCTGATCTTAGTGTTGGCTTTTCCTGCCTCAGCCTCCCGACCGCGGCCGGATGGCGAGCTGAGCGAGCAAGAACGAGCGCGGTGTGTGAGTGAAGGCAAGCAGGCAGGCAGGCAGAGGAGCAGAGTACAGCAGAGACTCCGGCCCTGGAGACCAAAGCTACGGTCTTCCCCGCGTCCTCCGACCGCGGACAACACTGTTTTGCAAGACGGGCTTCACTGGATATAACTTTGCGGTTTTGGTGCTTCCGTGTAGTTTGTGTTGGAGTCTGAGTCTGAACAGCTTAGCCGCGCGCTAATGCTTGCGCGCATGGGACACCAACCCGGATTGATTTATACGTGTAAGAAGTTACAAACAGTTCCTTTAAAGCAGCAGTGGGTAGAAATGGAGCAAATATGATTAAAAAAAGTAATTTTTATAAAGCGGTCACTCTATCCTGACAGTAGTGCATCTGACAGGAAATCCGAAAAAAAATCAGTTGCCTCTGTGTCCACACATCGGAGGAAAACAACCAATCAGAGCCGAGCTGGAGCCTTGAAGCCTCTGAGCAGCTGTCAATCACTTGCGAACTCTGATCAGACGGTCAAACTAGGCAGCGCTGATTAAATATGAATCAATATTCTGTTACTGTAATGCCTATTTCTCTCCTCAAATGTTTTCAGAATCATCTTTTAGTGTACTGTTCAGATGTAAAATGAGAAAGTGTGTGACCCAACAGTCATGTTTAGATCTGTTGAGGAAATACCAAGCTCCGCCCTCCAGCCGGAGCACAGCCAATAGGAACGCTCTCTCTCTCTGAAATGACGTGGGAGGGGGAGCACTAGAACTGGCACTGAAATTCTTCCACACAACTCTCATACTACTTGAGCAGCCTCTCACTCTAGGCCTGCACCATATGAGGAACATCTGCCATCTGCGATAACACTGTTCAATATTGCGATATGACTTGCGATAAATAAACAAATATTGAAGTGTGCATATTAGCTATACATATACATATACTGTATTTAAAATATAACTGGGCTAAATGTTGTTTCTAGAGCAGCAACAGTAATGTTTACAACAGCAAAGTCACCATATAAACTCCTTAATATCTCACTGGAAACAATCTCAAATAAATCATATTCCTGACATGAAAATACTGAGTGAAGTTTATAAAGACTGAAGAACACAGACATCAGTCAGTATCAGTCCTTCCTCCTGTGCTCTGTCCTCCTGTCCTCTGCCCTCCTGTCCGCTGTCCTCTGTCCTCCTCCCTCTGCTACAGTAACATTAGGGGTGGTACGCGTACCACAGTTTGAGAACCACTGCTATATGATATTGTTCACAAACCAGCAGATGGCAGTATGGACTTGTCCACTGTACCAGCATTCAAGTTAGACTACCTCTTCTATCTGTCATTTGTTCATGTATGAGGACATTACATATCAGGAAGATATCAAATAATTCTACAAACTCTATTTGTCATTGTGTCTCCCCCCCACTTCTAAAACCAAACCTAGGCTCATGGGCCCAAACAGCTGACAGACACAGTTAGAGCTGGTGAACTTTGTATGGTGATCATGTGTTTGTTGTGTTTACAACTTGTTCCTCTGCCTGACGTGATGCAACCGTGACACATTCACCACATCCGAGTTACTATAGACCTGTGTCTTTTCTGTCCCTCCATCTGCCTCTTGTGGCTGCCTGAGAGTTTACCCCCCTTTTTGGATATGGTCTGCAGTTCACATGTGTTGAATTTGGTCATTACCTTGATTGTATTGTATGTAATTGATTTGACACTAGCCAATCTTAAAGTATATGGCCCAATGTGTCAGCAATTCTATTTTAATAAACTTGTGTGCCTTCTACTTTTGGTCTGTTTCTCTCTCTCATACTGTTCCATTATAGGGGATGTCTGCATTTTAGTTGTATATCAGTTAAATGACATGCCATTTAAAATCTTGTCTTTTATTTTCACTAGTAGGCAAAATATATTCAGCTGGATGCACTCACTAGAATTAGATATATAGTTTTATACCATGGTTGAATACTCGATTCTGATTGGCTGCATGGTGTCAATTAATTCCTGATAATGGACACCTACTAAGCAGTTCCAGTGAAAATGTCTGTTCACCGTTCTAAATGAATGTGCTGGCTACAAAACAAAATCAGAATACCTTATTTACAGCACTGAGTGTAACGTCAGTCCTCCAGCACCTCATCCTCTGAACACCACAGGGTGGCGACTGTAACACACAAGCTGCAAGAAGTAAGTTATACACTGCCCCTCTGAATTTACTGACATAACACGATTATTTCACATCTAATTCACTATTGAACTCGTTACTTCAGACTGCAGCCGACAGTAGGACATGGCCTCTCATTTGTGTGTGATAAATATTGATTTGGGGACAATGACATGGCTGGATAGCTGGTTAACTTAGTTTCATTGTTAAACATACAGTCAAATTATATTTTCTGTTTTTACTGTCAAGGCGGTTGCTAACAAGTGGCTAAATGAGACTACAAGACGCCATCACGGCGACTCGTCCGCCTGCGACCGCGTTGTAGTCCGTTTATAGCCTAACGTTAACTTTTTACTTCTGCCGATTACATTTAGGCCTACACTTCAAAAATCATAAAAGTTGTTGTTCATTTGTGATGATTATCTTGCTGAACAAAAAGTATCCTAAACAGAGCTTATTTTCTGTAATAATCAAAAATCCAGATTGAAAAATACCAATGGCTTTTTGTCGAGGGAACAAGGGAGATGCTTACTTCCTGGTCAGCCTATAAAATACATCATCCCTGCAGCACTCTGTTTACTGGAGCAGTGGACAATGTTTCCATTGCATAAGAACCTTATGGGATGGTAATTATTTTACCTGGTACTAGCAAACCCTCAGGGTTACCAGGGAAACGGAGTGAATGGATTGTGGAGAACTTTAGATTTTGGTTGCAAAATATATGAAAATATCAATTAATGGTCTTATTTTTTTTATCTTTGGCAAGTGACCATGGATGGATAATGCCCTTCGGGTTGTCCATTATCAGGAAGTTAAGCTGAAGTGGGTAGAATTGGAGAAACGATGATTAAAAAAGTTATTTTTATAAAACGGTCACTATATCCTAACAGTGGTGCATGAGACAGAGACAGGTAATCTGAAAAAAATCATGTGTGTCTCTGTGTCCTCCGGTGCTCCTAATAGCGTCTGCAAGATTTCACAGACCGGAGGAAAACAACCAATCAGAGCCGAGCTGGAGTCAGCCGTCTATGAGAGCCGGCTGTCAATCACTCACAAACTCTGATCAAACGGTCAAACTAGGCAGCGCTGATCAAATATGAATCAATATTATGTTACTGTAATGCCTATTTCTCTCCTCAAATGTTTTCAGAAACATCTTGTAGTGCACGGTTTAACTGTAAAATTAGAAAGTTTGTGACCCGGCAGCCATGTTGAGATCAGTTGAGGAAATACCAAGCATCGCCGACCAGCCGGAGCAAACTTTCTCACTACACTACAATATGGTTCTGAAAACATTTGAGATTTCATTTTCATTTCAAGAAATATTCTTGTTTAATTCTTATTTATAGTATTCTTGCATTTATATTTAACACACTTAATAGATCCCACTTCTCAGCATTTTTTATTTACTTATATTGTTATATATTGTATGTGTTTGAAGCACATATCTGTATACATTTCTTATATTTCTCATTTCTTATTTTTATTATTTATTTATATTACTCTACATATATTGTGTTATACATAGCATTATGTACATAATTTACATTTTAAATCCTCCTTTATTTAATTTTTTCTTCTATTTCTTTTTGCTTATATATGAGAAACAGTAACATCCCAATTCCTCCTCCCCCCCCGGGACCAATAAAGTATTTCTGATTCTGATTCTGACAAACCACAAACCTCTTCGATAGTTTAGTCGTGTTTCACAGTCTCAGTCATTCTGCAGCTAACACCACCCACAGCTTTTCTCCGTTTCCTCCCTAAAGACACTGTTAAAAACAGAGAGGAAAGTTTCATATTTTCCTGTTAATAATCTTTTCGGGTGTAATTAGCTAACTGTCAAGCTGTTAATGATGAAGAGAGAGAAGAGGAAGAGCAGCAGACATTCATCATCCCAGTGTTTATAATAGACATAATTGAGCTTGGGGATCAGTGCAAGCCTGGCAGCATCTGCTTCCACTGTCAGCCATATTCTCCGTGGACGGGAAAACCTGATTATCCAATGACAGCAGTGTAAGAGAACTGGCTGGTTGTCAACAGGACAGAACATTTACCACCAGAGTGTGTTGGGACTGAATGTTTGGATGTAAACACTTTTAAATGCTGGCAGCTGGTCTGGGCCATGAGGCTCTAGAAAATCATTAATATGTTGAGTTTAGCTGCTAACGCTCCTTTAAAGGACCAGTGTGTAACTATAAGGGGGATTGATTAGCAGAAATGGAATACAATATTAATAAGTAAGCTTTCTTTAGTGTATAATCACCTGAAAATAAGAATTCGTTAGAATAGAATGAGGTGTTTATATCTACATAGGGAGCGGGTCCTCTTCACGGAGCCGGCCGCCATGTTTCTACAGTAGCCCAGAACGGTCAAACCACTGTGTTAACTTTCAACTAACTCTGTCTTCTGCTCCACTAGCTCACTTGTTCGCTCACACACAGTCGTTGACACTCTCTCTCTCTCTTGCTTCACCACTCACTTCTCACGTACTCTAAATGACCTATATGCTACTCTAATGGTACGTGTCCCCCGGGGTGTTTTTTTATCGCGAGGGGACGCACCGCTTCCCAGGATTGGACACTTGATGAGCTGTCACTAGACACAAGGCACTAGGCTCCTGATTGGACAAACACTTTCCCTCCGTGGGCTGCTGCTCCCAGCTTTCAAACCGGAAACAACATGGCGGCTCGTTTGGAAAAACTGTCTTCTCTAATATTACGAAAATAGTTCGCCGAAATGTGTTTCTGAAAACATTTGAGGCGAGAAATGAGCCATACAGTTGCTGAATCTGTCCTTAGTTTGGATCGACAACCTTTAGTTTAAAAGATTCTCGGAAGTTTCGAGAGGCGGCGAGTCACGTCGGACGCCCGTGATTTGCATAAAGTAGACTAGACCTCAACTTTATGCAAAGGAGGAATGGCCGTCGTGACGCTCTGTCTCTTGAATCGCGCCGCCATGCTACCAGCTTACATTGACAATGAATGGGAAGCGTGGAAAGGACGGAGGCTGTGGCACGTACCATTAAGACAGCTCTAGATAGGGTCATTCACGTTTTAACGTCGGCTACCGCCTGGCACATGGGAGAGGCTGCAACTTGCAACCTCACCGCTGGATGGCGCCAGATGTTTCACACTGTACCTGTAAGTAGTGTCTGCTTTGTTTCAGCAGGGTGTGCAGGGTGTGCTGACAAGAGTTGATTGGCATTTAGGTTGAAAAGTATGACCATCCAAAGAAGTTTTGCGATGGCTTTCATCAGCAGTGTTTTCTAGTAAGAGGCCTGCATTTGTATGAATGAAGCTTACGTATGTTAACAACAGATTTAACCTCAGCCCAGAGCTATACATGTGACAGCACAGCTATCTCATTGGATATCTCACTGCCAGGAGAATTTGAGACTTTTCATCCAGAAACAACTTCACAGTCGATCAATTAACATCCACAACAACCAGAGGATGGACACCGTCGGCTCACTCCCCATTCATCCAACATAACACACTTACTGTAGCACTGTTTCAGAGCCATGCCAAGTTTGAGGTTTATTTACAGCCAGCCTGGGGAGACCGTCTAGACACAGAGACACAACCATGCCATCAAAGACAGCAGCCTTTTGTATAGCTGCTGTGTTATGGGAAGTTTAAACGCCTATGATTATAGACCCTGCCATTTCCTTGATCAGATGTCAAGAGAGCAGCATCAACAAATATCTTGTAAAAATGTGCGTGGTGCCAACTCTACTCCACATCTGGTTTGTTTGCTGCAAACTCAGCTTTTTGAGTGAATATAGCATGCTCTGAGGAATTTATTGCTTCAATCGACAACATTTACCATCAACACTGATTGGACATCCACATAAAAGGTGGCAAATTTTCCCCTTAATTAAGTACAAATGAATCCCCTTAGACAGGCTCTGTGCTATATGCTAATAATAACTTCAAACCCTTTTTTCTTACTGTCTGACTTTGTCAGACTGCAGGCGGCGTGACGGCTGAACTACCGCCATTCATTTTCCTCAAGCACTTTTAAGATGATTATCTGTGGGTTTGGAAATCAACATCTTTTTTTTTTCCATCCTATGACCCGAGTGTGTTGATGAACATCGGAGCTTTATGGCAGATGATCCTCTATCTTTACAGAGACAGTGCAGGTCAGAACAATTGACATTACAAGACACAACAGGACAACAAGACCCCGTTCTATAATGAGGGTTTAGGGAGGTGTACAAAGGTCTCCGGAGATATTTGGAGCCTGAGGCAGATCTACAAATGATAAGCCTGCCTCGATGTCCAGCGCAGTCCTACGCAGGTCTGTAGATGTCCAAAAGGAATCCAGCAGCCCCTTGTTAGTGTGGACACTTGTGTTTTGTGGAAAATGAAAGGGAGATGGAGACACCTGATCCACTTTACTATACCCAGAGATAGAAAAAAATACATCAAAATCTATTTGATACAAGATTAATATTGTAAGTGTATCAAATTAAACTACAAGATATAGCACTAACACACTACTTATATATTATTTGTATTTTATGAATACATTTTCAAGGGAGCATGAAGGGAATATGATTTTATAACATGCATTTCCAAATGATACAAAGGGCCAGTGTGTAATAAACTGATTTGTTTGGTAACAATAGAACATGTCAACCTCTTAATGACGATGCTGCACAACACATGCGTGCGTTTAACAAGTTACACATTCTCGTGGCAGACATGAGTGTTATTATACCACAGTTCTGAAACAGCTTTTCTCCTTTTTTGCCCTGTAAAATACTTTAATTTAACAAATATGTTAAAATAGTTAAAGGGACTAATTCAAATTAACTCTCAAATATAAGGGCAAATGTTATGTTTTTTTTTCTTTACTTGTTAGAAATATACCAACCAGCACGTTTCAGCCACCTTAAGCTCCATTCTCATGCCTCTTGAACAAGCCTGGGTAAATTACCGGCCACACTGTCCAACTGCCGGTGCGTCAGTTTGCATACATGTGACGTCATCACGCAGACAGTTTCCGGGAAAGTATTTTTAAAATACAAAAATATAGAACACTAAAAGATTTTTGATAGAAAATACAAAATAATTACTATCAAATAGAAATTCCAAAATACTATTTTCTATTTAAAATGCGTATATGTAATACATTTATCAGAAATACTGTCCATCCCTGACTATACCTTATATAAAGCTTCAGTAGGCAACAAGTTTTTGGCATCATTGGGCAAAAATTCCATAATAACCTTTCAGCATATTGTAATTCAAGTGTTCTGAGAGAAAACTAGACTTCTGCACCTCCTCATGGCTCTGTTTTCAGGCTTTAGAAAATTTAGCTATTGGCTGTGCTCCGGCTGATGGGCGGTGCTTGTTATTTCCTCAAAAGATCTACACATGGCTGCCCGGTCACAAACGTTCTCATTTTACAGCTAAACAGTACACTACAAGATGATTCTGAAAACATTTGAGGAGAGAAATTAACTTAACTTAATATTGATTCATATTTGATCAGCGCTGCCTAGTTTGACCGTTTGATCGGAGCTCGCGAGTGATTGACAGCTGGCTGAACGGTAGACTCCAGATCAGCACTGGCTGGTTGTCTTCCTCCTGTCTGTGAAATCTTGCAGATGCCATTAGGAGCACCGGAGGACACAGAGGAACATGATTACCTGTCTCATGCACTACTGTCAGGATATAGTGACCGTTTTATAAAAATAACTTTTTTTTTTTATCATATTTGCTCCATTTCTCCCCACTGCTGCTTTAATGTTAATCTTCCATTATACAAAAGAGTCAGAGACAGTTTTTCTACCAGGCAGTAAATGACCAAAAACAACAGTAATATGTAAATAATAAATACCGTAGGGCAACTACACCTGAAATCATATTCAAATTTATATTGAAACAACCTAATGAAGAAAACAGACAACTATTTGGACATTTCTCACATTTTATTAGCATCTGTTAAAGTTTTAATTTAATTAAAAGTGATATTTACAAGATTCGACTGATACAATCCAAAATTCTATTCTCGATCAATAACTTTTGTTCAACAACAAAAGAGGCAATTCATTTGAAAAAAAAAATGAAAAGAACATAAAGGTTTGTACCTGAAGACGCTGCAGTATGTATGTTGGAACAAAGTTCTGAGTGACTGCTGGAAAAACACTGTTTATGTCTCCACATGTTCCTGAGGGGCAGCCTGCTAGCACACAGTCCAGCAGCAGTGTGTGTGTCTGTGTGTGTGTCTGTATGTGTGGAGGTTCAGGCTCTGCAGATCTAGCTGTAGTTCCTCAGGTACACCAGTCTGTGGGGCTGGAACTTCTCCCGACACAAGGGGCACTCTGCCTGTTGGATGTATAACACAAACACACACGTGTGACAATGTTACATTTGCATACACAGAGACACACGGTTGTGGGCATATTCAAGTTGACGTTAAGACCAGATGCAGGAGGCAGATTCTGTCCAAGAAAAGTAGAAAGTATTCGCGCACTGGATTGTAGCTCCCAAAACTGTTATTGGAACTAAACGTTTTGACCCTACTGGGCTTTTGCCTCATGAAGGTCTGGTCGGGTGAAAATGTCTCCTGTTGAGTTAAATGTATAATAGGAAATAATTAACTAAAAAACAATGTATAGGCTGATACAAAAATAATCCCTCTCAATCATCACTTATGCCCCACTAGAGGTGTGTGGTGGTGTTTGTTTCTGCAGAGACTCTGCAGCCCTCTGCCTGGATTTTCTCTTTCCTCCTTACTTTGCTTTACTTGGGACTCTTCTGGGCGTGTACAAACAGCCTTCGCCGCTTCGTCACACTCGGCTTCTGATACCGAGGCGCATGTCTCCACATACACAGAGGCTGTATTTCACGGCTGAGAACAGGTTGTGTTATGTGCCTGTGTTCCAGTGATCCCCCTGCTCCTCCCTGTGCTGTGAGAGCAGATATGATCGGTGTGTATCTACGAGAGCAGAGTCTGACATGTGATTTGTTTGGTGCCAATTGGACACTTATCAGTAGTCAACCTCTATAGATTTTGAAAATGTAGCCTTGATTTTCAGGGCTGTTGCAGTTTCATCCTTGTTTGATTATACTGAGTGTGTAGAATGTAATTACAACACACACTGCCTTAATTAATGTAAATCACTTGATACCAACAATAAGAAACAATAATCTCCTTGGAAATCGTCCCTCAAAACATGATGCCTTTCAAAACGAGGCAAAAGTGAGCATGGCTCACATACCCCTGCTCACTGCTCGACCCCTACTAAAGTAGGGCCAAAGGTTTTGCCCTTTTGGAACTAATGGAAGTAGTCTATTGAGCACAATCTAGCTTGTTATTATCATACATTTTGGACATCCCGGACTTCTAACCCCAAAAGGCACAACTAGACCACGCTGTCCACCATCATACCAAATTTGAAGTTCCTAAGTTAAATAGTTTCCGAGTTCTGCTCCGAAAGTGTGAGACGCGATAGAAGGACGGACGGAAGGACGGACACACGGAGCTCTATATACCCCCGACTACGTTGTCGCGGGGGTATAATAAATCTGACACAAAAAGGTTCAGTAAATGACAACAAGATAAAAGTCGTGCCATAAGCCTGACCTTGGTGTTGCACCACTCAGTGATGCATTCCCAGCAGAAGAGGTGTCCACAGGGGGTGGAGGTGGAGTGCCTCCTCTCCTCCAGGCAGAGGATACAGCTGGCAGCTCTGGGTCCAGATCTGTGTGTGCGCTGAGGACTGGAGACAAGACAGTTCAAAGAGTTCAGCATTAAACTCAAGTCACGTATTTCATTATTTTACTGCCACACACTGCTGATATTACAAACAGTCTAGTAGTTCTTACAGTGGCTGGTTTTCATAGATAGCTAGACTCTAAAATCCTGCCATGACATTAAGAGATGGGGAACAGTCTTCACATCTCCAGGAGCTGAGTCCTTTGGTGTGGACCTGGTCCTGTACCTGAGAGTCCTGTAGAGCTTCCACTCCTGCCTGGCTCTCTGTTTCTGTCTGAAGTTGTTAAGCTGCAGACACATGGTGATGAGTAGCTGCAGGAGGGACAGCGCCCCCAACAACCTGTAGCTGCTCCTGATGGTCACGTCATCGCTGTTGAGCCCCATCACACGCAGCTATGTACATAATGTAATATGTAAACATCTTTAATCTGCCAGATCACACACACACATTTCTAAAAAAAAACAATACATTCATTAATATAAATGTGACAGACAAAATATTAGAGTGCATTAGTTTTAGCTATGTGTAGCTAATAAACTGGCAATCGAGTGTATTTTGACATTGCACACAAATCTGAGGTTTGGTGCAATAAACCGTGAAATCGTGGGCAGTCTTCAGGACAGAGTTATTCATTACTGTGTGTCCCATACTGGCACCCTGCCCGCTCAACAAATGGTAAACTAATTAACTAGATTCTAACAATGGTTAGCAAATATGTTACAAAATGCTGAAAAGCTGAGAAACAACAAACGGGGTATATTTAGCTGAAACATGGTGGAGGGGTAGTGTGATGTGGATAAAGTGACAGCGTATGTAACACAGTTTGGGGGAATCTGCAAGGTCTACTGTAGAAAACTGACATCACTGAGTTTGTCATGGTCTTCTTTATCTTTTGACATGATTAAACTGTATGTATATATGTGTTGTGTAAGTTCTGGAACAAATGAACGTGAGTATGTAAACTGTCACTGTGGTCAAGTTCTTACTCAAGTTGTTTTTAAGGGTTAGACTGAACATTGCAATGGTCATTAAAGATCAGATTAAATGAGCAGTTAGGGCTGGATGTTATGCCCAAAATCATCTATCCTGATATATGTAATTTCATAACGATATACAGTATATCAATATATAGGATGTTTTCTGCTAATTCAATAAATAAATGCTCTATATCAGTGGTTCTCAAACTTTTTACAACAAGTACCACGTCAGAGAATATTTGACTCTCCGAGTACCACCGTTATGACCGATGTTAAAATACAGTAGCGTAGGCCTACCCTATTCTGCAATAAACAGTTCACGCAGGAAGCTAATTTATTCCTAATAATAAAATGACTTATTGTTGACTTTTGTCAGCAACAGCCACGCTGTACAAAGGGGTAGCACTAGAACTGGCACTTAAGCTCTTCCATAAAAACATAATAATATTTCCCGTTTGGAGCCACGATTGTAGTGTTTTTGAACCCTTCATCATTTTGGTTACTATGTTGTCATCACAGTTAAGCTTGTAAACTAATTGTGGATGTTTGCACGCACTACTACCCAACTACGTAGCTGCTACGTGGCGGGGTGGTAAGGCGTGCAAATTATTTTTTTGTTTCATAATAAAAATATTACAGCAAAGCCAAAACTTATTTTAAATCCCATTTCAATGATCTCATCATGGTTAAGGTATTTTCATTTGTAGTAGTATTTTGATAGTATTATATGTTTTTAACTTAATTTTATTTCATTTTTTAAAAAATATTTCAGAGAATTCCTCCACGTACCACTAGAGAGAGCACGCGTACCACCAGTGGTAAACGTGATACACGACACCAGGGAGATTGTCATCACTCTCTGACTGCCTGACTATTTATGTATACTCCTGAGTGAATTTAATACTAGACAAATGAAGAGTATGGAATACTTTCGCATTTAAGTAAGACTTTTGTGACAAATTTAACAGTTTCAAGTGAAATTATAGAGAAAAATGAATATTTCCAACTATACACTGACTATGTTTACATCCACGCACACCAATACAGAGTAATCAGATTAAGACAATATATGACACTAATGTTAAGTGTGATTTTAAAAACAAAGCTGCAATCTTTCAGATTTTTCTGACGAATTTGAGTTATTACGTGCTTGGTATCATAAGTTTAGACGATGTAATTTTGTATCACGATATCTTGATATATGATTTCATCATAGTACGATTCCATTGAAAGATGATAATTATCATACTGAATCATCATCTAGTCCTACTTGAACTTGCTGGAAAGCTGCTACTTCTTAGGAAACTCTAAAGTGTGTAACTAAAAAGTCCAACCAATAAAATAAACGTGTTTTTAACAATCCTGCCTTTTACCTGTTCTATCAAATTAAACAGCATTTTCCCCTCATAATTAGGTGAATACATTATGGCGGTGGTACAAACATATGAATTTGGATATTTGGTTGAGAGCGTGCATTGACATGAATGATGTATGAATGCAGACATTGTTATAAATGTCAATTTATTACTCATGTATTTGTCATACAAATATATATAAATAAATAGTTTTTTCTATTCAGTCATATAGAGATATACTGTATATGACACATGTAAAAAAAACAAAACACCTACATAGCCGATACCAGCCGCCCTCTTGGACAGGTGGTAGAAGGAGCCGCTGATGTAGAACAGAGCCACGTGGAGTCGGTGCAGGAGGGTCAGACTCTGATGGAGGACAAACACGGCCGGCTGGCACGCCTTCCTCTGGGGCTCCGACAACAGCCCCACCGCCCGCTGCATCCATCTCCTCAGCCAAGACTCCAGGCTCCACAGCCCGGACGCCGCCCGCCGCTGCCTGAGACCGCTTCGGCCGTCCTGCCCACATTCCAGCTCGTTCTCCAGGCACACTAGGACCTTGTCAAGGAGGTACGGAAAGAAGGAATGGCAGAGGACGAAGAGGCCTCGTCTGGACCGAGAGGGGACTCTACGTTTGGTGGGATCCACCTGCACGATGTTGACATACTCCTCGCCCAGGGTCTGGTTACCTGGGGAGGAGAATGATACAAATAACTATTAATGAATCATAAGACAACTAATTAAACATACATGAAGTAAAGTGAGATTTCATGTTGGTTTGGTGGGCAACTACCTGAGAATGTTGTTAAACCGTAGTATGCAAGGTCTGACAGCAGCTCGATCTCTCTCCTCCAGTCCAGCCATCTTTTGGATCCTACAGAAAGTTCAACAAATGTTAATATTGAGAACAAGTGCTGAATTTCCTACACACACTGGCACACAGAGTGACCATTAAATTTAATAAACAAAAAAAAGTAGCGTGAGACTGAGCAGATGCACAGTATTAAGTTTGGGTCTCATAAACATCCACACCAGCGCTGAGGTAGTTAACCATATCATTGTTGTTGTTTATTTATTCAGTGATACACAGTTACATCAGAAATGTACAAGGACTTAAATCCCTTCCCCTCATTTATTCAGGTCTGCTCCTCTTACGCACTCACTCACGCTTCTCTCTTCTCCATACTCATTCATTTATTCATTCGTCCATCTTCTGTCTCCCCCTCCACATTCTCACATTGACACCCACCCACTCTTCATAATACCCGCCCTAGACCCCACTCATTAACAGAGAATGGACAAGTCGAAAAGTTTTGGAGAGGGATTATATATTTTTTAATAATATTAATAACATTAATAATTTTTTAACAAAAATAAAACAATAATATTAATAATTACGTTTTTAGCAATTTATAGCGTTTACTCTTCAACTCTGCATTTACCCAACAAAGCAGCATTTATATCTATCTATCCATTTTTTTAATATGTTTATTATAATATAAATAATATTAAATATTATTTATTTAATATAACATAATGTAAACTATAATTTTAATATATAATTTATTACTATATATATTATATTATGATATGAAAATATGAATAATTACTTGTTTAGCAATTAATAACGTTTACTCTTCAACTCTGCATTTACCTAATGACAAAGCAGCATTTCTATCTATCTATCTATCTATCTATCTATCTATCTATCAGTTTTTCAAATATGTTTATTATAATGTAAATAATATAAAATATTTTTTTTAATATAATATAATTTTCACTACAATTTTAATATATTATTTATTACTATATATTTATGCAAATATTAATTATGTTTTTAGAAATAAATAATATTTACTCTTCAACTCTGCATTTACCCATTGACAAATATATTATATATAATACATACAGTCTCCAGTCCACCAAAACACCAGGTGGACAGCAGAAACCAGTTATAACGTGAATAAACTCAGAAACTTCACATGTCAGTGAAGGAAACTATCTGATTTGATACTGACCGGTGTATTATTATTTTGATATTATTAAATGTATGCCGAATTGATGAGAAAAAGAGACTGACTGCACCTCCTAGTTTGCTCTAAGATACTGTATGTTAAAGTGAAGACTAAGTGCGTTCAAGTTGAACAAACTCACCAGCGAGGGTTTGGAAAGCTTCGTTCGCGTTGTTTCTCAGGAAGGTTTGATAATATTCATCCTTCTGACTGGACCGAATCAACTGGGACTGGTTAGCAGGAGCGAGCGGCATGTTAAGTTAACAACAGAGAGATAATCTCTATTTGACAGCAGGTTAGTCCAGTAAGACACCAGCAGCCTGCAGCCTAAAACTGCTGAATGCTAAGAGACTAGAAAACACTCAAGATGCTGCAGGAGAAAGAGCTCACCGAGAGCCTCCAACAAGCTGACCGAGCTACCTGTCTGCTGTCAGTCTCTTTACTCTGCATGGTCGCAATATGCACTAATATTCACCAGTAAATCAATGATTGCTCATGAATACATGAAACAAGTAGGAAGTTGATGCTCTGACAACAAACAAAACAGACTGATATAATGAAGCCCATAGCTCACAGTGCCACCTGCTGGCCGGAGGAGGCATTACAAGCTCACTGTCAACTAGACATGGCGAATGAAGTCAGTTTGCAGGACTTAGTGCAGGGGTCAGCAACCTTTACTATCACAAGAGACATTTTAGGTAAAATAATAATAAAAAATCTGTCTGGAGCCACAAAACATGTGAGCATTGTGATGAAGGTAACACAGCTTATAGTCTAAGTATATAGTATATAAGTCTAATGCAGTGAGAGCCAAAGAGCAAATGTAGTACGGAGTATTAGGGCCACGTTGATGGAAAAAACATCTGAGATTTCCAGAATAAAGTCATAATATTACGAGAATAAAAGTTGTAATATTATGAGAATAAAGTCAACTTTAGGAGAAAAAAAGTTGTAATATTACGGGAATAAAGTCATAATTTTACAAGAAAAAAAGTCGCAATATTACGAGAACAAAGTCTTAATTTTACGAGAAAAAAAGTCGTAAATATTACGAGAATAATGTCATAACTTTAAAAGAAAAAAAGTTGTAATATTACGAGAAAAAAAGTCTTAATTTTGAGAGAAAAAAGTCATAATATTATGAGAATAAAGTCATAACTTTACAAGAAAAAAAAGTCGGAATATAACGAGAATAAAATCATAACTTTATGAGAAAAAAAAAATAACACGTAAAATTACTACTTTATAATGTTATGACTTTATGTCGTACCGTCGTACCATAGACCTACAACAATGATAAATACAAATGAAAATGTAAACAACAAACAGTTATTCATTTCCATTTTTAAAAATCCACAGGGAGCCACTGGAGAGGAGCTAAAGAGCCGCATGAGGCTCCGTAGCCGCAGGTTGCAGACCCCTGACTTAGTGGTATAAACTCCCCTCATCATAACTCTTAGCTATTTGAAAAGGAATTAAAGTTTCATCTCATTATCTGTCTTTATGTTTTTACTTATTAATACCTATTAAAATTGCCCAACACCAACACAACTCATTTGAAAGGTCTCGAAATGATTTTTTCATATTTTATTCATCAAGTTACCTGTTCAATTATACTACAGTTATGCGCACATTTTATTTCCCAACATGAAGGTCTAAATTTAATCATTCTTATTATGCCTAAATGATGAAATGCTGCATGTTTAAAGTGGCAGTAGGCAGTATATTTTTGGTATCATTAGGCAAAAATTCCATAATAACCTTTCAGCATATTGTAATTCAAGTGTTCTGAGAGAAAACTAGACTTCTGCTCCTCCTCATGGCTCTGTTTTCAGGCTTTAGAAAATCTAGCCCGTGACAGGAGACTTTGACCAATCACGGGTCATTTCCTTGAGAGAGCGTTCGTATTGGCTGTGCTCCGGTCAGGTGACCGGAACTTGGCGTTCCTTCCCCAGATTTCACAATGGCAAAGACTTTTCTCATTTTACAGCTAAACCGTGCACTACAAGATGATTCTAAAAACATTTGAGGTGAGAAATAGGCATTAACGTAAGTTTGACCGTTTGGTCGGAGTTCGAGAGTGATTGACAGCCGGCTCTCATAGACGGCAGCTGGACAGCAGACTCCAGATCAGCTCTTACTGCTTGTTTTCCTCCTGTATGTGAAATCTTGCAGATGCCGTTAGGAGCACCGGAGGACACCGGAGGACACAGAGGCACATGATTTTTTTCAGATTACCTGTTTCATGTTC
Source organism: Sebastes umbrosus (assembly GCF_015220745.1). NCBI lineage: Eukaryota > Metazoa > Chordata > Actinopteri > Perciformes > Sebastidae > Sebastes > Sebastes umbrosus. The sequence continues at coordinate 8,122,756 of NC_051274.1, forward strand.
TACTTTCACGATATAGCGACCGTTTTATAAAAATAACTTCTTTAATCATATTTGCTTCAATCTCGCCTACTTCAGCTTTAAAGGTTTATAAATGTGCAGGTAATACAACAACACAACCTAATAAGTATCCTAACATCAGACCAATATTATGAGACATTTTTAATTATGCTGTATACCTTTTAACTGCACCTCTAACATTTGCATTTATTGCGATGTTGCAACCGCTGCTGCAAACCACCCTGTGCAAGTTGCTACAAAGCGCTCTTCTACCTGTGTAAGTAGGTTAAGTGCATTCATTCATTCATTCATTCGTTCATTCAAGGCTCAGGCAGCTCAGCCCGGAAAAGTTGCAGAACCAGTTCCTTTGTCTCCTTAGTGCTGCCCCCTGAGCCTGCCAGGTATACGGTAACCACTACGGAGAACATCCCATTGTAAGCCCACTCCTATCCTTTTACAGTGACTTTTCTCAGTACTTGTATCAACAGTCTGTCCCACCATCCTGCACACCAGGAAGTTGAACTTTGCTCTCAGTGAGGGGAGGAGCTGGGCTTTTCCTTTCCCTCCTCCTCTTTAAGTTGGGAGCTACTTGTAACACAGTGTGTTGCAGATGGAAGGTGGACGGAGGTGGGAAGCACTTTGCTGCTGGGACTAAACCACTAACGAGCACACAGGACAGGGAGAGTCTGGATTTCCACAGGTAAGACACTAATTTGACTGGCTGCATGCACCGTGTGACGTTCGACAACAAACTATAGTTTGTTAGCTATAAGCTGGTTTCAAGGCATCAGCCCAGACAGGATTTGGAAAGGCTGATAACAACGTTTTAATGATCACATCTGCTGTACTTTGGAATTAACATGTTTAAATTAGCCCTTTTATAGTCCTCAGAACTTCCCCCTGAAGTTGATTCAGATCAGACAACAGAAAGGTAAATCTCTTCCTTGACACATGCTCCAGTCGGTTCAGGTAAATGTTTTCAGCAGCACAGTTGTATGTTGTGTGTTCTTACATTCAATAAATCAGGTGCATTACATTCACCATGTTTGAGCAGAGCAGATCAGATTCTTAGAGGCCAACAGAAGTGAGTCAGGATGATGATAACAGATAAAGATCACCACGTGTACTTGTGTAGAGTTATCACAATAGTACGGGATCACAGTTATGGCTTCCAGTACACAGCTGCTGTATCATTCCAGTCTTGTTAGGACGGAGAGCCTTGCGGCTCTAAATATTGAGTTAGTCCGTTTTTCTTTGGGCCGTCTGCAGTCTACTTAGTGGTCAGATAGAAGAGGTTTAAACAGTGATTAGTCAGTCTAGTCCATAGTATGCTCAGCTGATATTCCAGCTAACCCTAGACTGACCTTCTATTTCTATTGTGACATTTGAAGAAGAGCTTTGCTAAAGCTAAACACGTTCCAGCTGTTAATTCCAGCTTGTTACAGGCTGCACTTGACACAGAAACAGGAACCTGTTCCTATTTAAATCTGCACACATTTTGATGCTAAGCTTCCAGCTTCTTTCACCAATGACTGATGATTGTTTTTTACATTCTTATTGAACTGTTGCTCAGAGGCATCTTTGTCTCTTTCTGCCCTTTCAGTCGTCAGTCTGGTTGAAACAGCGGTTTGTTCTCCATGTACAAAAACAAACCCTTCATATGAAGTAACAGAGCACTTTCTACAAGCTAAAGGCATGAAGACAATTCAGACATATAGAGTAGTCCTCTTAGACATCTGCCTGGATCCAATCAAGCTCTTGTGGCAGGAGATGACTAACTTTTGAACGGTATAGTGTAACGGACCTAAAACGACATATCCCTGTATGTGTGGAATTGTTGTTTTCACGTGTTATGACTTACATTGTGAACTATTTGAAAATTGCATGTGCCTACATAATCTGAATTTACCACAAAGGAAATGGTGTTTTCAAATGAGATATTACATGTGAAATTCCTGGACATCAAATGTGTCTATAAAATATAAATTTATCTCAAGTGAGATGTTTGTTCACATATGATATTAAATGTAATACTGGTGTTTTCACATGTGCCTATCATTATATTAATTTATTAGTATGAAAGTATCACAAGTGTTTAACATGTGATATTACATTGATTGTGATTTATCGAATCATTTCAGATGTGAAATTATGAAAATCACCTATGGTTATATCAAATATCTGAAAAAACAACGTGTGTTTATATGTGAATTTTTCCACATATAAGCACATTCACTGTATCAACTGTATCATATCAGAGGTTGACAGCACTGTATAGGCCAAATATAACTTTTAATGGCCAATATCAGTATAATTTATTGTTTCTTATTTTATGGTAATCATAATTTAAACTGGATTGGTGAAGCTAAACTGAGTACACAAGTACAAAATAACAATAGAGTATACGGGAGCTGTTGTATCGAGTTTGTGGGTGTCAGGTTGTTTGTAAAGAGACATCCTTAAAGGACCCCAGAGACAGGCACTCAAACCGGAAAGAAGCAGATGAACTGAGGCAACACCTGCTGAGGAGACACTGAGCAAGTTATTTCCATAATTACCTCAGGCAACATCTGTTTCAGCTGTGGTATCAAACACATGTCAAGTCTGGGATTCACACTGAACTACGCGCACACACACACACACACACGATTGTGCGATATTCTGCATGTTGGATGGCTTAGATGCATTTAGGGTTTGTGGACCTGGGGGACTCCCCAGGAGGTCCATGAATGCCTGAGGTGCTTCAGGGATCTTTGACAGGACCCCGGAGACCTTGAACTGATTCTACAGGCTTTTGTGTCCAGTGGACCGTTTTAACAGCAGACATTTTGACTCGTCCAAGCAGGAAAAGCACAGGAGAAATTACTAACATTAACAATGGCTCAGTTCCATTAAAGCTAGGGTAGATAATGTATTTTCAAAACTTTTTTTTTCAATTGTTGAAATTCTCGTTACATCCCGACAGCAATCAATAACTCAAATGAAATGATTGGACGGGCTACCTGCCTGCCTACCTGCGCGCACTCTTCCCCTTGCACTCATTCGGAATCACATGAGTCTACCACAAGCTGCTAACGTTGTTTACGTTCATAGTGATCATTTTGGGGGAGTGGCTTTGGAGGGAGGCCTGAAGGGACGGACTGTCAGTGTTGCAACCTTGGCGACATTCTCGCTATAGATTTAGTGACTTTTAGAGCTAGTTAGCTGCTAGCTACTGGGCTGTGTATTTCGGTTGGCTCATTTTTAAAATCAAGCTCACTCTGGCTGGTTTCTCCAATGTTACTGACCCCAGCTGTAAGTGTCCCAGCAAGGCTGCATTCACACCAGATCAGGTGTTGCGGCGAAAACGCAGGTTATCCCATTCATTTTGAATGGGGTTAGTGCTGCGGCTACAGCGGCTGCAGGGGGTGGCGAAAAACAATGCAGCGGCCTGCGGTAGAAAGTTGACACATAATCAGCTTTTGGCCTAGCCATGAGGGAACAAAAGACCTTGGGACCATTAATGTGACTCTCCGACACCGCCGCACAACCCTACGGTGAATCACTGCAAAGCCTGATCTGGTGTGAATACAGCTTTAGCTATTCCAGTGAGCCAGTATGCACAATACCCAGAGATGTAAAATCCTGTCCCAGACTATTATAAACCTCCTGTACAGTGTTGTGTGTCTGAGAAGCCTTCAGACTTATGGATCTGTTACTCAAACTGGACTTCCTGGATTGTATTTCATGTCCCACCGGTACCTGAAGCAGCACACCCCCAACGCAGCCCTCTGCATTGTTTTGAACGCAGGGCTGGTTTCAGTCTGAACGGCCACTTCATCTAAGCAAAGCTTAACCATAAAGTTGGCAGATTGGTAAACACTGGCATGAATTTTTTGGAATGGTTTTGGATGACATCATTCGTCTGTGCCCTCCAAACGAATGATGACATCATTCGTTTGGAGGGCATATACGAATGATCCTGCTGATAGGGGTGTCAGATTAGAAATTGATTATATGAGTTGTTTCAGAAAGGTAAGTACAAATTATGTATTTTTATCCTTAAGTTTGGTGGACTTGTTGAGAATTTCAAATTCAGACTTTTTCATTCAGTGGTGGCCTCAGCAGTAAGCTCTCCATGTACAGCGCTAAATCAAGTACTTTAATGCTTAAGGCCTCAGGATGCTTCAAACAAAGTTCTTGTCAGATCGTCTAACAGCATGTAAAAGCCCCTTTCTGAAGGGGAAACTTGTTGAAACAGACAATCACGCCCACTTCACGACCGCCCAGGTTTTTGGTTTCTGTTTCGTTCATTCGAATCCTCACGCAACTACTTCTGCCACTTTTTTGCAGAGAGACGGTCTAAAAGTGTGCGCAGTTATCAACATTTATGATTCATCCTCCGTTCTCCAACCCCTCCCCTCTTTATGACGGCAGGCTTTTCGTCCCGCCTTCGATGTCGGGCCATTTGGAACAGATATAAATACTTTTGCCGTTAGATGTGGTTGGTTACACGTCGTAGTTAATTTGAAGGATACCAAGACCATAAGTGTTCCTACTTTGTGTAGTAGAGTGCAGATACAGGCACATGAAGTGAAGTTTCCAGTCTTAAGAAACCTGTTCAAGTGCATTTTTTTTACAACTTGACATATTTATGGTGAACAGACTGCTGATTTCCTCAACTCGTAGTACCTGGGGGTGGGAAAGTCATATATCACACAGTGCAGACACTACAAGTACTCACAGTAAATCTTGTTTAACCCTTGGTTTAATGCAAGTACAGTAGTCTGTCTGAGTGACTCGAAAGCATGAGAGGCGCTTTGCCACATTCTACCACACAGAATGTTTCAGAGAATATGAATTGTACCATATGACTTTTTATGAGGCCATAAGGTAAAACAAACAGGGGGGTTTGTTTGGTGGTGATAGGACTGTGCACACTCAGAGTGACTGTATGAACTGAATGCCACATAGTCAAAAACTTTCACCCTTCATAGATAATAGATATCCCCATTTATGCATTATAAATTCAATTTATTTTGTTATCAAAGCAGTATTTTACAGATTTGACATGTCAAAGTCAGTTTGCTCATCGTGGGGAGGACTACACACCCTTTAAAAACATTGGAAACAATAGTAGAAAATGACTGAAGCGACATTGCGTGGACTGGGAGATCACACATTTTGAAAAGAAAAGCTGTATTACAAACTCAAGGGTGAGGAGTTTGAAAGATGTGAACACGTACCAGATAGGGAGGGTCTAATGAAATACACTACTGAGTTGCACTGTGGGAAGTTCAGGATCCATAGATTTTGGTGCTTGACCCTTTCTATAGGGTCAAAAAGTCAGGATAACTTGGCCTCCGCTGTGATTTTGGTGCTTCTTTTTTAAGCTCTCTCTGGTAAGTTGTTCAACTTTATGTACGTAAGTGCAACACTAACTCACTGGAGGCGGGACTCATTAACATACAGTAATGATCTGTAGCAACTTGCATAGGAGAGAACTGAAGGAGACACATTTTCTTATTGTCAACAAATCCCTTGAGCAGACCAAATGTGACAATGAGTTAGTCCGTCTCTCAATACTTTCAATCTTCCATCAGCCAAAAGCCCAGTGGTAAATCGTTGCAAATGGCTCAAGTATATAGTTTCAATATATAGTTGCCCAATATAGTTTTTATCACATGTTACTCTAACAGGAGGAAATGCTGAATTTGCTGAGGACTATTTTCAGCGGCGGATTAATCCACATTTCGTGCTCTTGTATTTGTGGCAGCAGGACGGTAGAATAACCTACAGTGTGTGTGTTACTTCATGATAATGAAGGAACATGTCACCCAGTGCACAGTGTGGCTCATTAATGTCTTTTTAATAGTTTTTTTAAGCTCTATGGCCCAAAGGAAGAAGATATATCAGTTTTACAATACTTGTTACATGTATTGTTTTTTCACAGGGTTTGTTGACAACAAGAAAATGTATCAATAGGGTAAAAAAGGAAGCTTTTACAATTTCCACTTGAAATATATTTCAGAGGATTAATTGGAAACGGTGTTGCCCTCTCTGACTGAGTATGAGGCCTTATTCCTCTCAGTTATTAACTTATTCATAGTGTACACTTCATCATGTGTGATGTTTCATTTGCATCTTTCTCAGTGGATTAAATCACAGCTTACTGCCCTATTTCATTCCAATGAATATCAAATAGCGGTGATTTACATTTCAGTTCAAGTCAGGTCAAGTCAGTATCAAAGATCACAAATTTGCCTCAAGGGGCTCCACAGTCTGTACAACATACGACACCTTCTGTCCTTAGACCCTTAAATCAGATGAGGAAAATCTCCCCAAATAACTGTTAACAGGGAAAATATGGAAGAAACCTCAGGAAGAGCAACAGAGAAGGGATCCCTCTCACAGGACCTAATTCATCACCATGGCAACCAGACTGTAATTATTCAACCCCGTGAAGATGAAACCAGTTTAGACGAATTTACTGTTCATTAGACAGACCACAAATGAGACAAGAATTAACACAACACAGCGACTCTCTCTCACTCACTCTCTTCTTCACCGTCTCCTCCTGGCGAGGCGGCCGTCTGGCTGCTGCTGCACCGAGGAGCCGTGTTGCAGAGGTCCGCTGATTGAAATGCAGTTTCGGGACATTTTGGAGGTTCACCATCCACCAGCACCGGCCGCTCTCACCTGAGCTCCAGCACCGACACCGCACCGGGCTGCACTGTGATTCGTTTATTTCTCTAACGGGACTTTTCTCTCGTTTTCATTTGGGCTGAAAGTTGTCCCGTTGTTCGAACCTGTTAGAGGTCTGCAAACCTCCGGTATCGACTGCTTTCCATTAATTTATCTCCAGCAGGAGGAGACAGTGAAGAAGAGAGCGAGTGAGAGAGACAGTCAGTGTGTTGTGCTAACTCTGCCGGTGGGATTTTGTGTAATTCACTGCGTTGATTTCACCCGTTCACCGCACACACACAAATGCCATTGTGAAAATAAACACACTAAACTAAGGTGGAGGAAAAAATAAAATGAAAACCCTCAGTTAGCTAATGCAACAAGTTGGGTTAGTAAACTACACCTAACTAGTTAACTAACTAGAAAGACAAACTGACCTGCGCAAGTTTCGAGGATGACGTCTGACCTGCAGCTTCTACTTTAGTCATACACCATATTCACGTTTGACTAACAACCTTCTTCTTTTAACTTTGAGCACAAAATTAAGTTTCTGTCAAAAAAATTAGGGGGCTTTAATGATGCATTGAGATGGATAATGAAAGTGTGATGTCCATACTCCAGAGGAAGGGAACAAACAACAGACAACATGTTCATCAGTGAGCTTTAGGTGTATTTTTTAACAGAACCAGGCTAGCTGTTTCCCCCTGCCTCCAGTCTTTTATGCTAAGCTAGGCTAACCACGTCCGGACTCAAGTTATATACTTATGCTGCGTTCCATTTGCCTCGAAAATTGGAAATCGGAGCTGGGAATGACGTCACAAGCGAGTTGAGCGTGTTGGAAAACAACTCATTACACATTATTTTGCGCCTACAAACACCATAGTAACATGCCACACGTAGAATTTGGACAGTACTGTGTACGACTGATTTAATGAGACACAAATAAGACAGAAGGGCTAATAAACAGTAGGCCTATATTACAACAGCTTTCACTTCTGTTGCTGCGCGGAGCAGTCATCTTGGATTTTGAGGTCGGGGTTGGCGAGGTTCTCTTGACTGTCCGACTTGGAAATCCGATTTCAGGGGGCGTTCTAGGTGAAAGTTTTGACTGGAAAGTCTGAAATTCCAACTTAATTTGAACACGACATTATATCTCACTCTCGGAAAGAAAGCAAACAAGGTATTTACCAAAATGTTGAACTTTTCCTTTAACCAATCATTATATTGCATTTGCACATTGTTCTTAGTGTGCGTGTGACTGGAAAAGGTGTGTTCAGAATGTATTTTTGATGAGGACTTTTTTTTATTATGTAGACTGCCATCAACTAAAAGGAATCATTAACATAACTAGATGACTTGTTATTCTGCCAACTCATTGGCAAACTAACAAGTGGCAGCATGTGTGTATCATGTGTACCATCCAGCACTCATTACATTACAAAATCAATCGCATCTTAAACACTGAGTAGTGGGAATAGCAATTAACGTGTGTGTATGTGTGTGTAATTAGCACTGCAGCACATCTAGACAAAAGTGACAGCAGGTTCAAACACGACAAAATGTACATTTACATTCCAAGACGTAGAGACCACACATTCTGTTCTTTCATTAACCCCCAATGCCCCCCCCCCTAAAAAAAACAGAAAACAAACTCCAATAGTGTCTTTGTTAGTTTGGAACACACTTCCTGACCTTTTCAGAGTTGCATTTAATTTTTCTTCCGTACCAAATAATTTCCTACTTTTCATCTTGTGCATCTGGTTGCGAGTCACTCTGACCTTTTCAGATACGTTGCCCACATTGCCGACTGTTCTGTATCGTCTGGTTGACCATATAGAAAAGTAAACCACATCTGACTTGGAAATGAGCCGTGAGATAACTTGTTTTTTGACTGTCAAATGTCTGATGGTGGAGTAAGGTCTCTGGAGAGGGATTTTTTTTTCTTGCCCTTTAGAACCATGATTGCTTTGCAGAGCAATACTCCGATCAGCCATAACATTATGACCACCTGCCTAAGTAGTTCCCCCTTTTGCCGCCAAAACAGCCCTGAGCCGTCGAGGCAAGGACTCCACTAGACCTCTGAAGGTATGCTGTGGTATCTGGCACTAAGCCGTCAGTAGCAGATCCTTTAAGTCCTGTAAGTTGCGAGGTGGGGCCTCCGTGGATCGGACTTTGTTTGTCCAGCACATCCCACAGATGCTCTATTGGATTGAGATCTGGAGAATTTGGAGGCCGAGTCAACACCTCCAACTCGTTGCCATCCACATGATGAAAAAGAAAACTTGATTCATCAGACCAGGCCACCTTCTTCCATTGCTCCGTGGTCCAGTTCTGATGCTCACAAGCTCAAAAGCGTAGGCGCTTTTGGCGGTGGACACGGGTCAGCATGGGCACCCTGACCGGTCTGCAGCTACGCAGCCCCGTACGCAACAAACTGCGATGAACTGTGTGTTCTGACACCTTTCTATCAGAACCAGCATTAACTTTTTCAGCAATTTGAGCTCCAGTAGCTCTTCTATTTGATCGGACAACACGGGCCAGCCTTCGCTCTCCATGTGCATCAGTGAGCCTCGGGTCTGACCCTGTCGCCGGTTCACCGGTTTTCCTTCCTTGGACCACTTTTGGTAGATCCTGACCTCTGCAGACCGGGAACATCCCACAAGAGCTGCAGTTTTGGAAATCCTCTGACCCAGTCGTCTAGCCATCACAATTTGGCCCTTGTCAAAGTCGCTCTCATCCTTACGCTGGCCCAGTTTTTCTGCTTCCACCACATCAACTTCAAGGACAAAATGTTCACTTGCTGCCTAATATATCCCATCCACTGCCAGGTGCCATTGTAAGGAGATAATCAATGAATGTTATTCACTTCACCTCTCAGTGGTCTTAATGTTATGGCTGATCAGTGTATGTTTCCCATGTTAATCTCGGCACCTGATTTAAATTTAAATTTAGTCTTTTAATGAAAATGTATAGTTACATTTTATTCATTCAACCCTAGGCTAGTTTAGTTTAGTCAACGAAAAGGCATTTCAGTCGAGTTTTTGTCTAATTCAGTCACATTTCCATCATGCAATTTAACCATTCTGCAGCAACAGCTGTCATCGTCAACATCATTGTCAATGATTACAGATGTTGCGTTAGGATTAGTTTGCTTTTTTTAAAAAAAATCTTGCCGTACAGGCCTATATGTTTGTCCCAGCTGTTCTGTTGTTGCTTCTTGTCTAATTTTCAGTTAGACTGTAATTGCATTTAGCCTTTAGATTAAAGGGACTGTTTGTAACTTTGTAAGCGTATAAATGTAGCGGGTCTGCACACATGCGCGCTCGCATATGCGCGCTCGCGTGTGGCCGGAGCCTTGTCTCCTCTGCCTGCTCGCCTTCACTCAGACAGAGCGCGCGTTCTTGCGTACTCACTCCACCTCTAGACGTGAACGCGCGCTCACTCCACACTGCAGGAGAGTTAGTTTAGCTCTGAGAATATCTAGTGAATGTACAGTGGACGTTTGTGCAGAAATAACTGCTGCAGCTCCTCCAGAGAGAAACGTTACCGTCTCCCTCCTGCGCCCGCAGGGAGACACAGGGTGCCGGTGTCTCGGTTCATTCTCTCTGCGGAGCCTTGTCACTTCACAAGACACGGGAAACCTCTGTTGGTGCGCGCTGTGTCAGTGAATGCAAGCAGGCAGCGGAGGAGAGGCTCCGGTTGCCGGTGTCTCCCTGCGGGCGCAGGAGGGTGAGGCAGGAAAAGCCAACACTATGATCAGATCTAAATCATGTTCATGGAGAGACCTTGGTCTGGTCAGCTAACATTACTGCCAAGCAGCTGAAATATAGAGTGATATTGTGGTTTTAGCTGACGTGTGTCGCCTCACTGTTTTGAGCGATGCTCGTTCAGGTATATTTAGAGCGAGGAAGCGCGTGCCCGACGCTGACTTTCGTTGATTTCACGGCCACAGGTGTCGCTGTTAAGCAGCAATTCTGAAAGTTACAAATAGTCCCTTTAACATTAGCTAACATTACTGGTAGAGACATACGTGTAGACCTACTGAAATCCAACAGGTCTCGCTTTCATTGTGGAAAAAGGTCGTCATCAAAGTGTTGTAATTTTCATTGGCAAACTGTGCGTCAAACACCGCATGCATCACACTCATACTAGAGTCTCATAGGTTAACAAATGCACTGTTGGCAACATGCTGAATGTTCTGATGATACTTTCAAATGATGGTATAACTTCATTATCTCACAAATACATGGCCTGATCATTCCTGAAACTAGTACCTGTGACAGTTGTTAATCATTGTATGAGGTAATTCTAACTGAAGTCTGAATGTTAATGAGGCTACACAGATCAAATCATGCCCTTACTTTAGGGCATAGATCTCTTGCACATCCATACAAAGTCCTAACATGCCCAGAGTCAATTTTTTGGAAAAGTTTGACTATGTGCAGTTTATTACAACAGCCCAAGTCTGTCTTGTCCTCACATGTTCTCTCTTTTCATCGACGCATTGGGAGGAAACATCAGTAATCTGTTGGTAACACATAAACAGTATTGATAGACACGTAGGAGCCAAAATTCCTTTCTAAAACACAGATACGTAAATAAACACATTTTTATAGGTCTTGTTTAGACATGACTTTATGATAATCGTAACGTGGCTATTACAGTTCAACAATTTAACTCCATAACTGACTTCATAACAACATCAAATTTGAGTCCTCACTGTATAAGAGATTTAAGGTGAGCACTGACTGACTGGCCATGTTCCTGTTTTATCTTTGTTAACTGGGGGAAAATTGGAGGGAAATTGGCCCGGGTCGACAAATGTATTTTACAGTATGTATCAGAATCAGATTTATTTGCCAAGTACGTGTGCACATACAGGGAATTTGACACATTTTTTTGCATCTCTCTCTATGTACTTACACAGATATAGAAATAACAACTAGAGACAAGGACAACAAAGCTTGAATAGACAGAAGAATAGACAGGACTGTTATGTACACAAGTATGTGAAAAAATAGGTGTAAATATATATATACGCCAAACAGGTAGAGCAAGAGCAACACAACCTCCTCTTGTGTCCAGGGTGTGAGGGCTCTGCAGTGATGCTTCCTGCCCGTTTCCTGCTCCGTTGCCCGGAGGTGTAGAAGTCCTGGATGGAGGGCAGGCTGGCACAAATGATTTTCTCTGCGGTCCTGACTGTTTATTGTAGTCTGCTCCTGTCCTGTGTGATGACTGATCCAAACCACACAGTGATGGATGTGCAGAGAACAGACTGGATTATTGCTGTGTAGAACTGGATAAGCAGCTCTTGAGGCAGGTCCTGAGCTGGCGCAGGAAGTTCAACCTCTGCTGGGCATTTTTCCTGATAGATGTATGAAAAGTGCCTTCCACTTCGGTAACCAGAGTTTAAAGGAACAGTGTGTAGCATTTAGGGATCTATTGGTAAAAATGGAATATAATATTAATAAGTATGTTTTCTTTAGTGTATTATCACCTGAAAATAAGAGTCGTTGTGTTTTTGTTTTTATGTATGTATGTATGTATGTATGTATGTATGTATGTATGTATGTATATATGTACTGTATGTATGTATATATGTTCTGTATGTATGTATGTATGTATGTATGAACAGATTGAAACTTCCAATGTTTTTCTTTGTCTGTCACACTTTAGTTCTATTTTGTCTCAGTAAAAAAAGTATAAGCTTGTAGTTTGCATAGTTTTCTTCATCCTGTTTCATCATAGCTAGATCAACTTTACCAGAAATACAACAACTCTGTGTGCGTGTGTGTGTGCACGCGTGACTTCTTGACTTTCCTACGATGAACACACCACATACAATCTGCGACATGCTGCTGGCCAACTGTATCAACCAGCCTTGCCAGCTATGACTGCGAGTGTTGTTTGATGGGAAGAGCCGGTTTCTCTGTCCCTTTGTGGAGGCTTGTTTTGCAGCAGGGTGTTGGTTTTCAGCCTCTTTCAGCTTAGTCACGGGGGATAGAACAGAATTGAAACCGAGCACCTTACCTGGAATAAAGACCTGGAAGATTCAACAATCCAACCTCCCGGGAAAGTGCGTTGCTGCTGTGTGGGCGTACATTTATTTATTCAACAGAATGAAATGCTGGCTGAAGTAGAAGGCTCCTTTTGAAAATCCTGAAAATATCATGTTTCAGCAACAAATATGGATTAAGACTGAACATCATAATAAACAAATGGAAGTGATTCATCCTTGGATGAAGCAAACAACACACTGATCATGCTGCTATTTTGCTGTATTAGAGAAAAAGCTCATTCAAATCAAAAAGATTCATCCCCTTAAGAGCATGAATGTGCTCAGTAAATTCCATTATCAATTAATTGGCTTTTTGTCCTGAGCGCAAGAGGGAAGCTCAAAAATGGAGTGTCCAAAATGGAAAGGGTTCATCCTCTGGGGAGCATAAAATAAATACATTTCACAGAAATTTGCACATTAAATTGTGTCAGCTCTTGTGCACAAATTGACATTTGGACTTGACAGTGGTGCTAGAGGCAAAGTCAGGGGGTCACCGAAAACTTTAGGATTTATCATCTATGGACCATGAATATTCACAGCACATTTCAAGTTAATACAACCAATAGTTTTTTTTAATATTTTGTATATTTAAGAGGTGGCAATTTCTTTCTAGGATGGTGTAAGTGGGAAAGTCATGTAGTGTCCAAACTGGACAGGGTTCATTCCCTGGGGAGCATGAATGTGATCAGTGAATTTCATGTGAATCTGATTTTGATATTTGTTGCATAGAATGGGCATCTGTGGCCTCCACAATAGCCACCACAATGGATTTGAAATGAAACAATCAAGATGCAATTTGAAGTGCAGACTTTCAGCTTTAATTCAAGGGGTTGAACAAAAATATTGTATGAAACATATAAAGGATTGCAACCATTTTTTATACACAGTCCCTTATTTTCATGGGCTCAAATGTAATTGGACAAATTGACAATCATAAATAAAATGCTCATTTTTACTTTGTCGACTGCCTGAGGTCTGAAACCCACATCACCAAATGCTGCGTTTCCTCCTTTCTTTTACGTTACTGCCTTTTACTGTCTTCAGTTGTTGTTTGTTCATGGGTCTTTCTGCCTTTAGTTTTGTCCTCAGCAAGTGAAATGCATGCTCGATCAGGTTGAGATGAGGTGATTGACTCGGCCATTGCAGAATATTCCACTTCTTTGCCTTAGAAAACAGTCTGTTTTGGGTCATTGTCCATCTGTACTGTGTAGCGCCTTCCAATTGACTTTGCTAAATTTGGCTGAATCTGAGCAGATGGCAAGTCCCAGTGACCTAGTTCCCTTGGAAGCCATGCATGCCCATGCTATCACACTGCATCCACCGTGTTTTACGGATGATATGGTATGCATCAGATCATGAGCCGTTCCAAGCCATTTTCTTCCCATCAATCTGGTGCAGGTTGATCTTAGTTTCATCTGTCCAAAGAACGCCGTACCAGAACTGGGCTGTTTTTTGTTGTTGTTTTTTTTTAGATGTTTTTTCTAATCAGGCCTTTCTATTCTTGAAGGTTATCGATGTTATCAAAAACCAGGTGTTGGCATTTGATTAGATGATGCATAATTTCTTCCTTTCAGCAGCATGTACTTCATTGTCATGCACACTATCTTGGATGCCAGTGATTGCACACTTTCGTGAAACCTCTCTTTAAATTATGTGCGATGAATGGATCCCATTGTCTTTGCATGTGGAGGGAGCAGTCAGGTGGGGAATGTAGAAGAAAGAGCCATTGTGTTAGTTTGCCTTTGACTATTGGCCTGTAACGTCTAGTTACTGCTGTATGTGCACATGCATAATCCCATAAACACAAATTAATTTAAATTTTAGTCCCTTTTGCTTGTACACGCACGCATGCACGCACGCACGCACGCACGCACGCACGCACGCACGCACGCACGCACGCACGCACGCACGCTCGCACAGTGCTGATGTGTGTATGTCTCCCTCTCTCTCTCTCTCTCGGCTTAGTAAAGCAGCCACATCTACGGAGGACAGAATGTGCAAGTGTGCTCGTGCTAGTCACAACAGCACCCGGCGGTCCAAACCACAAGCTGAAACACACTCTGCGGAGGTCTATAAGTATAGCGCGGGCTGACTCACCCCCTGACAACACTTTTAATGCATTATTCAAGTTGTCATTGTGGCTGTGTAGCTTTTAGTCATGAGAGTTGTCTTGTTGCTCTGACACTTTAACAGCAGTCACTGCGATTGGACATCCTTTATCCGCTGACTCTATATAGGCTACACTGCACACTTTTGTTCTCCCACTCGGTTTAGTCAGGCTTGGCGTTGTGAAACGGAGGTGAAGTGCATGACCATGCTTGAGCTTGTCTCGCTGTACTTAGTAGCAAGAAAAAGGGTGTTGACCTACAGTTTAATGTTTCTGCCCTCAGGAACTCTTTGTTCAGTTTACAGGACTCTTCATAAAGCCTTGCTCAACATGTGGCACAGGTGTAGCTACTAGATATCTGTGCCAAACCACATATATTGTAGTATAGATTTTGTTGACTAAAACTGGTTTTCAACTGGAATTCAAAGTACTGTATGCAAGGTCTGAAAGTAGCACCCAAACACCCGCCACCCGCCTCCCGCCAAATCTGTGTAGTTGGCAGTTGTTAGTTGTTGGCAGTGGCGGTTATCATGAGGTGTTCAAAGGTTATCTCGTAGAATCAAATTTTTGGCAACAAACTTGAATAAATCCAGTTGATTGAAGGAAATGTTCCCACAGTAATATAAAATAGATATTAGAGAGGGAATTATGACCTGTTTAACTTCCTTACACTAACTCCACTAGATTTTTTTTAAATCAAAGCAAATATTTAAATAATCATAATCATTTGAATTGTGTGTTTTTATGCAAATAACCACTATAGATGACAATAACAAAGTACACTACAGTACAGTATCCTCCCTCTACGGTGTAATTCGAACACTGTAATTCACCGTGTTTATAATGTTTTTTATGTAAAATATATTGAACATTGAATGACATCAGATCTTAAATGTTATTCCTTCCTTTAGCGCAGAGATTTCAAAAGTGGCAGATCAAATCTCTCAGATCTGTGTGTGAGTATGCCTAATACCCAAGCAGATCCAAGAGGAATTGCTATCAGCTCTGATCACATGGGGCATCTTTATCACAGGAGATAGACAGATGGAGTGAGTGAACTGTGAAGTGCAGGAAAAAATATGTTTTGCTGCTGATTTTGACTGCAACTGCATCAGGCAGCATCATCCCAGTGTTTCTCTCTCTCTCTCTCTTTGGGTCTATTTGAATAGCCCACATTTTGGATCAGGTCTAACTGGTTCATTCAATCTAACTGTCCTTGGATGCGTACATTTATTCATGTATATTGGGTTCAATTGAATGCCTTTGGTTCCTGCAGTCACTCGGTGTAATATTTCTCATAAAGAGAATATAAAGAAAGAGTTCTTCACAGTTAGAACAGAAGCAATATTGTGATTGTTGTTGGCAGACTTTTAGTGTAGCAGCCGTTCTTTTTTTTATTGTCACATAGAGAATATCTCATTTTGGAATGAAAGTGTATCTGCAACCATTTTCTTTGTTATGTTTGCTATCAGAGCAGTGAGTAAATGTCCTCTCGGAGATGGGGAGTAGTTGTGGGTTCCCTCACAAACCCACACACATAACAGCTTGTATCGAAATAGACAACTGAAAATAACTCAAAAAAACACATTGATTGCCCTATAGTATTTTGGTCCTGAATATTTGTTTTTTCATATTATTTCACGTGGCTGTTTGACAAGGTAGTGTGTTTAGGATTTACGCTTTTGTTATTGCAGATATAACAGGACTGAGAGTCTTGGCGAAGAGAATGATTTATTGTATGACTGTAACCGCTTATGAATACTTCAAACAACATTGAGAGATACTGTAAACAGGTTGCTGTTGACACTTAATGACAATAATCAATCATGAGAAGAGCTCAGGAAGAGAATCAATAGAGCAGTCTTCTGGTGGATGCTGATCTCTTTAGGTATGCTCTCAAAGGCCTGCCATACATCTCGGATGCTGTGGCAATGAAAAAAGAACCACTGTGGACGACCCAGGAGGTCCAGGAGACTATATACTGTCATCTCTGTCTGTTAACACTATGTTATCTGAGTTTCGTGCTCCCAAACAGTGCAATGTACAAAACTGTTTTGACACGCAGCAGTAAAAATGTCCATTCAAAATTGCTTATTTTATAATGTATGACTGTAACTTGGGGTTAGCGTTAGGGTTAGTTGACTTGTGCAGGAAAAGTAAGACTAGTGCTTATCTCACATTTCCACTGAAAAGGCTTTCGTGGATGCATCTTCTATGTGTGTGTTATTTTTTTTACGTGTGTGTTTTGGTTGCTGAAGCACCTCCCTCATTGAGAAAATGAGTCACTTGTAACAACATATTCATTCATTTATTCGCTCACTCCCTGTGTTTAGCTGAGCTGCCCACTCTTGGCTGGCAGTACGTCTACACTGCTATAGGCTATACTGCTGATCTGAACAGGGTTGCTTTCTTTCTGCATATGGTGCTGTGTGTGTGTGTGTGTTATGTTTGAATAAGGAGATACCACAGTCTTCTTCTTACTACTGAAAGTTGAATTCGTAAGCAATAAAACACACACTTGCTCTAAAGAGAGCCGAAGTCCCGCCCCTTCCGGTGGGACCCCCGTGGGACCTTATTATCAATTTAAAAGATAATTTTGCAAGTCAACGCCGAGTACGGAAAATTTAAAAATGTTGATGATGTTACAAGATGCCCTCCATGGTTGGTCGATGGCTGTTTGGAACATGGTAGTTAGGTGAAAGGGCGAGATGATTGTGACATCATCTTTTCGTTGGAATTACGTCTTCACATACCAGCTCTAGTCACACACACACACACACCTTCTCCTGTGACCAGGTGGAGTGTGTATATGTGGAAACAGGGAACGTGCCCGGACCTGCAGCTCAGCCAATCTGACCGCCAACCTTTCAGAAACAGTTCTCAACATGTCCCCCAGCCAGCCCACCATGTCTAGCTAACCCTGACTCACTCCCCTCCCTACACACACGCACACACATAAACACACACAGTTCAGTCCTTAGCAGGGTGGTGGATCACATACACTACATTAAAGATTCCAACTTTGAAAGCTGATTTTAAAGGAGCCTTTCAAGCTGAGAGGTAAATGTTTTCGGGTTTATCCAATCTTTATGTGGGGGGTGGGTGGGTTTCTGTGAGTGATGGCGGAAGGCGGCAAAGGTAGGTAAACAAAGGAAGTTTAGGTAGGAGAGGTGAAGAGAGTCTGAGGTGTGGTGTAACACGCCGTCCGCAGTCATAGATTGCATTGTATGTAGACTGAAGCTTTGTCTCAAACTAGAGTAAATTAAAGTCTTGTAATTTAAAAAACATATATTTTTTTCTTAACATTTTAAATCCCAGTTACTAGATTACATTTCTGTTTTATGCTCAGTTCAGTTCGCTGCTGCCTCCAGGTTTCATTTTCTCACAGCTATCTGAATCATTTAATATGTGTGACTTTGTGCTGTAACATCCAAATATAGCAGCATCACTAATGGAATCTGAGGTCAACTGAAGTTTGATGGAGCCCAAAGGGGGCCTGGAGTGACCCCTGACAATCAGATGTATTAATGCACACTAAGAGGAAACACACAACAAATGTCTCTTACTGACTCTGGTGATTTGTCCACCTATTATATGATGGTCATATGAGCTTCATTGATTAGCCTACAGTATATTGTACATTGGTAGTGTATGGGGAGACCTTAAGGGAAACTCCACATATTTTCCACATCAGTGTGTGTTTCCAATAGTGTACTACTGTGTGTGTGCGTGTGTGTTTAGGGACACCCGTAGTGCTTCTGTTGTCTTTTTCCTAACCCCATCCTAAAATATATATATATTTATAAAAATATATATATAATTTAATTAGAAAAGCTCAATACAGTCGTTACATAAACATGTTCAGACTTTTCATTACAAAAAAATCAATAAGTATATTTCACAGCATAAAAATAATATAAAATGAAAATAATTTATTTATATAATTTAACAAATAAAATGTAACGATGAGGAAAAGAAAAGATGATGAAAAAAAAAAAAACAGTCAGGGTTTGTTAAACAAATACATTTGAGATGACATTTGAGTTTTTGAGGTTTAAGTTTTCAGTTGTAGTCAACTATGTTTTAAAATCAGTATCTTTAAAAGTATAAAAGGAGGGTATTCTTTTAAGCCATATTATTTTATGGATGTAATATTTTGCTAAGATATTAATCAAATTAATTATGTAAATCTTTGTTAGTATGATATCTTTTTCAAAATGTTTTGAGATGTTCTTCTGCAAATTAAACCAGAAAGAATTAGCATTAAAACAATCTACAAACACAGTAGTTTCCCCTTCACAAAAAGTGCAACTATTGTTAACAGTTGTGAAGAACTTGCCAATATTAGCTTTATCAGGGTAGTACCTGTGCACAATCTTAAATAGAAACTCCTCTCCCTATCCTCATTGTCATTAGGTCAAATAGCAACCACCACAGCAATGTTGAGCTGCTTTTAGCTGCAGTTTCTCTACAAGCCACTAGATGCTGGCTCCATGCAAACTCTGACTGTACTGATGTCCAATTATGTAATGGGTTAGGGATAGGAGTTAGTCCTCATCTCTTATGTTTTGTGCTATTTTTCTTTTAAAGAATATTTCTTATATTATTGTGGGCTACAGTCCACATTGGTACATATAGTAAAAGCAAACTTATTTTTTCCATTTTCCTTCCAATAACAACATTACAGTGGCATAAAATAACATACAATTATATGTTTTGTGCTAAATTTAATGTGAATCACTATGCTTCCTTCATCAATTAAATTAGTGAGCTCTAGTACAAATACACACAAATTAATTGGATTGGTATAAACCTAAGGTGACTGTAAACAATACATTCAAGGGTTAAACTACAGAGGTAAACTTTGACAGAGTTTTGTATTTTGAGCAGAAACTGCAGTAGTACTACTGTAATATCTGGGTTTGTCCTCATAAATCATGTGAGGTGAAGAGAATGTTTCTCTCATGTGTCTCTGTGTCTCTGTCTGTAGGTGACTGAAGCAGCTCGGCCTGACTGTGATTATGGTTTGGATCAGGAGGACCAGACGTTTTATTGAGTGATGCCAATCATCATAATCTGCTCTTCACAGACGAAAGCCCCTTTGGCTCCCTGCAGCTTCTCAGCGCTAATAAAACGTGTCATTTGAGTATATCTTGACTTGACAAGCATCTTTTCTGGAAAGTGTCTGGGAATTCTCATCAAAGACTTCCTTCTGTGACTTTTGAATATTGGATTGGAGTTTTTGCTTTGCGAATATTTGACTGAGGACTGGTCTGACAGCTTCACAGCTTTAACTGTCAGTCATTGTCTATCTAGTCCCTTTCTTTTTCAGCTTTCCACTACTACCACTGAACAATTTGAGGAACCTCTCTGGCCGCATTGGCTCCATCAACCCAAGTTTACTCCTTCCAGTGATTTTATCGAATATTTTTGCCAAAGAGATACAATATTTCTTGAGCTCCATTTTTGGTTATTTTTGACCGTATCTCAGTTTCTAAAGGCAGCAGACAGACTCTTTGGGGTGTGAGGTCAGCAACGACCTTAAAAATCTGACAACACTGTGTGTGATCCCCGGGACTTGTCCGTCATCCATCAGCAGTCATGGATCCTGTGGCAGCTAGAATGGCCATGGTGACTGACTCCCCCAACCTGTCGCTGAGGTCGAGGACTACCGTGACGACAGATGGCGACTCTTTCGTGAGCACTGCCAGCCTTCCCTGCAGCCACTTCCTCTCCGCCAATGTCATCAATGTTGGTAAGTGTTTGCCTCCGTGACCCGCGAGACGCCTGTTTGCAGTGATGAGTGCTTGTTTTGTTAATGGCGAATGTCGGTGTGTCAGGAATCTGCCCGTGACTGTGAATGTGTTAGGTCTCATGTTGTGGTGAGTTGTCTCTCTGCTGTCTTGGTGCGTATATTGCTCTTTGACATAATGCATTATTGTTGGTTTGCCAAAAACAGTACGCAGTTTTGCCTGCCTTTATTTCAATACGTTAAGAATGGTTGAAAATCAAAATATGAAGGTCTGGAGTCTGATGGAGATGTTGTAGTGGGATGATATAGAGGTCATGGGTTGGAGGCAGCAAGGTACAGGAAGAGCTGATTGTGTTTAAGAAAGGTGGAGCGGTTGGATCACTAACCGCAACATGCGTCTTGGGTGGATTGGAGGACTCTCTGATATAAAGAAAAATCCTGTGTGTATGCATGTAACCAAGACACATTAGAGACTGGATTTCAGTTGCAGAATTCCTTTAAATCTAAAAGGAATCTGATGTTGAAAATGTGGAAATGCATCTGTCTCTGAAATCAGCTGTTGTATTTCTTGTAACATAAACAAACAGGAAGAAGCGCCTCAACTCATACGACCTTATTTATTATGCATGGTAGAGGACACTAGGGATGTAACGCAAAGCTACTATCTGTATCTGTTTATATCACAAAAATATCTGTATTATCTGTATTCGGATTACACCGGAAGTTGTCAGAAATGATCTAATCTGCTTCCTGCGTTGAATTGTTTTCCACTGGGATTTACTCCTCATACAAACATGTATATGATTGATGCAAATAAAATAATATACTATTTTAACCATTTACCTCAATTAATCTAGCCTAATAATAAAATATGATTTGCATTTGAACACTGGTTTAAATAGATACTAATAAGTAAGTCTAAACTGATAAAACTATAATGGCGGAAAGTAAAAGTGGAAACAGAAAATTCAATTCAATGTCAAATTTCAAGAGGCCGACGCTGTTATGTTAAACGCCTCTTTTCACACCTCTTTTGCTCCCGATCACACACTGGAGTGGCATTATGATGACATTCAAAATGGGTGTCCAGTCTTATTGCTCTTCAGTCGGAAATGGCGGAGGCCATGGAAGTACATTTTTCGGTGGATGATAAGTTAATATATTGCAATTTTAGTCGTATAGAGTTTTTCTTCATAATTTTACAATATGGCTGAGGAAAATGTTGATATTCCCAACAACCTCATCTTTTTCCCTTTTCTGTCATTATGCTTTTGCATTTCCTGTATTACGTTACCCGTTTGCTAGCTCGTTAAATTGTTGGCCTCTGTGGTGTCCTAGACACCGACAGTAACGTTAATATTGCCGTTGCCTAGCAGCGGTGTTCTCGTGACTTAACCACTTATAAGCATATTGTGTACACACCTTCCAATCTTGTAGCCACAAGCTCACGAGTTCCATTTGAAAGCAGCATTATTTTGACACTGGTAACATTTATAGAATAAAAGGTAAAACATGTCTGTATTTTGACTTAAAGGAGAGGATATGATTTATTTATTATTATTATTTCATAATTTTTTATAGGATTTATATGTATAAAAAGTTCAAAGTTAGAAAATTCTGCATTTGAGCTTAACCAAGCAAAAGTTTATTTTTAAGCTACAGAGTTGAATATAGCATGAATAATGAAAGAATTGCAAAGGTCAAGTAGCAGCGTCTTTTTGGCTCTGCAGACCCGGAGAAAGCTGCTGCAGTGACTTGGCTTTATTTGTCTGCATGGCTGAAAAGGACACAAATGTCATTCATCAGCAGAGAGTTTGGTGCAAAGTTCGGCTGCATGAACACCTTTACAATTACACTTCTACTTATATTTT
Organism: Sebastes umbrosus; assembly: GCF_015220745.1. Taxonomy (NCBI): domain Eukaryota; kingdom Metazoa; phylum Chordata; class Actinopteri; order Perciformes; family Sebastidae; genus Sebastes; species Sebastes umbrosus. The sequence goes on from NC_051274.1 coordinate 8,145,204, forward strand.
TGGGATGAAGACACACAGGGCAACAATCAGTAACATTCGACGCATGCTCTAACAAAATATAACTTGAGCATCAACACGTCTCTGGCAGAGTTTACAGTATATGGTCTGTAATTAACACGAATAATAAAAAACATTTGGTCCAACTGGGCTGCAAAGTTCTGAAATTCTAGTTATGAATTTTAACACCTGCTGTCTTTGAGTCTGTGCAGTCTGTAAAGTCTTGTAAATATGATTTCAGATCGCATGTACAAATGTTAAAGAGTGACCAGTGCTCCAAAATGAACGATTCTAATTAGGAAATTTTATATTTTGAGAGAGATTCACTTCCCATTTGGAGTGAATTGGATGCAGTGTGGCTGTTTAATATCCATGTTTTCTGTATTCTATTGACCAGTCATGTGCTCTGCTACAACTTGCATTTTTCCTCCGGGCAAGTGCTCCTTTCATGCTCAGGGGGGAGGAATTTGGCGACTACACCTATAACGCTGGGAGCAAAAAGAGGGCCTTTAGCTGCAGGGAGAGATTTGAGTGACTCCATGAATGTTTAAAATGCCTGCAGTGTGGATGTTTGCAGTTGTTGTCAGCGCTGAAGTTCTGACACGGTGGCTGTGTTTTAGCCTTAATTGTTGTTGCCACAGATGAATAGGAGTGCACTGGGGCCAGGTGCTTTAAGTCGATGGCTGGTCAGTGATCGCTCAGTTATTTGTTTTCTTGTGTGTTAAACACAATTAGCTCAAATAGGTATTGATTGGGAACTGATGCACACCAGTAAAGCAAAGATCGATGGAAATCCTGAAGGAATCTATACGTCTGGAGATCGCATGTCAGGCAACATTATCTCTCAATTGATTTATTTGCTCTCCAGTTACTTAATTCACACGCGCGAATTAGCCATTTGTACTCTTTAATTATCTTTAATTAATTATTTAATTAGTTAAGTCGTGTTCTCAAATTACTTCATTTAAGGTCAGAAATTAATAATTTCTGACCTCACATGAATTAAATGGATGCTCTCGGCCACTGTGTATCCTCATGCAGTGCAAACTCAACAGTGAAATTTGTCAGCCACGGACAATCCAACGTAAGCGAGCTGCTTGAGTTAAATGCAACTTGTTGTTGTGATTTCAGATGTCAGCTGCTGTGCAAAGAAAAGCAGCTCAGCAGAGGCTATCTCCGGCTATCTGCTTTCAGCTTTTGTCATCAAGATGTGCATTTTTTCAGGCTGACGCATCGGGGCCAAAGATACAGTACACTTCAGTTTTAAACAATCCAGCTGTCTACACAGGCCGTGTAACGGCCCGCATTTGACTTAAACATGACCAAAAAACATATTTTTACACTTCAAGTCTATTTTCTTCCATTTTACATGCATAACTACAGTGATTAGTATGGTCAGTACACTTATTGGATGGACTTGCTCACATTTCAGACTTGACGATGTGTCCAAGCAGGGTGCAGCTTCCATAAGAGGTCATGCCGGGGCAACTCCCATAGTGAAACAGTGAATAGCAGTGCAAAATAACTATAACTCAAACAGTTAATAGTGTTTAGCAGTAGCATCTTAACAACTGTGATCATTAAATTGTGACAAGTGGTTATTTTATTACCTCCTTCCTAAGCCGAAGGCCTTGTTTGTTTGTTGGTTTGTTTGTCTGTCTGTCTGTTAGCAGGATTACTCCAAAAGTCCGTGATGGATTTGAATGAATTCTTTTGAAGGGGTGGGGTGTAGCACAATGAACAATCCATTTGATTTTGGTGGCGATCCGGATCATGATCCGGATTCAGGAATTTGTTTTACGGATTACGATCAGCCTGAGCATTAAAACCACACCATAATAAGCCGACCACCTCACGGTACCGCCAGCTGTGAGCTGTGATCTGTGATCTGTTTTTAAAGTCAGGCACGTTGGCGGAGTTCTGCGCTCTCCGAGTGCAATTCTAGTTAAATTTATGTTTCCCTACCTTTACTTGGCTGCATGTATTTTGTGCTAGAAGTCAAAGGTTCATTTTCCAGGTATTCAGCTGAACTGAAAAGTAAAGCCGATCTCTCTCCCACAGAAATAAACACGGTGTAATTTTTTGGATCATTTGGAAGTAAACAGCCACAAAGCACTGTCGAACTCAGCTTTGCAGCAACCAGCAAGCACTTCCAGCCAGATGGAGGGAATATATGTGTGTGAATAAATGTGTGTGAATGACGGATGGAGGGGATGCTGCAGGTGTTTGAAGTGGGCTGGAAAACAGTTGCTGTGTTTACCTAAAGCCCAAACCCACCAATTTAGTCTCAGCTGCAGACTGATGCTGCCTTCAGACGCAATTAGAAACCATCTGCTAAGTCCCAGGGAGGATGGAGGGCTGCCAATCAAAGTGCTGTGTGTGTGTGTGTGTATGTGTGTTTTTGTATTGAGAGGGTAATACTGACAGTTAAAGAGTATTCAGTAAGTAAATATGAGTAATTAGGATAATGATGATGCTGTATAATGATTCACAAAGATGAGTGCCAATGTGTAGAATAATGGAGGCAACTTTTAGTTTTTTTGTTGTTAATCGACAACTGATTTACGTCACTTAAGATAAAACAAAATGAATAAAATCCATGATGCTGAATAAATAATATTCAAGTATGGATAGACGTTGAAAAGAAGGGGAGCAGATTCCGGCTTTTTCTCTCACGCTTCAAATTCAGCTCAGGTTTATATTATTGTTTCTTAACTATTCACTATATTCCTGGTACAAAAGTAATATATCGATTTTCTAATGTTTGTGGAAGCACGATGAGAAATTCACTCTCAGCTGACATCTGATGATTTCTATTGCTGAGCTACAATATGATCTCCAAACTGATCTCCAAACTGCCTCCATATAGAAATCCACCACAGTGCATGACGACTTTAATGTCTGTGATCTATGATGGGATTATCAGACAGGCAGGTGTGCAGCGGAGGATAAATCCACTTCAACAGGTTTCCCCATATTGGGACAGGAGACTGGAGTTATGTTAAAATCAATCTTTGACACAGGAGTTCATGGTATGAAGCTCATTGCAATGCAGATATGCATCAATAGCGACTGCGTTCATATTGGTCTTCTGATGATCATAAACTGGAGCTGAGAAAACACCATGTCTTTCATTTCTAATCACATCACTAGATGTAGAGCACGGGGGCTTCATTTGCACAATAGTCTCTTTCCATATTTATTGTACTTCTAATTAACATAGTAAACATGATTAAATCATGAGGAGCTGGAATTCTTAATTCTGCCCTGCATTTTCCACTTTGTGTTAGTGATTTTTACTGAAAAAGATGTTATGGGCAAATAACAGATATATGATCTGAATGTTTTTTACTAACAAGTATTGTGTGTATATTAAAGTCTGATATATCTTCTTCCTCTGTGCCATAGAGCTCCACTGTTAGTCAAAAACTATTAAAGGCTTGGAGCTGAGAGCCACAGACAGGAAGTTAGAAAGAATTGAGACTAAGACATTGTTGGTTTGGGACATTTAATGCAATTTGCTGAAAATGTTTAATAATGTTAGTCTTATCTTTTAATGAAGCAGACATGATTGAAAGACCACCGAGGTGAATCATTCAACCAGCTGCTGCTCACTAGTCAACAGTAGGAGGACTATGGTTTTAGTTCCAGTCTGAATTCGTTAGCCCAAATAAATCTTCTGAAGACTGCAAAATTAACAAGTGGAGTGAAAGTTCATGCACTGAACATGAAAAGCCGACTCTGAAGTTGTGGTGCATGCTGGGTCTGGTCACTTCAGACCTCCAGAGGAGACGGCATCTTGTCCCGGAGCTGTTTGGGTGAAAAGTTCAGTGTGTATTTTCTCTCAGATCAGATACTGGTTCACCTTCTAGACGACTGCAGATGACTGGTCCTAGACGATCAATGTGCTCATTTATGTTGGAATGCTGCAATACCAACAGTGGGCAACCAGCTGATTTATTCATTTTGAGTCTGCCGTAGATCTATTTTTTTTTTACATACCATTTATACAGAGGTCTTGGTGAATACATTATCCCGATTGGCTGGAATTGTTACTGTTGTTATTGTAATTATTATTTTTAAAGACCAGACAGCTCTGATCCAGCAGCCTCACTTAAGTTCTGAAAGTTTCCTCATAGTTTCTAGTCAAGGGTGAAATCTTCAGTCAGACATTGGAGGGCCCAACCCAACCTGGTTGGAACCCCCTTAAATATTCTAAATAACTAATTACCTGGTTGGTTCACAGTGGCACAGTTCAGCGGCAAATTAACTACAGACCCAGTTTTCAAAGTTTTCTGGCCGGCTGTTGCTCGGTGGGTAGAGCGGGTCGTCCGGTTTGATACCCGGCTCCTATACTGTCTGCATGTCTAAGTGCATTCGATGAGAGGTCATCACAACTCCTGGAGGATAGACAGAAGAAGTGTAGGGAGTCACTCGGACGACTGCAGGCTTTCACCAATCATCGCTTCTAAGCATGTGAAGTGAGACATATGTATTATTTCTATATTTTTTGGTGAATAGCTTTGCGATTAATTTGCTTGGTTGTTTTTTCATCTCAGGCTTATGCCTGCACGTCTTATTCAATGTGTTTCATGGTGATGTTTGGTTTTGATGCAGCACATGTCCATACTGTATATTCCACAACGATTACACGCCTGCTTCTTTTGCTTGTTGGAGTATAGAGTAACATTGTCTGAAAAGTTGACAGATGATACCAACAGAGGAAGCCCTGGATGACAGACCATATTTGATGTTATCGGTATTCCACATTTTGAAATTTTTAACATTGCCCTTAAATTACCTTAAAACATGGGGAGATGGTATTATTTGTATTAAGATTCAGCTCCTACATTTTAATAAGTCAGTTGGTAGAGTAGCCTATGTTATGCCGTGTCTTTCCACTCTGCAGTGCACACAACCAGAGGGGGGCAGTGCAGCTCCCTCCTTTTTACACCCACTTTCTCAGCACAGACGCTTTTATTCAGAACCACTCAACATGATTTTCTGTAAAAAAAAAACAAGCCAGAGCCTTAATGCAGTCATTGTCTTGGCATCAGACTCCTCGTAATGGAAAGCTGATTTCTTGAGGGATGCTATCCATTCATCTGTCTGTCTGTTTCCTCTGTTTAATCTAAGTGAAGAGGTCCGGGGTTAATGAGCCCATTTCCTCACAGCTTGACCTGGACTGTGAGGGGAACAGAGTTTCTGGAAACACATTTCACTCCCAGTAATGGTTGATTTGATGATACTGGAATATGGGAATGTGTCAAAATGTAAATGTGGATTAATGAAGATGGAAAGAAGAGGACAAAGGACAGTGTTTTGGTGTATGCCTTGTTTTTTTCTTCCCAAAGTTAACTTTTTTTTTTTTTTTTTCACCAGACAATGACTTTTAATGGTGCACAGAAATACAAAAAAAGCGCTGACACACCAAGCCGACGGTCGGCCGTCGGACAGTTCTGGGCCGTCAGTGAGCATCCGTCAGCCTAGTTTTTTCGATGTGTCCCGCACCGTCGGCTCTAGTCTGCCTGTTCAATCCTGAATCGGCTTGTATATCCGCAGTCCTCGGTTTTCTGGTTTCCCTTTTTGAATGACGAATACGGACTACCGCCACCTTGGTTTCACACAGGACACGAAACAGCGGGCTCCTGGGGGAAAGTCCTGTGTTTGTTTGACTCGTCCATCCTCCCCTCCTACCTTACGTTAGAGTTAGTTGAAAGCCCGAAGCGTCCCATACAGATGCTAAAAGGTACCTCGGTGCGTCGGTATCAGTCGACGGAGGGGCACTGACCGAGCTGCGGTATTGGACGAGCGGGTTGTGAGAACGGGTTGGAAACATCTCTATGATGACTAGGGCTGTAAACTTGTGGAGAGGGGTCTGAAGTAGGCAAGGTTGTGTAAAAAGTACTACGATAATATAATTCATGGTAGTAAAATAGAAATCTTAAATAGATTAATAGATTAATTAAATGTAAAAAAAAGAAGAAAAAAGAAACAGCACATAGAAAATATTAATTAAGTGAATACCATAGAAAGGTTAGGTTAAGTAGATTCTATATAAGTAATCCATGGATTCCATATCCTATAGAAAAACTGTGGGCTACCTCTTAAAGCCTAGGTTATTTTTTCCAAGGGAGCACATGAATTTACCTCATGAATCCACTGAGTAATATTAGGGGGATTCTCAGATTAATGCTTCTTAAAAAATAATATCCTGGTGTCCTTATACAGGTAGCTTCATAACTTTTTGTTTATCAGCTCTGACTTTTTCAGCTGCATGCAGTGCGTTGGGTTTGTGCCCTTTCACAGTGCAGATGTTTGTGTTAATGTATGCTCTCCTGCATATTTGAAAAGGATCTGTAGTCAGCTCGCATGGCTTACATGAAAATATTCCCTTATGTGCATATAAGTGTGAGTGTACGAGTACTTAATACACCCCCAACCCCAAAGGATGTCTCTCCTTACATTGAATCTCATTATCTATCCAAAGCAATTATCACCGATAGCATTAGCTTGCTCGTTGCCATTTACCAACTGCCACACACCGGGCTAATGAATTATATAGCACGCTGTAATGGCAAAATATCCTTATGTGCGTTATATGGAGCGGGTGGTGGGGGTGGTGGTGAGGTGTGAGCAGATACTCAGGCGACAGGGAGGGATAATGAAGATGATATCATGTAATATTAAAGAGCATGTTGAATGAGGCAGAGGGTGATGGTGATCTAACCTACATGCAACATCCAATAAGGCTCCAGGGACGTTCTACCAAAGGAGCACGTAACTGTGTGTTTGTTTGTGTGTTTTGTGGAGTGTATTAAATGCTGTAATGTGTAGAGCAGCAATTACAAGATGTAAGTGGGATTAATGCAATTAAACACTTTAATTTATTACATTTAAAGGGGAACTCCACTGATTTTATACACGAAGATCAGCGCACACATCACGGGCAGCTTTGTCAAATCTGAGGAAATGACCCCGATGATGTCATTAGACTGAAAATTAGGAAAAGCTGCTTTAAAGTGGCAGTAGGCAGAATATTTTTGGCATCATTTGGCAAAAATTAACCTTTCAGCATATTGTAATTCAAGTGTTCTGAGAGAAAACTAGACTTCTGCACCTCCTCATGGCTCTGTTTTCAGGCTTTAGAAAATCTAGCTTGTGACGGGAGACTTTGACCAATCACAGGTCATTTCAGAGAGAGAGAGCGTTCCTATTGGCTGTGCTTCGGTCATGTGACCGGTGCTTGGCTATCCTTCAAGCCCTTTCAACCTGATCTCAACATGGCACGAACTTTCTCATTTTACAGCACAACAGTACACTACAAGATGATTCTGAAAACATTTGAGGAGAGAAATAGGCATTACAGTAACAGAATACTGATTCATATTTGATCAGCGCTGCCTAGTTTGACCGTTTGGACGGAGTTCACGAGTGATTGACAGCTGGCTCTCATAGACAGCAGATGGACAGCGGACATCAGATCAGCTCTGACTGCTTGTTTTCCTCCGGTCTGTGAAATCTTGCAGATACCGTTAGGAGCGCCGGAGGACACAGAGGAACATAATTTTTTTCGGATTACCTGTCTCATGCACTACTGTCAGGATATAGTGACCGTTTTATAAAAATTAGTTTTTATAATCATATTTGCTCCAATCTCGCCTACTTCAGCTTTAAGACGCACATTAGACACTTCCCTTATGAGTCAGCTTCAGCTCTCCTCATGGTGAAAGTGTCCTTTCATGTTTTCACCAGACCAGCATAGGAGAACGTGACACATTCGTTTCATTTGTCTAGTGCTGAGGTAGTGTATTAATTACTGTAATTAATCATGGAAAATCATGTGAATTTGCATCAAGTGTTACTTAAACACTTAAAACTTGTTAATGTTGTGTTTTGTTAAAATGTCAAAGGTTTATGTTTTGGGTAGTTAAAGAGATGAAGGTTATAATGTGCACACTTTGCTTTACCTGAATAATCATTTTGAGACATTATTTAAAACTAATGAAGAAACAGCTGAGATAGTGTGAAAAATGAAGCTAAGGCTCATTGCAACAGCAGCTAATATCAACCTGAAAGCTCTACAAATTAGGCTAATAGTTTCAATGCAATATTAGAGTAATCTCAGGAACTCTTAACCAATGTATGGTGTTTGCACGTGTATTTCTTTTGCATGCATCCAACAAAGAAATACACAACTGACAAAATCCAACATGGTGTTTTATTTCAGCTTTAATAGCACTATTCAAGTAAGGTTTTATGAAAATGGTGATAAAACAGTTTAACATAATATTTTTGGCCACAATAATTGTACCGTGAAAATTGGATGCCGACACACCGCTGAAAGGAAGGGGTCTAAAAATAGACGCTACAAGTAATGTGGGATGCAACTCTGCCTCTGCTGCTGCTTTGATTTCGACCTTGTTTTGGAAATCTCATTGTTCCCGGTTCAAGTCCGGTCAGGGACCATTCTTCTTTTTCAACTTTTGCGAGTCCCCCAACTTTACGCAAGCGCAGTAGCCTAATAAATCATAGCAGTACCCCTTTGAAATTGACTTATTTCTTGTCTAGTACATTAAAGAAACACTAGTGGTTTGTGTTTGTAGCAGAAATGTTTTCCTCTTTATTCTAATGAGATTCTTTTTGATGGTTTATCAGCTCTTTGAGGCAGGATGGGATAGAGATCTCTGCTCAAGCCTGAGGCCATTTAGCCGAGTAATATATTCCTTCATATCATAGTTGGATGACAATGATGCTTTCATATGCTGGGTTTAATAAAAGACCCATGTCAACCTCAGGTGTTAGCAAACTGATAATTATATCAGTCTCTGTGTATTGGTATCTGAAAACCCCCCTCCCTTTTTCTATGGACTTGCATTTATATAGCACATTTCTAGTCTTCCGACCACTCAAAGCGTTTTACGCTACATGTCAGCATTCACCCATTCACACACACATTCATACACAGAGCCAACCTGCCCAACAGGATCTAATCTAAATACCTTCGGGAGCAATTTGGGGTTTTAAAGCTGAAGTAGGCGAGATTGGAGCAAATATGACTAAAAAAAGTTATTTTTATAAAACGGTCACTATATCCTGACAGTAGAGCATGAGAAAGGTAATCTGAAAAAAATCATGTGACTCTGTCCTCTGGTGTTTCTAATGGCATCTGCAGGATTTCACAGACTGGAGGAAAACAATCAGTAAGAGCTGATCTGGAGTCTGCCGTCCAGCTGACGTCTATGAGAGCCGACTGTCAATCGCAAACTCGCAAACTCCAATCAATCGGTCAAACTAGGCAGCGCTGATCAAATATGAATCAGTATTCTGTTACTTTAATTCCTATTTCTCGTAGTGTACCGTTTAGCTGTACAATGAGAAAGTTTGTGACCCGGCAGCCATTGTTGAGATCAGTTGAAGAAATACCACTCACATGGCCGGAGCACAGCCAATAGGAATGCTCTCTCTCTCTAAAATGACCTGTGATTGGTCAAAGTCTTCCGTCCGAGCCAAGAGGAGGTGTAGAAGTCTAGTTTTCTCTCAGAACACTTGAATTACAATATGCTGAACGGTTATTATGAAATTTGTGCCCAATGATGCCTTGATGTCTTGCTCAAGGACACTTCAACATGTGACCAGAAGAGCCGGGGATCAAACCACCAACCTTCCGATTGGTGGACGACCTGCCCTTCCTCTGAGCCACAGCCGCCCCATATAAAGGAAACCTTTTGCCATCAGTCTCACATGGTTGATCTCTCTGAGTAGTGTATGCAGAGGACCAGTATCGCCAGCCTTTAGGGAAGCCCTGGTGTCAGTTCACCCCTCTACACTCTTTTTTGGTAGTCCAGCCATTCCTGCCCCCTAGGCCATGATTGTCATGTTATTAAAAATCAGAGACACCTATTATACTCCTCATTACAATCTTTAATTAAGTAATGACAATGGGTCACCTAGCATTAATGTCACCTGTGATGCCAAATGGAAAAGGGAGTCAAGTGGATTGCCTGAACACACAAACACACACACACACACACACGCGCACACACACACACACTGCAAAATGCCAAAGACATAAATCCTGAACAAAAGGCTTTGTAGGTGCATCACTTGTCCCCTAGCAACTCCAGCTTGCCTTGCATAAATACATGAATTAGGCCAACATGCATTTTAGTGACAGAACAATCAATGTGGGCAGCTTTAGCGGCGTCAGACAACCTTGGCGGTGATTGAGGGCCAGACTGAATTGTAACCTCAAAGGCTCAGCCTGATTTTATCATACCGACTTGTCCAGTCCAGTCTGAGCTAGGGGATATCCAGTGAATACCATTTTCTCAACCAGCAACACACCCGAGTCAGTTGGGGTCCAAAATCAGTCTAATTGGGTTGAGGCTCACTACCAGGTCTGATCATGGCAAATGTGTTAGCGAATTAGGAGTCGTGTCTGTGTCCATCTGATGAATGTCAGTCCAGTATTCTCTCTCTTCTAGCTCTGTTTTTGGTCTCCACCAACTCCTGAGGGAAATATCAGTCTCTTTAGCTGCTAAATGCTCCACTATGGTAACTGTGTCTGTCTGCTGTTTGCTGCTGAGCAGGCAGTGGGTTTATCAGAGCTTTTTCACTGACAACAGCTACCTGCTGCTGCTGCTGCTGCTGGAAACCAGGTGGATGAGAGCGCTGGGACTGACCCCAGAACAGTACAGCTAAGGGTCATAAAACCAAAACGGTGAATTCAAAAAGGCTAAAATGCTCCGTGGAGATGAGGGGAACTGCAGAGTTGGTGATAATTCTGGGTTAATCACTACAGGTCTTTTTCATTACACATTTCATCCATTGTTAATATGAAAATATTAAATGGTGCAGCTTTAATGTCACCAATCACTCAGACTGATATTTTAAAATTGTATTTAAATCATACACTGCATGGAAACCATAAATATATTTTATAATATTATGAGTGTCCACTGTGGCTGCGTTTAAAGTTCTCTCGTTTCTGAACTCCATCTGCCAACACAATAGCACTGTTAACTTAGATTCACTGAACAAGTAAGTACTGTTACCTCTTTCCAAAGAACGTCCAGAAACCCAGCCAGTTTCATTGAGGCTGTATTCAAAACAACCTTGACAGATGTACATGTTTGACAATAGGTTACTTGGCACAATTCTATCCTCTAGACAGCTGTGTTTACACTGTGTCCCTTCTGTTACTTTTGCTTTCCTGATTCATTTCCAACAACCAGCTGAGATACAGACAGCTGAAGCTTCCAAAACCTTAGCACAGGGTAACTGTTGCAGTTTGAGCTTCTTCCCTCACATCTTTGAAGTTTTAGTTTGGCCTGCCATCACGTTACTCACAGTAATAATATTGTCAGTTTAATAAGATTAATATGTCAGACAGCTGATTTGATCTGCGACTTTCGTCATTTTAACCGGTGAAAGTGACGGGTTAGCGGTGGCTGTTTCCAACACATTCTCACTCCCAACTTGTCAAATACCGCCATGTGGTCAATGTCCCTCGCCATTGGATACCGACGCACTACTGTAGGTACCCTATCTAGCATCAGTTTTGGTCATGTCAAGGACAGTGTCTCAATATACACTTGTTACTTGCATAGTATCCTTTCAAAATAAACTTCTGTTTTCACAGGAAGTTAGGTTTAGGCAACACAACCACCTAGTAACGGTCATGGTTGATGTTAACTTGACTGACTAACAACCCACAGGGCTCACGTAACTAATGAATGATGTCACAAAATAATTAGTTTTAGTTTCACACGGGACATGAACAGCGGTCTCCTGGTTGAAAGTGCGTGAAAGTGTTTGTTTGATCCATCCATCACCCCTTCTTCCCGCCCTCCCGCCCTCAGTGGACTCTCAGGCTCTTTATAATACCTGTATACCTGTTGATATCCAAGTCTTTCATAATGGTTAAAAGTAGGTGTGTTTCTCCTTCTGACAAGAAATGTGAACTTTGGGCATGCATATCTGCAAACTGTTGTCTATTTGTTTTTTTTACAACGCACAGAGCTGACCATAAACAGGCAAGAGGCCGCGTGTTGTAAACTGTGTTAAACACCCCATTTGAGACACACATATTCTGAATGGGTTCATCCTTACCCATGCTACACCCTTCCACCAAGTTTCATGAAAATCGGGCCAGTAGTTTTTTCCGTAATCCTGCTGCCAAACAAACCGAACCGAAAACATAACCTCTTTGGCGGAGATAATAACAACCCCCAAGAGAAAGGAAGAGGACACACAACGATGAGAGACAGGCGGGAAAGGGAGGAAAGCCAGGTCAGACATGAAATATAAAATAGGAACAAGAGAATAACAGATAAAGTAAGACAGCCAGATAGAGGTGGAGAGAAAGGGAAGCATGTCTACAGTGTTCTCTGTAGGCCTGGAGGGGATGTGCAGCATCTCTAACTGGAGCAGAGAAAAGAGATTTATCCTCAGCTGCACCATCGCCTTTATGAGCCCGCAGTAACTGAATGGGACTGCAAGCCTTGGATAGGTTCCTAACCCTCTGAGTGTGTGTGTGTGTGTGTGTGTGTATGGATATGTGCACAATATGCACAAGGCAATAGACTACATTGTATTTGCTTGCAACATGATATTATTTGGAAGAATGTGTGCTTTAGGAATGGAGTAGCAAGAGTGGAACGGGACAGAGTCTCACTGAAACTACATCTCTCATTATATCACCGCAACATTATCACATTCATTTTGAGATTTTAATATATTAAACAGCATCAGATTAGGCCACTGAGGACGGGCAGCCTCCACTGGCTCTTACACCGTGTTTTAAATCATGCTCCACTGGGGGAATCTTGTCAGAAAAGCTCAGTTCTTACAGTGCAGTAACATCTACCCTCTGTTTACCCCACTAAAGATGAACTATTGATGCAAAATACAGTTGCTAAGCAGGAGGAGCCACTGGTTCAGTGAATTCCCATTGAATCTTTTTTTTGTTTTTGCAATATCCTCAATCCAGGATTTTTTGGGGATAATCTAACAACCCTAAGGGGTTATCTTCTTGGCCATCAGCTGTAACCTCAACTATAGACTGTATATAAGAAGTGGACGTTGTCACCGTGACATCACCCATTGGTTTGTGGACTACAGTTTTGAAGCCTCGAGTTCAGCGTTTTCGCGGTGGCCATCTTGTTTTTTTGGAACCAGAGTTGACACGAGAGGTTCGAGCTAAGTACAACCGAACGCTGAATAAGACATTTTTAGGCGGCTAAAATGTTACAATTAACTTTCATGATCTGAAAACAACAGGTTGAAAGGGTTAAAGTTCTAAGACAAAAACACAGACAACTCCCCGACCGGACCACTCCGTGGTAGTGACCTCACAAGGTAGCCACGCCCTAAAGCATCCCCTGCTTTGTGATCTATTTGACTCTAAATGGGATCATAATTTACTAAATGAACATCATGCTGTATTGTAGAAAATGTTTTACTTTGTGACGGTGGTTTTGGTATGCTAATGTTCAGCCGGTAGCTATAGCTAGTGGAAGTTACCGGCAAGTTACATGTCAACGAACATTATAATGTGGGCTTCAGAATAAAGTAATGCTTTGGGCGTTTATTTTCTTAGCAACCCTGTCTTTGAACATTCTGAATGAGACAGCAGAGGAGGAGAGACAGGTGATCAGAGAGGGGAGAGGACGGGAGATGCTGAGACAGACAGCTGCAGCTGGAGGCTTTGCCAGCACTGCAGTAACGTTACTGATCTCCATTTCAGCGGCAGTTTATGAAATGGACTGTTTTGTCCATGGCTATAACATCGTAAATATCATCTTTACATCCAGGAACAAAACAATAGTGGCATCCCTTTTGTTTTCTTCTGTCCTGTGTCTCCTTAGTCTCCGTCTTTCACGGTCTCTACCGTTGTATCTGCAACAGCCAACCAACCTCATGACATAACAGGCTGGAGTACTGCAACATGGTGGCGCTCTTGCCATGGAAATTAAAACGGAGCTTCTTTTATCTTTTAATTCTTACATTTGTCATGTTTGTTGAGCTTGAGTGTTGAGCTTAACTTGGTTTACTGCTTTGTGTCTGTGGCTCCACATCTTCTGGCTGTGTAAATAGACAACTTGCTAGTGCAAAAGACAGTATTACAACATGTTTTATGGGAAATGTAGTCTGCAGTACAGCCCATCCAGACCCGGTAGGAATAAAACTCTTTGGCAGTGATTATGTTGACAAAGAACTGCTTAAATGTGAAGATGTTAAAAGATGGAGGAAAATATTGAGCATTGGGAGTTCAGTCCCAAAAGACGGAGCATCGGTCTCACTTAGACAAACCCCCGACATTAGGCTACATCTGCTCGTCCAGATAAGCTCATGCTTTATGTATGTGCTGCTGCAGTGTGGTCACTAAATCATGCCCTCTTTGTGTTAACAGTTGCAGCTCATGCAGATCAACAGGAGGCTGACGGCCTGGGTTACTATTTCATGTGGGCATTGTAGAAACAAAGTAGATGATGATTATATATTATATATATATAATTTATTCTTACGGGGAATTAGAGCCGTTATCTATGCTCTCTTCAAAGCCACAAGACTACTTTGTATTTCTACCTCTCAGAACATGTGAGTTGATGGTCTGGCTTTAAAGAGAGCATAGATAATGGCTTCAGTTCCAGCAGCAAGGTATAGTGGCAAAAATATTCTCAATATAGCATATGCTTAAACTGATATTGATTTCTTTAGATGAGCCTTTCTTTGAGGTGGCTAAATATGTTTAGCTGCTGCCCCCCGTCCACAGCAGTACAATGCTTTGCTCATGTGCTGGTACTCCTGTCTGTTTCTCCAAACTGCGGGCGTGCCGACCGCCATCTACTGTAGGCAAAACAGTGACTATGGACCTCATACAACCCCAAAATCTTAGAACACAGTTGGCAGAAATGCATCAAATCAGTGAAGAAAATTTGTAACACGATTTGGTGCATTATTCTTAAAGATAGGAAACTATATAAAAAAGGATAAATCTATAAAAAAAAAGAATAGATGTAAAGCTATTTACACTGCAAGAAATATTCTATTATTCTATTCTAGTCACAATTTTGGGTCCTTCTTGCATTAAATAAATACCCACTGAAATCACAGCCGTCTTACCTGGATGCATAGAGAAGTCCCTCCATGCATAGCTCATATTGTTTCAGTTCCCCAAAGCAATCAAAGCTTCCACTGCTATCTGTCACTGGTAAGCTCATGGCTTCACTGATAAACACTATGTTCAACCAAAAAAACTGAAATTAATTCAAATGCAAATTCAGCTAATTATTTTTTTTTTCCTGTGGAATCATTTCAGTTTAAGGTATAATATGCAACATTTTCCTAAAAAATTACAAAAATAATCCCTCTCAATCATCACTAGAAGTGTGTGGTGGTGTCTATCTACAGAGACCCTGCAGCCCTCTGCCTCTTTGTTCTCCTTCTTATTGTGCTGTGTTCGGGACTCTTCTGGGGCCTCATCGAAGAGCCTTTGGGCTCCATGTGGGGGTGTAACCCCGAGCCAATAAGCAGGGTGTGTAGCCCGTTCTCATTCGCTCGGCTTCTGATACAGAGGCACGAGACCCCCTTTAGCTCTGTCAGATACAAAGTGGGCGTGCTTGATGGATGAGAACGAGTTTGTCTCTCTCCTCTGCTGTAGTAGCCGCTGTGTGCTGCTATCCAGCCCATCGCACAGCAGTTTGTCAATCAGTCCCGAAATTTAATGTATTGATTCGTGAACATAGACACAAATTAAACATTTTTTTCAATTCGTATGTAATCCACGTAATTGTGAACCGGGAAGTATAGAGAGCGGCGAACGCCGCATATGGCGGAGGTCGGGGTGGATGGTTGGGTCAAAAAACACAGGACTTTCGCCCAGGAGACCGCTCTTCATGTTCCGTGTGAAGTCAAAGTTGATTTATTTGCCACGTAACTTCTGTACTTAAGTTACGGCACTTCTGATGTTATTTTAACCCAAACCACGATCTTTTCCTAAACCTAACTAAGCAGTTTTGTTGCCTAAGCCTAACCAAGTCGATCCATTTGTAAACCTACCTAAGTAAGTAGTTTTATTTTGAAAAGACTGGAGAAGAAATGGACATGTACGTCACGTGTTGTTGAAAGTCATGCTGAGCGTCACGAAAAAAAGGGAAATTCGTGTCTATGTACTCAAATTAAATAGATTCAATTTCACAAACTGCCGTGAGATGTGTTGTGCTATCGGTGTGTCAGTTTGACTGAGGCAGCAGCCCGCCCTTCAGCTGCATTCATTCAAAAGTAGGCAACGTCACTCCTTCTTTCCGCAGGGTTGTGTTAAGGTGCGAATGTGTATATTTGTGCTTTAATTATGTAACCGCTGTGAAACAATCAGAAAATAACATTTTATTTCTCTGATTCACTGCTTTGTTCTCACTAACGCTGCTCCCTCTCTTCATTCACTCTACTGCACGCTTGACCATCGCTGCTTTCTCTCTCTCCCATGCTCGCTCGTTGAGCCGAGAAGGAGGGGCCAAGTTTGAATGCTGTGCAACCGACAAATTTAACCTATTATACCTTTAAACTCATTGCAAGCTAACGTCTTGGAACACAAGTTAGCCACCATTGTCCTTTTCCTCAGTAGCTTAAGATGCACAGAAAAAGACAACTGTGGCAATAGAGACGGGTAGGCAGAGAGACAAATATGAGAAAGAAGAGAAAATAATCCTTCACTCCTGATCTCATCTACGGGAGCAAACCTGAGAAATTACTTTTTCCAGGGAGAATCTGTGAAGAAACGAGAGAATGAAAACACAAGTGAAGATGAATAGAAATGAATGATAATGAAGGGAATTGGAGTGAAACTTGATAGCACCTGATGAGTGGAGCTAAAAATGAGTTTGCAGCCTCAAAAGGAGCGTGTGTCTCGGCTCGTGCCAGAAAAGCCTCCTCACTACTCAAATGAATAAATCAATGCCTTAATGCTGTTCTTCACCCTCCTCACTCAGGTTACATCTGGCTGCTCAATCTCAGCTGGAGCTAACTAAGAACTCATCTATGTCCTCTCCTGGACCACTGAACTGCATCTATCCAATTTAGGGTATAGGCTTACATGAAGTGCAGCTCGAACAAAGCCGACAAAACATCAAATACTCGATCACATCAAAAAACACAAAGTCCACCATGATCCTATGTAAATTACTTTCAGCTTGTTGATTTCAAGAAAGTCGATATTTCTCTGTGAAATTAGATGAATGAGAACACAGTGCAACAAAACGGTCTCATAGGAGAGGCTGCCCTACATACAGAAATACCTCTGTGATCAAAACTGGCTCTCGGCATTCACATTACAGCGACAAAAGGAAAAAAGTCACACCAGTTCAAGCTGGCCTCGTGCCGGATGGGCTGAAGATGATTGTCGTAATTTTGTAGGAACTACCGAGCATATTCACAGTTGGTCAGCGCAGTATTTCAATCGGGAGAAACTTAATTGAAAAGAGGCTTAAAGAGTGATTTAATTAACTTATTTGACATAATGCACAATAAGAAAGTTGAAGAAATATGAGAGGAGTCTTTGATGATTAGACCCCATTATGATGTCATTTTAAGGGTAGTAGTGATGCCATGAGCTGTACAGAAATATGTCAGTGGGACCTTTCTAGTTAAATAAAGGTTAATAATAATAATAATAACATACAGTATGTTCATCACACAGCTCACTGGTGTGTTTTGTTTGCAACATTAACCCAGTGGTCATCTATCAGTCAGTCTGCTTTGATGCTAGTGGAGGTCAAGTGTTATTGGCTGAAAGCAGTGTTGGCTCATTGGCTTCTCAGTAACCTCTGAGGTGTGTAGACGGGCTTCATTAGTCTCTACCTGGAGCTCAGACGGCTCAAGTGTAGAGCTCATGAGCTCCCTCCTGAACATGACGGGAGCTCCAACGCAAAAAGCGACTGATTCAAACAGGTTTATTTAATATACACAGTTTAACCTGATTGTCCGTATCTCTTCACCTCTAATACTTATGCTAACATGCCCAACTAAGATGGTGAACATGAGTTTAGCTCAAAGCACTGTCTTGCAGCCTCACTGAGCTGCCATGACTGTAGACAGCCATGTTACCCAATAAGTCTGATGTTATGGGTCTTCTTGTTTTGCAGTCACTACACTACAGCCTCTTCTAAGTGTCCATCTGTCCTTCTGCAGTTTGAAAGCCATTCAACCTGCAGCTACAGATGGCACATACCAAGACTCAGCTATCAGACTCAGTACAAGTGGTCTAAATCAGTCATTCCCAAAGACTGGGTCGGAGTGTCTTTTAAGGTCGCCAAATAAATTTGCAGAGTTTCTTCCATCGTCTTTTATTTAAGCTTTATATCTGCAGTACACCCTCAGGGTTTCCACCAGAAAAGTTGTTAGGAATGTTGTGAAGAATTTATAGGAAACTAGAATGGCACTCAAAGAGCGCAGACATCCGCCAAGCTGCCCGAGTACGATTGCCCCCCTCTCTGTTCAGCTTGTGCCATCATTCACATGTCATCCAAGTGTGCTTTGGTCGAACTCAACTGTAATTTCACAGAGTTTAATGTGAAAAAAACGCAGAATCTAAAGGTGTCCCCCTCCTCCCTCTGCTCTCTCTTTGTCCCTCAATCTGCTAGCAGAAGGAAAGAGGCAGGGTGACGCGTCATGAACGCGTCATCAGTTACACTGCGCATGTGTTATAGCCTGTGGTGTTAATGCACAGGCTAATGCATAGGCTAAAAAAATTCCCAAAGCCGGATCATGATCTGGATCACCACCAAAATCTAATGGATGTTTCATTGTGCCACACCCCACCCCTCCAAAAAATTTCATTCAAATCCATCTCGGACTTTTAGAGTAATCCTGCTGACGGACAAACAAACAAACAAACCAACGCTGGTGAAAACATAACCTCCTTCCTAAGCCTCCGGCCTTGGCGGAGGTAATGAAATGTGTTTATCCACCGCTCCTTTGACCACTGGTCACAACCATGGTTACACACACCCTCAAGCGGGTAGCTCTGTTGTAATGGAGACGTAAATCCCTGTCATACTGGGCTGACGTGCCGAGTCATGTATATGTATGGAAAAACCCTACAAGACACTGGAACTTGGCTTGTGTCTTGAGGAGTTGTAGCATTTATTCACAGACAGCCTAAACTGTACACACACTGCACTGCTACGCTCACAGCTAGTTACGGCTGACTTCATACATACCGTCACTCCCTTGCAAGCTCCCTAGCACGCTCCCTCACTCTCTGTCTCTGTCTCTCTCTCGACCGCACACCGACACTCGCTAACGTTAAGCACACAACCTACGCACTGAGTTATTCCTGAAAGGAGTTTGCTACTTGTATAACACGTTTTAGTTTAAAAAACAAGAATCTTAAATAATTCCCTGATGCTTTAGCTCGGTGGGGAGTCATCTCGGGCCCAGCGGGACGTCGGACTTGCAATACACTGGTGGAAACCCTGACCTTTGAGCCACATGAGGGATCCTGAATGTTTGTATTTTTCTGATAATTGTTGCCTACTTATAACATTGAATTTAGTATGAAAGGCTTGCGTACATTCTGTTTGTTTTACTGATGATAGGGAAAAAACTAAGGCCTGTTAACTTCTCCTAAATGCATTTATTGGTCTCATTTATGAAGTATTTAACATGTGTACATGTTTTCAGTAACACATGAATAAAACATAGTTGTGATTTATCAAATGCATACATTTGAAATGGCTGGTTTACCTGTTCAAGAAGGTGATGCAGAAATGATAGTAAAAACGGTCAGGAACGTTCATTTACACACAAATTCTCTCTTCTCACAATTTATAGATATAAGGCCTATTGTGAATTGGGTCACAGTGGTTTGTCATTTTTAAAAAGTGGGTCCACAGAAAAAAAGGTTGGGAAACACTGGTCTAAGTGGTCCAGTGAGGCTGACAGTGGACTGAACTCCATGATATTTGCATCACCAAGTACAAGGAAGAGCTGACACTGACCAAAATAGAATTTGAAATGAGACTTGAAGCTAACTGCAGGTTTTGTTTGGTGGATTAAGTAGAATTTGCAGCTCATTCATCTGCCCTCTGCTGGCTGTGTGTTACAGTAGAACATGGTGTTGTGATTGAATGTGGCTTGACAGAGGAACACAAATGGGACTTGTGTCAGATTTAGTTGGCGCTTTGAATTAAACGACTCCCTCTGGGTAACTGCAGGTGTTTGTTGAAGAAATAATTGAAGCATCTGGGGAGAGTGCCTCTGTCGTCAGGCCCGTGTTACATCCTGCCATGGAAACGGTCTCATTTCATACCCCAGCACCCCATACACAATGTATGTGTTTATGTGTATTGTGTATTCTCTCATCTCTGTGTAAAAGTGACATTAAGATGGCAACCACTGGTATTTCTATTATCTTGCTTTTGTGCGTTCATTTTCCTTTTTTTCTCAGTATTTTGCACCCTACGGAGCAACCCCAAATTGGAAAGAAATGTAGAATACAAACCTTTCAGAGCAGTTTCACAATATAAAAGGTTTCCCATGAATGAAGAGGAATTGATTAGAAAATGTATACAAGCACAGGATTCTGAAATAGCTTTTCTCGCATTTACATACAAGCAAAAAGGTATAAAAGTGATGCAAAAGCAGCAAAACAAAGGAAATGATGAATAAAATAGATTTATTGGATCATTAAACTGAAAATCATAATTAGCTTTTAAGATGTGCACCGACTCGCCATGATGTGCATATTGACAGCTACAGTATGTAGGTACACCACTCACATATTTCCCAGTATCAACTTGTGTCAGTGCTCCAGACAAGCTGCAATTTGACCACATTACCCTGCTTATATTTTGCACGCTCTGTATCTTTCTTGTGCCTTTATGGAGCGTCAAGTGTGCATTACACCTGTTAAACCGGCAGTAGGCAGAATGTTTTTGGCATCTTTGAGCAAAAATTCCATAATAACCTTTCAGCATATTGTAATTCAAGTGTTCTGAGAGATAACTAGACTTCTGCACCTTTCCATGGCTCTGTTTTCAGTTTTTAAAAAATCTAGCCTGTGACGGGAGATCAGCGCTGCCTAGTTTGACCGTTTGGTCGGAGTTCGCGAGTGATTGACAGCTGGCTCTCATAGATGGAAGCTTGATGGCAGACTCCAGATCAGCTCTGACTGATTGTTTTCCTCCGGTCTGTGAAATCTTGCAGATGCCATTAGGAGCATCCGAGGACACAGAGGCACATGATATTTTTCAGATTAGCTGTCTCATGCACTACTGTCAGAAAAATATATATTTTTAATCATATTTGCTCCATTTCTACCCAGTGCTGCTGTAAGTGGTGCAATGCTACATACAGTGTGCAGCACCCGCTTTGAATATGGTCATCCGATTGAATGGGGGTTATCAGCGGTTATCAGCCTCATAGATATGAGTTAGAAGGGGCCTGCTACACCTACTAGTAGTTTCAGAAGGCCATTATCATCTATTCACATGGTTGATCAAGATACAAATGTTATACAAGAAGTCAACGCCGTCCTCCTGGCAGTAGTAGTTATGACGGGAGCAATGGAGGAAGTGATGTATTAAGAGCAACAGAGTCTGCATACGGAGGAGGTCGGGGTGGATGGATGGGTCAAACAAACACAGGACTTTCATCCAGGAGACCGCTGTTCTTCCCGTGTGAAAGTTTCACTTTCACAATGTGGTAGGTGCAGTTTGGCCCGCCTGAAGCGTTAGAATGGTAGTGATAGCAGCTGATAACGCCCATTCAATAGGCTGATAACATTCAAAATGGGTGGTGTTGCTCCTGACAGGCATGGCTCTGAGAAGAGCATCATGATCAGTTTGTTTCCAACACTTTTATATCGTGGGCTATACTGAACATCACGGCCTCTGGTGGATGCTTGCAGGGCTTTGTGCTATTAGTCTTCTTTCTCTCTCTTTCTTTCTCCTTGCCATCTATCTCAGTTTGCTCCGCACTCTTTTCACTCCATCTCTGTCTGACTCTCGCACACATATACAGGCTCAGGTGTGAAAGTATGTCCTAACCACTGTGGCACTGTCTGGCACAGTGTTATAGATGGTACTGTAGCTGCAAATGAGTTTGATACCATGTGCTGTTTCCATAATTGCCTGATAATTGCTCCGGCGTCTCGTGGGAAGCGAATGCGGCATCGTCATTGCTCAGTGTTATCACATCCTTCCATCCATCTCTAGTCACGATAGAAAAGCAGCTTGGGAGTGTCTTGCTTCCTTCATGTGATGTATTTGCTGTAGAAAACTGGATATTGTTACTTCCATAAAGCCTGTGAGCTCGGCTTACACTATGATTTAAGTCTGAAAAATGTCCACTGAGGATTCATCCTGGCAGCTGAATGCTCCACCAATTACGGGATGATGAGTTTTTATGATGATATGACTCACAGCCTCTCCAAACTCCGAACCTCATGAACATCTATTTGAACTAATGATGGAGATTAAATGGAGCCTCGATCTGCTTCCTGGTCTACTTGAAGCTATTTATCTTAAATCAAACCTGACAAGATTTTCAGAACAGCAACCACCCTCTTTCTTGATTAGATACAATCCAAAGCAAAGACCAATGACAGCCGAGCCACTGGTGCATTCGTCCAATCAGATCTGGTTTATCCAAAATGACTTAAGCTTGCCTTTAGAGCCTATGAGGCTGCACTTCGACACATTAGGATTTGGTAATTAGCACGAAATGGACTACAGTTGAGGCTGATGGAAATGTCCTTAGTTTTGAAGGTATTTGGTCATAAACCAAAGTATTGGACAAGTAAGGGATAATGTACAGCGAGCCGGTCATTGGGGTCTCTCATCGTCCCTGAAGGGGATTCTTTCACAACATAGACCCGCTAGCTGTACATTTTCCCGCTTATTACATGGCTACTTACTGAAGAAATCAATGTTTTGACACAAAAACGGTGCGCCAGAGACTGACATCTAAACTGTGCCCATAGCAACGGTCTGTTGCTATGGTCTATTGACAGTCCGCAGAACGCCGTGAATGACCAATCAGAATCAAGTATTCAACACAGCTGTGTAATAAATTGACATATTGATCTGATGATGGCGCTACATGAAAAGTAAAGGGATCAAGTTATTGCATCTCATCCAATTTCCTGTAGACCTTTATGTCCCCCCCCCCCCCGGGGGGGGGGGGGACATAAAGGTCTACAGGAAATTGGCAATCCACTCCATCCAATCGTTTTTTGAGATATTTCACTCAAAATGACGTATGTTAACCTCATGGTGGCGCTGGAGGAAATGTCAGAAGGATTCATCCTCTGGAGATCATGAATGTCTGTAGAAACCTAGAATTATAGTTGTTGAGATATTTCTGTCTGGACCAAAGTGATGGACTGACTGATTGCCGTCAATCCATAGAGCATTGTTGCTAACATGGCTATGAGATTTTTTTTACTTGAGGAAAAATAACATATATTCTGTTTTTGCTCTTTTTAACCATGGCTAGTTAATTGGTGGAGCATCACTAATTGTTTAACCCAGTTGCCAGAAAAAAATGTTGCCATTGAACGTTTCTGCAAACCACGGATATGTTGAATGTCGACATTTCTGAACCCAAAATAAGTTTCATAAATATGTTTCATATCAGTCTTGTATCACACAATGCCATGTGATTAATGTCGTTTGTTACTTGTTTTAAGTTAGAAAAAACATCATGGTTTATGTTCAAATAATAACGTAACAACTTAACAATGTAACTCCCGTAAATAAATAACAACCGGCACTGGAGTGGACTTTTTTACCTAACATTACGTAACAAATATAACAACGTTACGTACTGTAACAAGGGTAAAGTCAATGTTTAGTCTACTTTCTTTACTTTTGGTTTCACACAGGACACGGACAGCGGTCTCCTGGCTGAAAGTCCTGTGTTTGTTTGACCCGTCCACCCTTAGTGGACTTTCTTGCTTGTTATACTCATTATTGTACAACGTAAATTTCATACAACATAACTTTCAATAAAGGTCACTCAATATACTACTTCCCTTGCTCTGCGCCCCGCTCGTTGTACAACGTCACTTGCTCTGACAGAACGCAAAAATGTCGTCATTCAACGTATCCGTGTTTTGCAGAAATGTACAATGCCAACATTTTGTGAATGGCCTGAAGTTGTTGGTGTCAGTGTTGACGTTCTCTCTGTTTGGGTCTGTTTGAGTTGGAGGACAGGTCGGACACGGTTTTCTTTTTACTGAATGCACTTTCAAAATAACCTCAGTGTGTCGTCGAAACTGAAACTCCAGGTGAAGGTTCAGTGGTTTTGAATCACATCAAGATTTGGAGACTGTAGTTTGCCAACAGAACACCTGGACACTTTTTATGATGCTTAACTTCAGAAAAGTCTGATATTGAGGGCTCAGGTAATATCTGAGGATAGTCCAATGAACCCAGAATCTACCACTACACATGTAGTCTGTACACACAGCTGGTGTGCATGGCAACCAAGGCTGCTGGGGGGAGAGAGAGAGAGAGAGAGAGAGAGAGAAGAGAGTGAGAGAGAAAGAGAGAGAGAGAGAGAGCAGGGTAGAAAAAGAGGAAAATTAGGTTAGCACCATCACGGCAGAGGCATCCACACAGACAGAGGAGACAGACAGGATAGAGAGAGAGAGAGAGAGAGAGAGAGAGAGAGAGGGTGGGTTTGGGGCGGCAGTGAGAGCTTGGCAGCGTATTACTCCCTGCTCTCTGTCTCTTTGGTGTCAGTTGCTTTAGCGACTCAGCAGCAAGCAGCTTGGAGATGGCGCCTCAGAGATTCAGTACGTAACCATCTTTTACTACTACTGCCTTTTTGTTTGCTGCTGTTGTTTTTTTTTATTTTCCTGTCAAAATGTCTGATATCATTTTTATTCATTTTATTTGAAGTGGTTGAATTACAGGGAATTTTATTGTGGCTGTGGTTTTGTTGGTTTGAGATTGTGTGTGTGTCATTAAAAGTTGGATTATCAGTGTGCTCCACCTTTCATATGATGGATATGATGTACAAACGGCTGTCTAGTGGAAGTTTTTAACCTGAGCCGATTCTGACGAGGCATTTTGGATTGGGTGCATGTTCCTTCATTCATTCATTCATTCATTCATGTTCACATGAATTCATATTCATGTTAATATCAGTTGAGAGTTTCAGTGTCTCAAGGTCTAAATTCTTTGCTTCCACCTTAATAATTATATAAATCTGAGAAAAACACTGCAAAATTGAAGATAATTAAATTTCCAGTTTAGACAGCTTCAAATATAAAACAAAAAAAACACTATTATTAGTATTATCTTTAACAAAAAAAATATTCATGGAACATATTTAGACTACCTGTTGAGTCAATCGCCTCCTCATTAGGTCTCATCTGTCACCCTGCAGGGCTTCGTTTCTGTCATGATCTGTGTTTCCTGCGTTGTTTATTACCGCATTAGGTTGAGCAGGATTTCAATCTGCTTGTCATTTTGGGTGTGTGAAGGTTTTTTTTTTTGCTGTTTGCAGTGAAGGTTGCGTTTGCGACATATGTGCATCTGAATCAGAGATGGAGAAAATTCATTTCATATTTTTTTTTATTACAAAGAAAGAAAAGCATGACAATTTATAAAATTAAGAGCAGACTAATGCAGCAAGAAGAGAAGAAGGCTGAGCGCCTGCAGGTCCATCTCTCAGACTCTGCCGTGAGGAATCTACAGCACCAAATAATGCACACCTGTGCTATGACATGCACATGAGAAATGCAGTTCATCACATATGTAGCTCCCAAATACAAATGAAACAATAGAAATATATAAATAATAAATATGAGAAAAAGGGAATGACACATTACAAAGACATCAACATCATACCATGCATTACCCTCAACACCTTTATACACTCCATCTGTAATAGCATGAAAACCCTCATTTATAAGGTGTAAGGAGCCTGTATGTAAAGTTCTTCTAGACGTGGTCTGTTCTGATGTCCCCTCCTCTCGGTCATTGTTCCCCCTCAGTATCCTGGTACAGGGAGGTTTAGGATGAGCCGTAGAAACAGGCTAATTAGGATCACCACATCTGATTGAACCCTCAACTTAGCGGAGCTTCTGTTTTAAGCTGCGTGTGGTTTTACGCACACACACACACACACACGCACGCACGCACGCACACACGCACACGCACACACACACACACACACACAAGTGAAGAGAGAGAAGAGAGAGAGAGAAAAGAGCAGAGGAGCAGAATCGCTTGTTGACCGGAGCGGAGAAATGTGTTTCTGGTCTGAACTAGAGGTCTGCAAGCCCGTCTGAGTCGATTCCGATTGGACTCTTTTCTTTGTAGACCAGGCACGGGTCTGGCTCATTTAACTTCTCTCCTTTCATTTTGCCCATATATTCGCCTTTGCGTGTGTGTGTTTTTGAGCGTGCCAGTGAGCGCTTAAAGGCTGATAAGTTGCAGACTTTGTTGGGCTAGGGCTGGATCTTTTGGCCTGCATGTGCAGGACTATAGTCTGAACAGCGAGGCTACTGCTCGCGTGACAATTGACATATCACGGCGCTTCAGCGTCTAGTGTGAACCCGGCATGATACTGTATTCACGTAATGTAGGATGGGTGAGTGTTCACACGTTATTCCAAGATGGTTACCCCCATGGCTATAGCCTTGTAGTCACAACATACAAATAGCCTGAATTGACCCTTCGCTAAGTCCCGCCTTTCAAAAGCAGGGTCAGAACATACAAATAGCCTGAATTGACCCTTCGCTAAGTCCCGCCTTTCAAACGCAGGGTCAGAACATACAAATAGCCTGAATTGACCTTTCGCTAAGTCCCGCCTTTCAAAAGCAGGGTCAGAACATACAAATAGCCTGAATTGACCCTTCGTTAAGTCCCGCCCCTCAAACACAGATGGCCAATCATAGCGTTGCATTGGCCAGATCTGACCAGGGTCCGACAACTATCCGGCAGTGCTCCATAGACTCTCATGTACTCGTTTCAGATTTTTCTTCATTTTCAGACTGTTTTTTATGGATTTTGAGCTAGTTATGGTTGACTGTTGTGCATGGGGCCGTATAATAGTGATACTCGTTACCTGGAGAGGTTGGAAGGAGATATAGGTTTCTAAGATGTTATGTTTCTACATAAAAACCTGGATCTAATACGTTAGCACATCATTATAGCGTTAGCTTCCTTATCTTTTTAACCCGTTTTTGCTGAATAAGGTTGACATCCTGATATATCCTCCAAAATGCATATGGTAGACACTTCTGTCTGCTTCTCTCCAAAATTGCTTTTTTGTTTTTCAAAGGAATAGCTAGATATTTGTTAGGGCTGTCCCGAATACCATTTTTTGGACTTCGAAGCTTCGGTAAGGAATATTTGAAGGTATTCAAAGCTTCGCTTTGCGGTGCAGTGCAGCAGGCTGACATGTTCTTCTGCCTGTCTGTCTCCATCTCCCCTGTTTCAGTGCCGCTACCGCACTACTGTACACACATGCACCTCTACACACAACAAACAGCGATATCCATGTAAGAATAACTAATGATAATTCATGTTGATATGCATAATGAATAAGGTTGTGGGATTATTCCTTATTTCATGGGCTATTTTGGGATTTATACATTATTGTAAAAAAACAACAAAACAAAGCATTCAAATACAGATTTGGAAGTCAATTACCGTGACATTCGGGTCACCTTAAAATTTATGCAGGGACTGTAGTCAGTGACGGTGTGGGCTCCATGCAGCTCTGACAGCTTGACGGAGCAGCAGCGGGAGGCGGGGCTTAGCAAAGGGTCAATTAGCTACTTTTATTTGTAGCAGTTCTTGAACAATTGAAACCAGGTACACAGCATGGATGTATAATGAGAATAGAATGGACACAGTGTTGGAGGCAGGCTCCCGTTCGAAGTTGCTCAGTGGCGCATGACGCCAAAATGGCTCAACTGCCGAGTGTCATTCACATGAACGGCAACACGAAAATAACTCTGGATTCGGCCATTTTACAACTTTTATCACCCAATGATTTAAATAAGGGCTATTTACGTGTTGATTTTGGGAAGTTTATTCATCTAAAATTATCCGCTGATTTACAGATGTGTCTTTCTCAGTGTAAGTCTATATGGGGAAAAGTCTTTTAGGGCCATATGGCATCACGTGACAGAGCTGGAAGTTGTAATTCCACAGTTTGGCTACTACGGAAATTTGCTTCAAACCCTGTTGCTCTTCTTTGTACAAACAAAAAGCCTTCAGCTCCTAAATTGACTTAATTGACACAATTGATATTGGATTTAGTTCAATGTAACTGCCAATGATAGAGGCTTTGTATCCATTTTATCACCCATTTGTTGACAATTATTTTGCTCGGTGAGATATTGTAGCTGAAAATACAGATATCCCCAACTCAGAATTACAACTAGCAGGCTGCTCATAATTATGGTCTGAATGTGATGGGAATACAGCATAAATATAACCTCACACTACACTAAGTTTCAGAATCATAACTAAAGGTGTGTTAAGACAGTGCAAAAACTTTTGCCTTACATCATTCACATGAATTTGTCTGCCGGACTGTTTGTGCAGCTCGTATTGATTCGCTCCAAACACCCAATATACCAACTTTACTGACGTTAGCTGTAAGCTGTCTAGAAATGGATGAACTCACTAGTTGTTCATCCTCTGACTGACCTCAGAATTCTGCAGGAACTCCCGTTCTTTCTGTCGTTTTAGCTCAATTCCCTCTCCTTTTTCCTCTTGTATCATTTCATTTATGAAGTATATTCATAAAGCCCCAGGATGAGCACACATTTCTTTGCCCAAGTCTCAGTTCTTCTGGCTCAGTTTGCGCCATCCCGGGTGAATTTATACTTACTTGCGTATTTCCATTGTCTTCCAGGCAAACGGGCCGCCTCTAAAATTCGACTTGTGTTCTGTCTGAACACAAGGTGAGATTTTGCAGACATAATGTCTTCAAAAATTCCCACAACAAAACAGAAATCTTAGTTTCTTAGCATGTACTTTTGACACAAATGCACCAATTTTCCTTTGATAGATGCGTAAAGATACCTGAATAATGACACAAAATGATGATGATGATGTACTGCTCACTATAGAGTAATCTGTTGAGTGTTTATTATGTAGGGAATAGTGAATGACAGCACGAGGCAGTGATTTGGGGCGCAGCCGTTGTCACAGAGACCTTTTAAGAGACAGATATGATATGTCATAGTGTTGCATGTAATCCTCTCTGGATAAGAGTTATTTGATCTCTAATGTTTAAAGTTAAACATTTTTTAGACGTTTTTTTTTTCTCTTCACACTCCTTATTTAAAGGTCAGATCAGGGTGTTGAAAATCTAACACTATAATCCCCATCAGTGCTCTCAGTAGAGTCTGTTTCATAACAACAGATAAAGTCGATAAAGTCCTCAGAGGAGTTCTTCTTTGATATTTGATCGTGAGTGTGGTAAGCACTGACTGGTAAATATCAGGTTGTTCTGTCTGTAGCATTTGAGGATACAACCCTTAAAACTGACGTGGGTAGAAATGGAGCTTTGATTAAAAAAATATATATTTATTTTATTATTTTTATTATTTATATTCATTTTTATAAAACGGTCGCTATATCCTGACAGTAGTGCATGAGATAGGTAATCTAGAATCATGAGAAAGAAATCATGTGCCTCTGTGTCCTCCACTGTCCTCCGGTGTCCTCCACACCGGTGTCCTCCGGTGTCCTCCACACTGGTGTCCTCCGGTTCTCCTAACGGCATCTGCAGGATTTCACAGGCTGGAGGAAAACAACCAGTAAGAGCTGATCTGGAGTCTGCCGTCCAGCTGCCGTCTATGAGAGACGGCTGTCAATCACTCACAAACTCCGACCAAACGGTCAAACTAGGCAGCGCTGATCAAATATGAATCAATATTCTGTTACTGTAATACCTATTTCTCTCCTCAAATCAGAATCATCTTGTAGTGTACTGTTAAGCTGTAAAATGAGAATGTTTGAGACCATGTTGAGATCAGTTGAGGAAATACCAAGCACCGCCCACCAGCCGGAAAACAGCCATAGGAACGCTCAATATAAAACGCTCGCTCTCAACGGTTCAGCGCTAACAGTGAAAACAACGGCCAAAGTGCGGACAGTGTTTACCTAAGGGGGAACCAGAGGGTGGGTGCTACGCTTCTGCAATGACGCCGTCGGTCAGAGTGACCGTATAAAAGTGCAAGTGTGTTTCTTAAAGGACCAGTGTGTAACAATTAGGGGGTGTATTGGCAGAATTGTAATATAATATTAATAAGTATGTTTCCTTTAGTGTATAATCACCTGATAATAAGAATTGTTGCGTTTGTGTTACCTTAGAATGAGTCATTTATATCTACATATGGAGCGGGTCCCCTCTCCACGGAGTACGCCACGTTGCACCGCCGTTTTTCTACAGTAGCCCAGAACGGACAAACAAAACACTGTTAACTTTTTTTTGCTTGTGCCGGAGTCGATAACGTTACTCGCTGCTCTCTCTCGCTTCACCACTCACCTCCCACATACACACTCTACACACTGGCTCTGCTCCAGACGGCTCTAAAGAGGGCCATTTTTGCGTCGGCCACCGTAGCTCTCCAACACGCTTGGCACACGGGAGAGGCTTCAGTTGGTTGCAATCTCCTCACCTCACCATTAGATACCGCCACATACTACACACTGGACCCTTAAACAAGTCCTCCATTTGAAGAGCTATTACTTGAAGAAAGGAACATGAGTTAGGGAACATCAGGCAGAGCTCTTCCTCCAAAATGTTGAATTATTACTGGACACATATTGAAGTGGCTCGGATGGATTTTTGGACGCGGCTGCTCATGACTTCTGTATGGAAGCATGGAGGCAGAGGGAACGATGAACACAGCTGTAATGTTTGGCCTGACTGTAAAGCTTTTATTTGATATGATATGACAGAGCTTTGATATTAGATCAGACTAAAGGTCTCTGAAGAGACGATGGGAGCGACAGAGCGAGGAAGAAATGGATATAAAGGTTAATCTATAAAGGTTGAACAAGCGGAGAGAAATTCGAATGATGCATGGATGAAAGGATATGTGAGTAAATGAATGCATTAATGGAGAAATGATTGGCTGAATTTTAGACAAGATAGAGGAGAATGAAGCTTCAGATGGATGAAAATCCAAACGATTGTTGTTATACAGACAACAACGGCAGTATTAAAGATGCTCTGCTGTCAGGCGGGGTCAGGAAATAGCAGCATGTGTTGTCATGGCAGTGATTTATCACACTTCTGTGGGTTGGAAAAGAGCAGTGAAGCTAACTTTAGTGCAGAATTTGTGAAATGAATGAACGCACACACACACACACACACACACACACACACTGATACAGCAGCCCGCTCGTCACTTTCCTCAGTGATAGCAGTACTGACGGCGGATGTGTGGCGGAAGTATTCTGAAAAAAAGATTCCCTGCTGTGGGAAGCTAAATCTGCTCTTCCACACTTTCTTCCACACTTTTTTTTTGTTTTATGTGCAGACAATCTGCAGAGACAATACTGCAGCAGCTGCAATCAATAGTTTTCTAAATGTTTCATACGTTCCAAAGCGATCCCTCGGGGTTTCTAGCTGAGTTTAATCATCTAAGCCTGAAAAAATCTCTATGTCCTAAAAAAAACTTTTTGGGCTGTTGATTTTTGACTGAGAAACTTTAGAATATTCCTTTCACACCAATTTTTCCCTGTGAAATTTAAATCAAATAGTTTCTGAGCACAACGCATGCGATCACGTTAGCCACGTTGCTTAACAAATGAATGTGGTTATAACATTAGAAAGCCTTTAGTCTGTAAAATGTTAGTTTTCCCCTTTCTTAGCCACTGGTTGAATAACTTAACATCAAGTTTGGCTCTTGAGAAGCTCACATATATAGTTCAGAAGAAAGCCTCTGGGTTTTATGACATCTGGGAAATGTGTTTGGAATTTGTTGAAAATGGTGAACAGGCACTAGAGTGTGACGTTACGGTGAAAATAACTAATTGTGAGGAATGTGTGCTTTGCTGTTTTATGTTTGTGACTGTATTCTTTATTTATTTATTTATTTTATTATTATTATTATTATTTTATACACTGCCATAATGCCTGTTCAATTTGGAGGAAGGTTCAGTTATGTATGTACTATGTGTTACATTTTTAAAATCAATAACTTAAATAATTCAATAAAGTTTTATTTTTAAAGTCAGGATTAATTTACAGAGCACATAGACAGGATGTTTAATTAAAAAGCATATCACTTGCCTCCCACAATATGTAATATGCTTGATCTCTGTTATCACTGTTGTATAGGTGTATTCGTGAATATGTTCCATCTCCTCTCTTAAGTTTAACAACTAAAAGTCTTCACCAGTAACATAATGAAAGAGATTCAGTCACTACTATTTTTAGTAAGTAACATCATTCCTGCTATATGCTTAGTGAAGGTTAGCGAGACTCTGCATTAACTGCGAGTCTTGTGAAGCCGGTACATGTGTAGCAAACTAGTCCTCTGCATGTCAGGGTTGTCGTGCTTTCATTCTAACCAGTCATAGAAACAAACAGAGCTTCATTTTTCATATGAAAAAAAAAGAGTTGACCTTTTGATCAATACGGAATTCAAATTCCATCTGCTGCTGATATTTTGTAAATATATTCAGTATCTTCAGTGAAATATTATCCACTGTTAGAAACCATCGTATTTTTACACATCATCTGTCTTTGATATATTATGTGTTCCTGGTTAATTTAGGTCTAATTTACCTCATACATTTCCCAGAATGCTTTGGTACTCCGAGAGAAGAGCTGTGAACTGTTAAAAATTGGATCTACACCTAAAACTCCTTGGCCAAATTTTGCATCAAATTTCATTGTTTTGGGACATACTGTCAACAGACAATAAAGCAGACAGGAAATCTAATCTCTTAATATTAATGTTAAAGTATTCACAAATACTTCTGTGGAATCTGATGAGAGCTTCCTATAAACAATCACTGTAGTATTGAGCAGTCCTGTAATAAATAAATCAATCAGTCTGTCTCAGCTGAATCCTCCAGGCATCGGCCTCAGTCCAAACCTGGTAGAGCCAAACAAGATTTTCATGAAGCTCGAGAAAGTGCTTTGTGTCCTCATCGTCTTCACTGATTGAATCGTCTGTAATTCAGTTCTCTTTTGATCCAGCAGTCTGCTCCGAGCTCTTGACCATGACACCGCCTCTCTTTACACAACATAAATATCTTTATGTGAAAGAAAAAGCAGACATGAACTATGTTTGATAGTTAGTGTTAGTGTTGGTGCTGTTGGAGTTTTATTGGATGGTACAAGTCTTGCAGTTGGTTAAAGATACTCATGCTTTGCATGACCTTAGTCCCAACCGTCCCCTCATGGTCAGTATGAATTTGGTTTATTGCTTTTCATTTTTTTTTTGGTTTATGAAAACGATTGATTTCCAATTACTTGTTGCATACATCACTTGCTGTCAAAATGCATTTACATTTTGTGATAATGCATGAGCTCTCTACACATATAAGCAACCTGTCCAGGGTGTAGCCCGCCGTCGCCCAATGTCAGCTGGGATCGGCTCCAGCTCCCCCCGCGACCCTGAATAGGATAAGTGGTTACGGATAATGGATGAATGAATGAATAGTACAAAGATCGCCTGAAAGTTTACTTCGGCTACTGCTGGCTGTATTGTATGTCATTATCAGTAAATATCGCAGTATAAAACCTGTGCTTTCTGTTTAAGAAACAAAAACGTCAGAAGATAGCAATACTCAACCATCTTTATAGTGGCTACGACAGAGACAGAGAGTTAGAGAGCGTCCGATGTTATAAGTAAATAAAAATACCACAATTCTATCTTATCTTGTTGGTTTTCTTATTCTGTCGATAAGAAGACACAGCAAGGTCGATATTATTCATCATTACAAAAAAATTATTAGTTCTGCGTTGTTATAAAAAATATAAGATGCATTTCTAGGGGGTTCAGTGAGCCCCCCCTGAACCAACGCAAACTGTGCCTGTGAATGCAACCACACACTCACCAACAAATGGGAATACACTGACAAATTGTTCTTTCAGAGTATCACACACACAACCAGCAACAATGGACAGTTTTGTCAGTGGCTGGCTGCCTCTCTGACCCGACTGACCGGAGTTTTAGACAGACAGAATGAGGTCTCACTTCTCCTTTGTCTTCGGTGAAAACACTACAGGGCACACAGGTCTGCTTCTTTTGTTGGCTGGGAGGCAGAGGACATGTCTCACATCCAGGACAATATTGGTTTGATCTGATTTAGGCAATGCAGCTCTGAGCTCCTGAAGGGCTGCAGTACAGTAATGTCAGAAACACCTGCATCCTCACACATACCTTGTATGGAAAATGTGATATCATTAACAGATATACTGTATAGTATAAGGATATTAGTCTAATGATTATTCATTAAATTTGTAATTTAGATGCAAGTGATTCCATGCACTCATCAGTAAATATTAACTAATAAAATCAAGTTTCTATGCACTGGAATAACATTATTTTATGTCTTTTTGGAGGTGACTATTAGATCTATTTTTTAATGGTTTCAAGAATATGAGAATTTCACCGTCGGGCTTTTAGTTTTAGGGCCTGTTTTTATCCCTGCACAGATCTATGTCAGCAACCTTGGGAGGTAGAATTGCTCACCTGGCGCATACGGCAAAAAGTTAGTTTTGCTTCTGGGTTTACCTCCAGGGTATGTGGCCCACTGAATAAGCACAGTGGTGGTTCTCCTGCTGGCCCGTGAGTCCCTAACCCATAGACTTTACACTGTGATGACGTCACAGACCTTGAAATCAATTTTTTCTAGGCTGAAGGAAAATTTTACAAATTTCAAATCTCCATGGTTCAAAAAGTTGTAACAGAAAGAGTCATTAACGACCTTGTTTGCAGTTTGAGGTCACTAGTTTTACAGACGTCTTTTACAATGATGGTTTATGGGGCTTTTATCGCTGCAACACTGCAAGTGGCAACTGGAAAACAAAAAATGGAAACAAGGTTGAACGACAGCACCGTATCCAGGTCTTATTATACATACAAGTTGCTAGGTGTGACATCATCTGTGCCAAAATGGCCAGGAAGCTTCAATTATACAGCCAGAGTGATGCAGTATAATGTTGGTTTAAAAAATAAACTTGTACTTCCGCCCCCACAGACCGATTTATGGCTGAAGTTGAGTAACAGTCAGTCGCACAGATCTCATAGATCTCACAAGGATTATTAGGACTGTCCTAGCCTCCGATGCATTCAGGAGTGCCAGTCCTGTCAGCTGACAAAATCCCTATCACCATCTGAAGGCAGAAAGGACTTGTGTATCTGCAGCCTGGAATTAGAGGGATGCGCTACAGATTTTCAAACAAACAAACAAACACACCTCCTCATCCACTACCATTGAGGGATTATATTGTACTGTACATTAATTTATTGTGGCAGCTCCGAGGAGAAAGAAAAAATTCTGGAGTCGTGGACATTTATGGACTCAAAAAAACAACGATTACATACAGTCATCATTTCATAATCAACAATTGTTTTACACTATAAAACTGTTGATGGAAATGACTGTACAAAAAAAGGGATTATGGGCTGAAAGTTGATGAGACACCGCTCTCCAGTACTTTTGAAAAGAATGGAAGGTTAGAGACTGCAGCAGTCTTAAAGCTAGTTGGGACAATGCCAACCAAGAGACAAGAGACAAGTTAACAATATTCAGCATTGTAGGTCCCAGAGATCTTTAAAAGGTTTAGCTGTAGGGGGTCGAGGAGGCAGGTGGTTGGTTTAGAAGCGAACACTAGTTTAGAGAGACAGGCTCAAAGGGGAGAGACTAACTGGGATTCAACAGGTGAATATTGCACTGCAGATTTTAGTAACTAATTTTTGATCTAATATTTATTTTTCTGTAGGAAAAATTTAAAATCCTTTTTTTTTGGAATACATTTGGCAACAGTGTCAAAGAGAAATCTCGGAATTGTGTTTTTTTTGACTGATTAACTGAAATTCTTACCTTCAGGGGCCGTACACATGCCGCGTTTTTTGTTGCGCATTGTTGTCAATGTAGACGTGCGGCAGGGGGAGTGACGACGTCGGGGCGCAATGGCTGTGCCCCGAAATGAACATAGTTCAACTTTTGGAACGCAGCATGTCATGTGACGAGGAACAACCAATGACAGCCTGCAGATATCTTTTCTTTCTTCCGTAAATATCTGTCTACGGTAAATATATGGAGGAGAAATGAATCCTCTACCCAGAGCTTTACATCTGTCCAACGGACTATTTTACTTGCATCACCCTTTCTGCCCGTGAACGCCACAACGTCCGGTTAAAAGGTCAGCCAGACTGACACAGAGAAACGAGCAGTAAAGCTACTGTGAGGGATTTACGGTGCTGGAAGACCATTTATCTTTGTTTCAACTGTGTTTAGTTTCGTCAGTGAGGCTTCTGGCTAAATTACCGCAACTTCACTATCATCATTGCTGTGCGCAGGTTTTGGTTGCTTAGTAACGGCAGGCGCAACAGGAGTGCAACCTCCCAAGCACCTTGGATAAAAGGATCAAAAAGCAGCACGGCTGCCGTTGATGCGCCGTGTGTCCGGCCTTTTACAGCATCTTTTATCCTTTGTGCTTCACAGCAGCAGAGAACACTTTCATGTCTCTTTATCGGCAGTCTGGAGCTGTCTTCACATGATAAGAAATCTGCTCTTTGCCCACCGTGAGGTACACTAGGGTGCAGAGCCTTGCAGACGCGGATCACATGGCAGCCGGTGACCGACAACTTTCTTAATGTCGAGGGAAAAGACACCGTTGACATTTGTGGAACACTAACAGGTTTTACGTCTCGTCTGGTCCTTTTTTTTATTCACTTGTCACTAAAAAGGAACGCCATTCACTGTTTCTAGGCAACAACAGTGGTTGCGCTTTGAAAGGTCAGCGGCAACCGAGGTCAAAGTTTAAATAATTAGAACTTTCAGTTCCGAGCGGTGCGCCATGCCTAAGGGGAGCTCTTCAACCTAGTCGGAGAGCATTGCTCTCCCAATAGGAAAACAATAGCACAGACAGCGAAGAGCGAGTTTACCGCTCATCATGTGTGGGTGGCTTGACAGAGCAGTGAGCTGAAAATGTTTCTGGTCATTTGGCGTGGTTATCATGACCCGCTCATTTTCTTTTAGCAGTAAAATGTGAGTTCACACTGAACTATGAACACTGTTTGTGTTTTGATGGGGAAAACACAAATCTACATCTCCTCTCCTCAACCTTCTGCTGAGCGATGTATTTCCGAATGTGTGGTTTCATTTGGCTCGGTGTCACACGTCTCCGTTGGCAGCGGTGTCTGTTCCCACAGCCAGCTTTCACACTGACTCTTGAGAGAAGTTAGTAAATAGAGATGGAACTTGTGTACGCTGGCAGTGAGACAGGAAGACACTATAAGCTTCCACTCTGATGGCAGCTCTGTTGACATACCAACAAAATCCTTGACAGGTTGCACGCTGCAGCGCTTCCTACAACAGACTCCCAGACAGCTTGTTCAGCCTCCAAGAAAAAGCTTTTCAAGCATTTAAAAATCCTTAAATGAGAAATAAATTCTGTTAGAGGCAGATGAAGACAAATGGGTTGTGCAATATTGTGATGGATGGGAAACAAATGGCACCTTCTTCTAACAACTAAAGGCCTGGTGGGAGTGAGCTGCCACATGGTTTGAAAGCTGTGTGTTTCCTGTCAGTTTGTGACTGGAGGGATGGCTGCAGGGATGTTTGTGAAGGCACAACCTCTGCAAAAAGTATGCAATAGGAAGGAAACTCCATGGAAGACCATCAGTTTTAGAGAGCTACCAGTGATGCTTCAGAAGTTCTCTTAAAGGGTCAGGAGTCATTTTCTCTCCCTCTCATGCATAAGACAGTAGAGGAAATGCTAAGCTGGCCAACGGGTGTTAAGCTCAGGCACTTTCTTTTAGACTTTTCCCCAAGCTTCAAGATTCTAATCAAGTGTAAAAGTAGATTCTCCTGTTGGGTTCTACGCTGACAGGAAAATGCACCTCTTAAACTCTTTATTCCTCGTCTTACATTAAATACAGAGAATACTACTGTGTTTTCTTTTCAGCATGGAGTGATCTGGGCGTATACTGTGCAGCACCACACATGTTTATACCATGTCTTTGCTTTTTCTTTCTTTTTTTATGTATTTGTTTGTGTTGTTTTATCCCATGAAAATGGGTTCAAAGACCCCCGTCTGCGCAGACATGTCCACTTTATACTAATCCCATGCAGTTTTGGGCAAAAAAACATGCAGTTATTAACATTCAGTTTAAATGTGTTCTTTTAAAGTGGTATATTTGAATATTTCTGCATACTGGGGTCCCTAAACAGTCGTTGAATTGCATAAATTGAGTATGACTGTAAAGCTGAGACTCTTGTGGATCCAATGAGCCCAACTCTATTCATGTGTGATGATGTTAGTCCCCATTGTAGCCATTTCATATAGTGAGATACTATTTTTTAAACTTAACGACACTGTATAAAATGACCTGTGGTGATTCTCTAGGATAATCACAGCCTCATAAAACTTTACAGTCACAAACTAGAGACCTAGAACATTCAGAGGATGGATGGCTTTCCTAGGTATATTGATGATAAGGGGGTTTCCGAGGAATTTTCAGAACAGAAGTGCTCGCCATCCAATTGCAGAAAAATGCAGTGTCTAAAGTTGCTTTTTCTGTGGTGTTCCTCAAGGTCTCGGTGTCTTAATGTGGTATTTTGGAGTGATTATTGATACATTTTTACCATTGTTTTTGTAAGTAGC
Organism: Sebastes umbrosus; assembly: GCF_015220745.1. Lineage (NCBI taxonomy): Eukaryota > Metazoa > Chordata > Actinopteri > Perciformes > Sebastidae > Sebastes > Sebastes umbrosus. The sequence continues at coordinate 8,184,045 of NC_051274.1, forward strand.
TATGCACCCGTATCAGTGGGAATTCATTATAAGATTGATGTGGTTTTTATATTATCTGTAGAGCTAATGGTTCTCCGCAAGGACCGGCCTCCCGCTGTTACCAATAATGATAAATAAAAGCTGAGCAATACTGAGAACAGAAGATCTCCCAGCTCCCATCAGACTTCTGTCATTACTGAAGTTCCATCGCTGTGGGAAGCTCTGTTGTATTTGATTTGTCAGGGAAAGAGACAATATGTGGGAGATAGAGAGAAACACAGTGAAAACTGTGAAGCCCGAGGGGCAGAGCAGTCAGTGACAGAGCAGAGACACAGGCAGGGAGGGGATTGCGGATACAGGCAATTCCTCTTTTCTCTCATCACAACACATTTCAACATGCAGCATACCAATCAGTGTCACATATGTCACCTCATTCTGGCCGATAACGCTCCTGTGTGGTACATCAAATGTGACAATGCAATGGCGAGTTGCATCATTCCCCCTGATTTTCATCAAAATCCAATCCAGTGGTGTCACCCTTTAAAGACTGATCTTGGTGTACTCAACACCAGTTGTTTTGAAACCTGGAGCCTTTCACTCCCAGGTTCTGTTTATTTGGGTATATGTGAACACAGCAATCACACTCAGAGCGAGACAAGATGGCCAAGAGGGTGGTCCTATACACTCGAACTCTGGAGCGGTTTGTTTGCAGTCAGAATGCAATCGACCCTTTCAACCCTAAACAACTAGGCTTTTAAAATCTAATCAAGTCTACCTGTCGTCGAGAGAAGCGTTAATAACACTGTTATTTCTTTAAACCCAAACCGGCACACTTCCTGGGGGCTTGGGATAAACAGATGATGGCCCAATGCACGGCTACGAGCTCATTGGTCTGCCAGTGTGCAGGAAGTCGGAGCAGGAACAAATATAACAATATAAGTAAAGTAAATCCGGCACACCCCAGAAATGTCTAGATAGTCCTCATTTATGAATTCATACATGGACAACGCATATTGCATTGTAGCTTTCTCAGGTTCACACCTGATTTTTAGTTGTACGTTTCTGATTTGGTGCAGGACCACACCACATTTTGTGCTCTCAGAGGGTTTGGGATTTCTAACTATTGCACTACATTTCCTCCTGCAATGTGTCCTATAGAGCTCAACAGTGACCGCCAAAAACCCCCCCAAAAAAAGCAAAGGTACAAGACTCTATACATAATTGTTTTAAAGGTGAAGGAAGTACTCGAATGGAATCTCCTGAAAAACTTTTAAACAAACCGTTTTTAATCTAGCATGAAGAAAAATTACTGCACGCCTCATTTCTCGCCTCAAATGTTTTCAGAAACATATTTCGGTGAAGTATGTTCGTAATATAAGAGAAAGTTTCCAAACGATTGCCATGTTGGCCCGGTTTGAAATCCGGGAGCAGATCATGGAGTGGTACATACGAGCACGTATACTCTCACTAGCTGTTGACGGGTATGGTAAACATTTCCATGGTAACCGTGAGCTCTACCAATCAGACATGTCGCTGTAACACTTTAGGATTGTGGGTAGTGTAGTACTTCTCCATGACATCGCGAATAAAACATGTTTTTTGTGAAAACAAGGTTGATGTCATACAGACTTGTGGCTTTTACAGGATCATATAACATTGTTTCACAATCTCATAGCTTGTGGTAAGTCTACTTTGGATGGCTACGGCATTGCGGCTAATAATCAAATTCTCGACTTGCAATATGAATGGGATTTTCACCTCTGGAACCTCACTGTTGAGCTCTATTTGATAGATAAATAGAAAAAATGAAGCTGCCGTCAGCATATAGCATTGTCACTTCCCACACCCTGCTTTGCTGTTCTCGAGGAGCTCAGAGCCTCGACACCACATAATCATTGCTGTACATATTCTACGCATGCAAACGATCTATCCCAGGTAAATTAACTGACTGAACTACAGCTGTGACATTACACCTGTCAGTATTGAACCATGCTGAGTCTGTGGGTAAACTATTGAGTGTCTATTACATAGGGAATAGTGAGTGAGTGAACAATGAAGTAATTGTACAGTGCAGTAATCTAGTGTGTTGTCCTCAGTCGTTCTCCGGCTGCCAGGACTAAAACAATCTGTGTATGTTGATGGAAACAGTTTTTCACAGGCTGAGTAAATGACTGTGTTATGTTGTACTGTTCTGTGTTGGGTGTGTAGTTTCCGGAGGTTTCGTAAGGTCATAAGGTCTGTAATAACTTTACGTGTACACTATATTATTAACAGTTACACATAATTACCCTCAATAGTCTACTTGTGTATTATTACTCCCCCTAGTCCCTGTCTAGTCTTAGTGATGGTGCTGTTTTTTTATATTCCTTTTTATCCACCCCTGTTGTTGTAGTTGATTATTTAATTTTACATATTACATTACATTTAATTACATACTGTAAAGCACATAATTACATACTTTATTCAGTGTAATTCAGAAAATGTTCTAACTCTGATACATTATTTAGATTCTGTCAACATTATGTTTTTAAAGAAATCAAATGTGAAACTTAAATCATAGATTCATCTTTTTTTCCCAACCAAATGTCTATAAACAAAATACCATGAAAAAAACTGAAGTTAGCTAAATGATCTGCCAGAGCAGTTGGATGATTTGGTTAAAAATATACTGTAATGAGCTTATTAAGCCGGGATGAAAAAAAAAACCAAAATCCCTTGCCAAGCCTGTTATGTTTTCGCAGTGCTTTTTTCTCTCTCCGCTCCTTAATTGCCAACTTGTGATACGTGACCTGCGGTGTGTGCAATGATCCAAACATCACTGCAAATTGACGGGACAGAATTCATGGTGGGCTTGGTCCACACTCCGGGTCACAGCCTTAATTGCCGGGGCCTTGGCAGGGCAGTGGCCCGCTGGAGTTTTATTAGCGAGCAGACAGCCTCCTGCGCCAATATCAAACCTTCCTCTCTCTACACCCCCACCCCATCATCCTCCACCCTTCCACTGCCTGAGCGAACGCCTCGCTAAGGTCCACAATGAATTCAAGCGCAGATCTGCTACTCAGAGAAGTCTGGCTCTCCCCAGGCGACGAGGAGGAAGACTTAATTGGGAAGTCTGTCTGCGAGCAGAGTCCAGGACGTTCAGCGTTGATTCAGAGCCGACCAACCAAAAGTTCCTGCACATAAGTGACCTCCACAAAGTTATATAAGAACAGCAGCATATTATCTAACTACATTACTCTTCTGCAGATGTGCACCATCACAGTAGAGTACTGCTTTATAGCTGTGCACCATCAAACTACATCACAATCATCGACTGTATATAAGAAGTTGACGTAGTCACTCTGACGTTACTAATTGGTTGGTGGACTACGGTTTTGAAGCCTCATGTTTGGCATTTTGCCCATCACCATCTTGTTTTTTTGCAACCAGAAGGGACACGAGAGGGTGGAGTTATTTTTAAGGGACCAAAAAGGTTAAAATTAACTTCCATGAAATTAAAACACACTCTACCTTCCATCATTCTTACCTTAAAATGACTTTGAGGAGCTTTTAACTATGAAACAGTTTAATACTGATGCCTCTCTATGACTTACTTAAGTAAACAAAACCACCAGCGAGAAGATTGGCTATTTCTATATAGTCATTCTTAATGCTTGTCATCGATGACACTGGGTTGGATTCCGTACGAATGGCCTCCTCCTTTGGCCAGGAGCCTCGCCTCGCCTTGCTGCTCTGCCGGTCCCCACTGGGAGCCAACACCGACACCACGCCGTTGGAGTCCCAGGCCGTACTGCTGGACCCGCCGGAGGGAAGGGAGGCACGGGAGAACCAGAACCAGGACCGCGTGGGGCAGAATGTCAAAAACTCTGCTGCAGTAAAATGAGAGGTCCCTAAAGGGACTCTAGTGCTCGGAAACACTGCCGCTTTTGTCCACAGGGACCGCCAAAATAACCACAAAATTAAAGTTTCTCGTAGTAGCTTTAACCCATCAAGCTCAGACATTGGAGCAGTGTCACCTCCACCCCAACCCCCCACCACCCCCATCACCATCCCATCTACATACTCACTACTCCATCTTTCTACTGGGACCTTCTCTATGGGGAGAGTGCTCCTCCTCCTCCCTGAACCAGGAAAAGGTCAGGATAGCGTCAGTTGGAGAAAATGTCACCAGGTCCGTTGAGAACTGCTAAATGAAATCAAATCAGCCATTGCTTACTGTGATGTGGTCTGAGCTTAGAGAGCAGCTCTGCACTTTATAGATATCGGGGGAGGGACAGAATCATAAGAAAAAGCGTATGTGCATGGAAGCAATACATAAATCAGAAGCTGTGGGTAGCCTAATTTTGGCTTTGAACATGGCCAGGCAAGCTTTATTTACAGCATATAGCACGTTTAATATCCAAGGGGAAAAAAAAACAATGTGTTTTCCATGATGATGAAGAAGAAATAAAGAGATAAAACAAGAAATAAGAGAAAGAAGAAACTAATAAGAGCAATAATGATAATAGTCGTTCACAACCAGGAAGATTTAGATTATTCGATTACAATGAATTGCATATTATTGAAAGGCAACAGCAAAACTATTTTTTTCGTGACCGCCTTTAAAAGAAATGAGCGACTGGGCACATCTCAGGTTCTTGGGGAGACTGATCCAGCACCTATAAGGGCATTCCTCAATGTTTGCCCACAGAAAAACATTAAGCTGCCTATGAGAGAGCAATGTCTGGAAGCCTGCGGTTTTTGTTTACTGCTTTTCACAATCTTCAGCAGTCCCTGGAGCCAAAGAAATCACTATTTTGTCAAGCGGAGGTAGGACGAGAGCAGCAACCATCACAGCAGTCGCTAAGACCTCCTGACTGTTTTATTGCAAATTTGAGGTCTGAACTTTTGTTCTGATTTACTTCATCCATAGGCCTTTGAGTTCCATTTAGCTGCTTCAGTTTCAGGGTCCTGTACTCATGCTGGCTCACTGTTACAGCCGGATAAGACCGCCCACGTGAGCAGCGCATGTGTGTCGCGGAACCTGTTGTTTTTTATTTCGGCGCCCATGTCAACAGGTCAGACTGCCCGCGTGAGCAGCGTGGCTCAGGTGTGGCTCGGCTGTGTGTCAGCTGCGTCTCTTCTAGAGATTCGAGGTCTCGCCTATTTTTACCGCGAGCCGCATGCATTCACAGCAACAACAGACAGTGAAAATGATCGTTTCACCGTGTGTTGACATCATACCTGCAACATTACTAGTTTTAATGTCTGTATCTGTAGAATATGTCACAGACATATAAAGATTTATTTTTAAATCCACACTTCCTGCTTCCGTTTCAAAATAAAAGCTATGTAGCGTTTTTTTTTTTGTGGACAGAATTATTTAATTTGTTAACACAACGCTTTTATTCTGAAATGTTTTCAGGACAGTGCTGTAGAAAATGTTACTTTACGCTGCCATGGCTACTATGGGACAATTTAATAAAACATGTTATTGGTAACACCTGTGCTTTTCCATTTATGACATGTCAAAATATCATAGATGTCAACAGCTCTGTTAATGGGCAATGCTCAACATCAATTGGATGGTCAATAAAATGATAAGTGCATCTGTGTTTACTGCAGAACATGCATGCGCTTGGTTTGGTGCCAGCCGATGCAACGCTGAGCTACAGCACACCTGACACTATCACTACCTCCTTTCACTTCCAATCTCAGCCAATGCACTCTTGCCCAACCCCTGGAAGCTCCATACCCTCCCCTAACCCTGGTCGTCATGGTTACATTACACGGTGCTCCGTTAGCTCGGGCTGCTGTGATCAGAGAGCGTCCCATTTCCACCGGCACTGGATCTGTCAGCCTGCACAGCGGGGAGAGGAGGACATGTGCTGTGGGAGTGGGGAAAGGTGGTGTCCCTGCCTCACCAGATTACACCATGTTTACATCACTGGAGGTGTCACATAGCACGGTACAGGCTGGGGTTGAAATTGTGTTACGGCACACTTTGAACTAGAGCAGCGCTTCAAATAAGGTGGAAGACTTTGTGACGGCTTCACAGAGTTGATCCCTGTAATGTTAATTAATAATTGGCATGTGATGTGAATGTTTGTTTAATCCTCTATATAGATAGTCCTGAGGGTCTCTTGTTCAGGAGATAACCTTCAGAATAAACCATGTAAGCATAGACAAGCATATCATTTACATACACAATAGACTTTTAATTTCACGATAAAGAAAATAATTACAAAGCATTCAAAGTGCAAAGTTTAAAAGGATGAGAAATTTCACGTTTTTGTAACTCATTCCATCTGTAAGGAGATAGTAATTAAGACCATATTAGACATATTACAATACATATTTTAAAGCTTTAGTTATTAGTTAGTTCTCCAGTTTTGTAAGCATGAATCCAAAAGGAAGCTACGAAAATGGCACTGCGCCAAAAAAGACAACTATAGCGAGGTGAAATGCCAATTTGGACAAAGCTTGGTCCAAAACGAGAGTGAATCTGGGATTGGCTTTCTCACCCGCTGGCGAGCACCCTAACCCTAACAGCGGTCAGGAGGCGTGGCTTCTGGTGTCTTGAGCCGGGGAGGCGGGACCAAATTTGAACATTGTATTTACAAACCGCAACCGACAAATCCTACTCATTCTACCTTTAAGTACCGCTAGAAGCTATTTCTTAGTTCCACCAATGAGATAGCCACAAAACCATTTAATGGAACATACACTTGGTCCTATTTTTCCCGTCAATATGATCAACTATATCAATATGCTTTAGATAGTCCTATAAAAAGTGTTGATGACTGTATGACAAGCCATTAACAGGATCAAAACTTTAACAACACTTTCATGATTAGTGAGTAAAATCACTGGATATTGGCTCTGCAAATTATTTGTGCGTCGTGTTGTCTCTCATTTTTTCCCATCATGCAAGCAAGACTGTCCACAATAAACATTTGGAACAATCAAATCCACACTCTATTCAAACTAATTTGCCTCTCGCCTTGCTTGATTTAGAGCAAAGGGAAGTGTTGAGACAGGTAAATACATTTTCTCATTATTTGTACTGATCGCTGTTCCAGACTGATCATAATAAGCCTTTACGGGTCAGTAATTACAATAATGTTCCAATTTATCTGCAGGTGATGATGGAGGGGATGTTTGTTTTTCATTTTGAAAAGTGGCTTTCTGGCTTTGCTATGATTGTTGTTTCTCATTTTCTTTACCTTTCATCTTTTTTTTTTCCTTTCTTCATTTGTTTGGCTTTCAGTTGCTCTGTGTTTTTGACCTGAGGTACTAATTCAGCTGCCAGGTAGTAGAAAAAGGAAATGCACACGGTGTCCTTCTGAAGCCATATATATCAGGGCTGTCTTTGGTTTCAGCAACAAGGTTTTGACTCTGCTTGTCCCTGCAGCCGGCCTGTAATCAAAACCAGAAAACAAGCCATTCAACTAAGACAAGAAAAAGGATTCTTTGAATTTACGACTTTGTTTGTGTTTTGAAACGAGCCTTTGTATAAATGTTATAAGTGAAAATTCTTCATTCAACACTTGCCTGTTGTACATTGGCTAAGCCCTTGTGGCTGTTGTCTGTATCCACCATTAGAAAGAGTTGAGGAAGAGCTAAGAATAGAACCCCTTAGTGCTCTGTGATAACATCTTATGATATATAAGCAAATGAGATACATAAGTATTTGAATTTTAACAGCCGCTGAATACTTAATATTGAAATTTAAACACCACAGAATTCATAGCTTTGAAATATTTTACTTTGAAAACCACGTATCTGGTGGTAAAGCTGAATTTGGATAGCTTTCAAGGTTCACAAATTCAGATGCAAAAAATTCAAGTTTGAGAATTGTTCAGTTGCTCAGATTTGATTGTTGTCAAATAGCAACACCCGGCTTCCCAGAACAGGACATTTAATCTAGCCTCGGGCAGCATAAACATTTGAGGAGAGAAATAGGCATTACAGTAACAGAATACTGATTCATATTTGATCAGAGCTGCCTAGTGTGACCGTTTGGTCAGAGTTCGCGAGTGATTGACAGCCGGCTCTCATAGACGGCAGTCGGATGGCAGACTCCAGATCAGCTCTGACTGTTTTTTTTTTCAGATTACCTGTCTTATGTACTACTTTCAGGATCTAGTGACCAATTTATAGAAATAACTTTCTTTAATCATATTTGCTCCAATCTTGCCTACTGCTGCTTTCAGTATGGCTGATAAAATTAAAATACTTATATCTATATATCTCTATATGAGTTGGTGCCAAAGCATCAACCCCTTTTGATTTCAATGACTCAATGGCCTTTTGATAAGATTGAATTGCCATACTTTATTACTTTGTTATTCAGTCTGACTTGTCTTCCAACTGTTTGTTGCAGGGTTTTTTGGGGTTACTTTACCCCGACCAATCCGTAATGAGAGACGTATCCATACTTGCAGTAGTGGTTGCTAGGAGCAGATTTTCATATTGCTTGAATAAATATCTACAGGTTTCTTTTTTCCTGTAAATCAATTTACAACAACGTGTACAGCTGCATCAATCTCATCCAGACTTGTCACCATTTTTGTGGCAATTTTTCTTTCGCTGGCACAGGAAGAGGACCTACAGTCATCTACAAAACTCTGATTGTTTTTCCAACTCGTAGAAACGACTATGTATTAACACAAAACTAGATCTATTTGAATTAATGAACACATCACAGATATGGAAAGTAAAATCAGAGAACTGGAACCAGGCTACCAATGGCCTTTCCTCCACCTCCACCACCATTAAATCAAACGTTACATGATAATGGTGATTATCATGAAGTTCATTATTATTGCATCAAAGCAGGCTGAGCATATTTGCCCAATTCCACACACTGCAAAAGAAAAAAAAAAATCATAACCGTCAACAAGTCATTACTGTCATGATCTCATTTTCACACCATCATGTCTTGAGCAAAATTAATAAATTAATTATAAACACATAGAGAGCAAAGAAAACGCTAATTAGAAAGTCCTGTCTTTTTCAACCTTTCCAGATAAAATGAAATAAAAGCATTCCAATTTTTGATCATCTCTCCACTAGAATATATCAGGGTCTGTACTTTAATCCAACACTGGTATTGTAATTTGTAATAAACATTGCAGGACATAAGAACCAGTTGCAGGGCTTTATACTTTACAGACCTGTCCAGTATTTTCTTGAAACTTAAAATCAAACTCCTTTTTTTTGTTTTTTTCCTGAAAAGTCAATAAAACTTGTTGATCATAATATATTAATAATGTGAAGAGGCCTATACTTTAAAGCTCCAATCTATGATATTATGCTGTGTTTCATCCATACCCAAACTTCATGTTATGATTGATAGTATTGTAGAATATGCAAATAGACTCAGACTGGGGCTTTAAAGGTGGCTCATCCAGATAATTACTTACATCCTGTCAGCTTTTTGAACAATTTGTCATTTATATGTGTTTTTTTTTTTTTTAATTTAATACTCCAGGAGAATAAACCATTTGTCTCTCTGCTCTGCAAAGCAAAGGGTTGTGGCTTTTACAACAAATATCTCATTTGTAATTAGTTTATCAGATAGTGTATGTGCACCTTTCCTTTCTACAGAATACCACTGAATTGTTGTGTTGTTGTGTTGTGCAAAAATCTACTTGTGCTAAATCAACCTGGGTCAGCCACGTATGGGGAGAAAACCATCTAATCCAATTACACACCGAAGCCATTTTTCATACGGCTGACTGCGTCTACACTTTGAACATCTGCATCTACAGATCCTTTGATGCCACTATGTTAATGACCAGCACTCCAAATATAACCCAGCTCCTGTAGAGCGTAATTAAATGCATACAACACACAAGGCGTTGCTCTACTATACAACACTCATTTATCACAGCTTGTCACAGAGTGTCTTTTCTTATCCAAGAGAGAGGTAGCAGTGTTCAACGCAACAACTTAGGAACCTTGTCTCTGTTTAGAGCAGTTCTTCTCAACTTTTTTGAGTCACACACCCCCCCAGAGGGCTGCACGGTGGTGCAGTGGTTAGCATGGCGCCTCACAGCTAGAGGGTCGCAGGTTCGAATCCGGCTTGGGGCCCTTCTGTGTGGAGTTTGCATGTTCTCCCCGTGTTAGCGTGGGTTTTCTCCGGGTACTCCGGTTTCCTCCCACAGTCCAAAGACATGCAGGTTAGGTTAATTGTTGACTCCAAATTGCCCGTAGGTGTGAATGTGAGTGTGAATGGTTGTCTGTCTCTGTGTGTCAGCCTTGCGATGGACTGGCGACCTGTCCAGGGTGTACCCCGCCTTCGCCCAATGTCGGCTGGGATCGGCTCCAGCCCCCCCGCGACCCCTAACGGGATAAGCGGTTGCAGATGGATGGATGGATGGACACCCCCCCAGAATAATTAGGTTGGTATTTGCAAATTCCAAGTTTTGTGTAGTTTGAACAGCTAGCACTTAATCATTGTCAAATATGCTGCAGGCACTGTGGATTTTTGATGCGTTCTCATCAAATTCTGAAACATTCCTCAGTCTGAAATATGTGATTTTATTTTTTTTTCCACAACCATCTGGCGACCCTTAGCAAGGCACACATGATTTTTAATACAGCTAGTTTGTCTGTTTGCTGGCTGATTTTCTCTCTAGAGAGGAAACGAGGCAAAAGGGATCCATCCACATCGTCTCTTCCTCTCTCCTCTCCTCTGTCTATGTCTCTCTCTCTCTCTCTCTCCCTCATTTCTGCTCTTTGGTCACACACAAAGACAAATATTGGAAAACCCCCAAATTAAAGTGACAACTTCGCAGAAATCAAAAGTACAAAGAGGCATAAAGGCACCAAAGTTTCACCAATCTTTTTTGGCCAATCAACTAAAACGTCCTCATTTTAGCTCTCCCATTTATTAGCGCGGCCATGAAGAAACATCACAGATTTTTTAACATAGCCAAGGACGTTGGAACTATTATCTGGAAGGGAGGGTAAGAGGGACAGGACTACTTCACCTCTTCGCACCGTTATCACTTATTTTGTGGTGCCCCACCGTTGACAGCGCAGTCCAACACAGCAGGGCTGATTAGACTGAGCTATTAATGAGCCCGACCCATGGCTTTAATTTCTAATATTTTCTGAAGTATAGAGCTATTAAGAAAACTAGAAAGAAGAGAAAGAAGAAACAAAGCATCTTTTTTATTATGACAATAAAAAAATGGTTCGTATCAAAGAGGCATGTCACTCAATCGTGAAACCTTAATATAATCCTTTAATAAAAAGTGCAAAATCAAAAATCATTAGGCAAATCATAAACCCTTGAAGGTACAAACATTCACAGCCTACTTGAACGAGAGACCACTTCTGAATGAAGGCTGGCAATTAATAATTAATTAATTAAAAATGATTCATTTGGACACTTTCCATAACTGTACTTTTTTTGTTTAGTACTTTTTAGCCTTTATGCTACATTTACCACTTATACCTTTGTTACAACTAGTCTATTATCTCCTATATGCATTTTGCCTGCATTGACCGAAATGAGCTGGCATGTGTATACGCACTGTTTATAGGGCTAACTCTGATTCTGTGCACACAGCGTGCATTGAGCTTTCACAAGTCAGCAGAAATACTTTCACTTCCATTAAAAGCGCATTTGTCTATGAAGAACTAATGTAGGCGGAAGTCTGTCAGGGCTTTGCACTGTGGGAGAGCTATCTAGAGATCTATCCAGCACCTTGGAGAGCACCGCGGCACACAGTCCTGACAGTAGTATTACTGTCAGAATACAGTGCGGTTAAATGGATAAAAGCCCTTCTCTGTATTATGTGGAATGACATTCTTTTGCAGTTTCATAGAGTGATGGAAAATTACTGAAATGGTTTCAAGTGGGTTTTATTTTCCATCTTATGTCACAGTAATTATGACATTCAATCCTATCGATATGGGGTGCAGTCGCAACCCCCCCCTACCCCCCGCACTCCTACTTCCATGTCTCTGGACATAGCCATTGCAAAAACTCTGACAGTTTGGTGGAAAGCACTGCAAATTAAAATTTCTGAATTTCCCCCGTCCCTCCGCACACCAGTGTGGAATAATCCTGACTTCTCTCTAAATAAAAAAAAACATTTATTTATGGAATGAAAAGTCACTCACCTCAAGCACAACTTTTCATCATAATAAATTTACCACCCTCCAACATTAGATCCAGAAGTTTGGTATTATCACCAAGGTTAATCAAACTGCTTGCAGCCTCTCTCAACCTCAGTTAATGGAAAAACTGGAAGGAGCCCTTATCAAAAATATACATAATTCTTAACAGAACAGACTGCACACTATTCCATCCCAATCTCAAAATGGGAAAAAGAACCTCGCGATCAATGCCAATGTGACTTCAGGACTGAAATCTGTAATAATAACTTTCAATGAACTTGCACACACTCCATGTGTCCTCCACTCCTCTTTTAAAACCCATCATTATATGTCCCTTGATGCCCTACGGTATTGTCACACACACTCTTTGTCCATTATCTCCTTCTGTGGCCCCACCAGTATATTCTATTATATTTCAGTTTTTCATAATTTGAATTATTAAGATTAAAAATGTATTATTACAAAAATGACTAGATTCAATCAATCTACTGATAGACTGGGCAAAATAATACAAGACATTTCTCTAAATATACAGGTAGGAAAATCTGGAAATGTAACAATAAAGACTGTAGACTTTTCCAACAACTTTTCCACCGCTAATGTAATATTAGAATTTGCAGTCGCACTGTGAGCCAGTCACTCAGAGGTTGCTCTTATATACTATATCTGGCAATGTCTTAAGCAGTGCTTATAGATTTCCATTACTAATTCAGCAAGGACATTCTTTGTGGGTTTTTTTTAGCATTGATTTTCATTATATTATCATCTGCTACGAGATGGAGATGAGTGGGAATGCAAGGTGACAGGAGACGATGTTAAGAGAGACAAGGTGGAAGAGATGCAAAGGCAATGAGGTGGAGAGAAGAAGGAGGAAGATGATAAAGTCAGGTCCACCTTTAGGGAGGTGAGGAGGAAGAAAAGAAGAAGTCAGACATGGTTTACTGTGGGATTCTGTACCCAATGAGCTCGCTCATCAAAATTTAATGAGGAACTGTCAGATGGAACATTGTGTGTGTGTGTGTGTGTGTGTGTGTGTGTGTGTGTGTGTGTGTGTGTGTGTGTGTGTGTGCGCGCAGTGGTGGGGGTCACCATGAATAATACAGTAACAGCTTGATACAGCAGAGTTCTTCATTAGGTTAAGGTGCACCATGAAGTGAGACCTCGGCTCAGGACGGCCTTGCCCTGCACACAGTGTGACTGACAGACAGACAGACAGACAGAGAGACAGACAGAGAGACGCAGAGAAATAGACTGTAAGAGATGAGAGAGAGAGAGAAAGTCACACAACCGTGCACAGTGAAAGTCAGAGAAAGAGATCAGAGAAAGTTAGAGGGAGAGAAACATGATAGATCTGCAGTGCGCATGTGTGTGTGTGTGTGTGTGTGTGTGTGTGTGAGAGAGTGTACTTTCTCCCCATGGTCATCATACAAACCTTGTCTCTTCTGCTTTCACAGCTTCTTCCTCTTTTCCCTTTAGAACTGGTAGAAACATGAAGCAAAGCTGCATGGCCCACAAGTGAAATTCAAAATCTCACTTGAGTCTTTGTACTTTAAGGGCAGAAATCTCCACCAAAATTACCACAAAAAAGTAGTCAGAGTTTCCTGGATTCCTTTCATGTTCTTCTCAAAAAACACCCACGAGACAAGTCTTAGCCATACCACTCACAAAACCAAGACAAGTTAGAGTCCACGAGGCAGGGACAAGTCCTATAGTCAAGTCACCTTCTGGATGAGACAAGTTTGTATCAAAACACCCACACCAAACACAAGACAGAGACAAGTCTGAGTCAAAACGACCACAGGCTGGAGTCAAGCCTGAGTAAAAGAAAACATAAGGCCGAGACAAGTTTGAGTCAAACACACCCACGAGACCGAGACATGTTTGAGTCAAAACACACTTTAAGCTCTGGCAAGTCTGAGTCAAAATACTGATGAGGCTGAGACAAGTACCGCCATCAAAACACACTCAAGATCAAGACAAGTCCAAGTCAAAACACCATGACTGAGACAAGTCCGAGTGCAAACACCCTGACCGAGACAAAACCCTGACCGAGCCAAGTCTGAGTCAAAACACCTTGACCGAGACTAGTCCAAGTCAAAACACCTTGACTGAGAAAAAACCCTGACCGAGACAAGTCCGAGTCAAAACACTCTGACCAAGACAAGTCCGAGTCAAAACACCATGACTGAGACAAGTCCGAGTGCAAACACCCTGACCGAGACAAAACCCTGACCGAGACAAGTCTGAGTCAAAACACCTTGACTGAGACAAGTCCAAGTCAAAACACCCTGACCGAGACAAGTCTGAGTCAAAATATATACGAGGCTGAAAAATCACAGGTCAAAACACCACTGAGACCAAGGCAAGTCCAAAATAAAGACCTGGGACCAGACTGGAGTACTACAGCCCTGATGTGCATTTTGCAGATGCTCTCCAGTTGTCTCTGCAGTTCTGGCTGTTCTAGTGGAATGTGCTTTCTCAGCTGGCAACATGCAGCCATGCCCCACATTTAAAAGCCTCATGGGATATTACTTTCCATGCTCTTTCACATTATGGGTTGCTCAAACTGGCAAGCCGGCACTAATCTTACACAACAATACTCTTCATTGCAAACACTAGAAATTATGGATGCATTTTTCTACACGGGCAATATGTGTGTAATTACATAACACCCCTAATAGATGAAACAGGTGAATTTGACAAAATTACATAATGCACATAATAAGGCAAATGATGGGTTATTGGTTTTAAATTAAATCCCAAACCCAATTTAACAACAAAATGATGTTGTAAGACCAGCTGCGTCTCTGATAGTGGCATTGATTGAGTCTTCCTGCTGCTGAAAGGACTCTTCATTTCTCTGTTTCCTCTCAGTGATTTGTCTCGTTCAGGCTCCGAGGCTCCGGGGTTCACTCAAAACAAACTTGAGGGACAGATTGCAGTCCATTAACCTGGCAATGAAAAATAAGTATCTCTGTGTTTGAGCTCTGACATTGTGTGTTAACCCTTAATAGAGCAATCATTCAGAGACTCTCATGAAAGATTTACATTAAAGTACCCGTTTTATAAAAAAGTGAGATTTTCACGTTTTTTTATTTTAAAGCAGGCTTAAGTCCTATATAAATACTGTGAAAGTATCAAAACGCTCAATCCACAGAGAAATACACACAGCCAGTATTCAGAAACTCTGCATTTGAAACAAGCTGTTAGGATTTCTGTCCATTTGTGATGTCACAAATATACAATATTTAGACCCTTTACACAGATTTAAACGTAAACATTCTAAATGTGTCCCAGTTTATTCCTGGTTGCAGTGTATGTGAATGACATCAGCTGACAGGAAGTACACATGGACCAAGCTGTTGCCTAGCAACGCAATTCTGTTGCAATTTCGTCGCAATTACATCAAAATGCGCTAAAACGGAGCGTTTAAGACAGAGGCTGAATACAGGCATATTCAGGCCGACAGTATGAGGAAAATAATGTGTTTTTTGAACATTACAGCATGTAAACATGTTTTAGTAGAAACACAAAATACAAGTATGAACCTGAAAATGAGCACGATATGGGACCTTTAAAGAGACACGTGTGATATTTTACAATCAATACCAAAAGGTATTGGGTCAACAGTTATGCCAGGTACAAACACCAACATTTTTTTGTGGAACATTTTGCGCAAGACTAATTAACTGTTATATGCAAGTTTTTGCTACGGTTGCCCATTATCATTAGTCTGTAGCTATTTAGTAGGTTGGCTATTTGGCCACCGTTTGTTTCTCACTGAAAAATGGGGATTGGAAAGGCATGTTGAAAAAAGAAGAATGTCACAGACATCTAATGAAATGCTCATCCCAGCAGTCCACCACCATTCACTCGCACTAGTTATGCTAATTGTTGCACATATTTTAACAGAATTTCCAAAATTTAGCTAAATAAAACAGGGAAAAAATATTCAAGAGGATGTTAAAGACTACATAATTAATCGAGCACCAGTAACTCTAACACATCACTTTGTTTTCTCTTGTTTTTTTAATACGTTACACAACATGCCCCTGTCTAGTTTCGAATGGGGGGGATGTTGTGACTATGGTATGTACACCCTTGACACACCTGCTCTCTTCTTTTATTCTTGTTATGTGCAAAGTGAAAAAATTTGCATAAAAATAGATGGATGGAAACATACCGCTTATGGACCGACTCTTGCAGATAACTGTCTTCTGCACTGAGTTTGGCCTAGTTGAAATGATACATCTTATGGCAAAATAATCACGTTTAATCTGATATGTAGTGTAATTGAAAACTGTGATGCGAGCAGGAGCCATTAGTAGTATTGCTGTGTTGAGAGGTGTTAATTCAGTTGGCCCTGTGTGTATGTGGGTGCCTAAAGCACTACTGTGAATGGTATCTTTTGGGGTGAGAAATGTTCAAACTTGAGTGGTTGAATACTTTTTATCTGGCTTTTCATCTACTTGCTCACCATGTCTTTTTTTTTGTGAATTGTGTGTGTCTGACACGCTTGTTCCTCTGTAAACACATGAACAGCCCTGTTAGCACCACGCAGCATTACAGTAATCAGCTCCTGATGACTTTGCGCTGTAGTGATTTGAACAGGGCCATAGCCGAGGGTAAACTGTTATTAAACCCTCTCTAAATTGGCCTGAATTGAACCCATCTATTCCCAAAGTGGGAACACAAGGACCTCATTTGATTTCACTGTTGTTTTGTTCACTAAATGATCTGACTAAAACAGATCTAACAAAATATTTCAAATGTCAAGTTGATACATCTGCATTCCTGAAGGACAACAGAGAGACGTGGACGTGACATTTTTAAGTGATGCTGCTTACATTAAAGGGTTGTCAATTTATTCGACATGCTGAGTACTACTCATCCTGTGAAAACAGTTGTTGTAACCTTGAGTCTTCTGTGGCCCAAGAGGAGCTTTGTCAAATTACCCAAGTGACATCAGAGTGAAACCACACAGGGGTCTCAGCTTGAACTTGAAAGACGCCATATTTTTTTTAACAGAAAACGTCTGTTGCCAACTGGTGGCGTGGATGTGAGAGGTCACAAGGCATTGCATTAGGGGAAGTGTATAAGATTCAGTGTTTTTGGAGCTCATAGGAACTTAAAAGCCAGGATATCTCACTTCTGCTGCTTTGACTTTGAACATTCTCTTGAAATATGTCTCTCAAAAGTCCCCCAACATTTTGAAAGTGCAAAACTACATCACTGGATTAGCCCTTTAAGGTGCCGAACACCGAGGTTAAGGTCAGTGAACTGCAGTGAATCAGTGTAATCAACTGTCAGGGAAACGTGGAGAATGTCACTAACCAGAGTAATCATCTTTTTAGTGCTTCCTGAAAAAAAAAAATGTCTATCTTATAATAATATATTAACTGTAAAATGTAAGTAAAATGACAATATTCATTAGTAAAAGCATTTGTTTCATACTATATTTGCAAGAATAAAAAAACAAAAACATAATTCAAATATAAAGCCTCATCAAGACAATAGAAGAGGCATTAGTACATGGAAAACTGATGACAGATGGTTAGATGATATTAAATTCATGAATCGTTCTATGATAATGAAATGGGTGGTTTATTAAAGTACACATTATAGGAGTTTTAAGGTTAGACAAGTACTGGGATAAGTGGTCTAAAAAAGAAAACATAAAAGCTTGGTGCCACTGTAGTAAATGAATTCAGTCATTGACACCGACAGGCTCTACACCTTCACTTACGGTCCCACTTTCTCATGAAAAGGCTTGCTTTTGGATGGTTCTCCCTTGCGTCATTTGTTTCCTGGTCTTCGTACCTGCAGACAGCAGACGTTACATTAGATCTGGGTCAGAGTTCCAAGGAGGATGAAGGACAAAGTAATTAAAAAAGAATTTGACATATTCACCTCAATGATACAATAATTCATTTGAATTAATTTACAAACCCCTGGACTTTAATAGCTTGTATGTGTTTCAGCAAGATTTCTGCTCATGCTGAAATCTTTCTGCACATTTAAAACATATCCCACATATACCTGTGTTCTCTGAGGAGTCAATATTTTGAGAAAGGAGTTTTACAATAATAAAGTCATAAATAATATTTTAATAAAAAAATCTTTCCTGCCTGCTATAGTCTGCTGTGCATTATGTTATTGCTCTGCGCTCTGCTGATGCGGTAGTATCTCATTGTTAAATGTGCTGCAGTGCAGGCAATAGAGGAAAGGGACCAGGTCCAAACAGGATCGGACGCAGTGCTTGAAGTATGATACTGTTTTAAATCCACTTGAGCAGCATCTCAACCATTAATTAATCAGAAAAAAAAGTTAATAACACACTATAATTTTGTTTTAAGCACATATAAAGACCTTTTAAAGTGTTTATTAATGTATGTATTATGTAAAATTCATTAAGTGTTTATCCACCATTTATGATTGATAGATGGAGTTATGGTTGTCAACAAATACATTAAAAAAAGGTTCTTATATCTGCATTATACAACAACATTACAACAATATTATAATATAATATATATGCTTGATTAGAGGTTAATAAATGTAAATGTTTTGTTTCTGCAAATCATTTACAGGTGGATTTAAAAATGTTTGTCAATGAGTTTGAAAATGGCAGAGATCATTAGAAGTGATTACAACTGTTACACTCACTTTTTCCAGAGCTTTCAACCACATTTCACGATGAGATCATTCAATGTGCATTTTGCTTTTGCTCGGTTGTCATGGAGATGGCTCATACCATCTGCATATGTTATCAGATTATCTATAAAAATAATGTGCATTAATTTTAGTGTCAGTGCCAGTTTTAAATCAAAATCCAACTAGAGCACCAGAAGTGTATTGATTTACAACATTTCAAATTGCAGAGAGATTTTTAACAGCCAACGAGGTTATGCAAAACAGTGCTCAGTTACTATCAGATGTTTTCTTCTGCAATCTGCCCACAGTTCATCATCATATGAACCATCCTGCCTTCTTGTTAAAGAAAGTATGGAAGCGCTGAAATGCACGACGGCATCCTGATGTTACAGTAACTTTGCTCGACCTCTGATCACATTCTTCACTTTCCTTAAACAGGCAGCGCTTGATGTTAATGTTTGAATCCAGTGTTGTGAGTACTTGGAGTGCCTTTGTGTTGCACTCTTTGTTCACACAGCCTCAGAGCTGAAGGAGATTGAATCTCCAGCCTCCAGCAGCAGCAGCAGAAACAGTCTGATGCAACGTTTACACGCACAGAGTTCAACAGAAGGAGGTGATGAACAATGAGATGCAGCCCTGTGGTCTGGTGTCAGTTCACTGAATCACCTCTGTTTAACAGCACGTCTTCTGCTATTAATAGATCATTCTCCATCTTTCTAAAGGCCGTGAAAGGAGCATCAGTGATAGGAGACTCAATAATAGAACATAGTAAACACTCATGATGTAACAGTGAGTGGATGAAGAGAAGGGATTAGTGCTTGCTGCTGAGAGCAGAGGAGCGTCTGACTGACAGGTGAAGTAACGGGGGGTTTCACTTCAGAGATGTCAGTCATTCAAGAAATGGGCTCCATGGATTTTTCTTTTCTCTCAGTATATTGATCGATATGTCAAGATATCTTAAGGTGCTCGGTCAGTTACACTATTGGATTAAGAATTAAATGTTTAAATGACCGTGGAGTCAATACATTGATTAGATTAGAGTTCTCTTTTCATGCTACTGTGCTGTATTCACGCCTCCGCGCCGGCGTCAGCAGGATGTCCGTCTGTCTCATTCTCGTGATATCTCAGGAACCCCTGGACGGAATTTCTTCAAATTTGGCACAAAAGTCCACTCGAACTCTGGGATGAACTGATTAGAATTTGGTGATCGAAGATTAAAGGTCAAAATCACTGTGACCTCACAAAACACGTTTTCAGCCATAAGTCAAGAATTCATATGCCAATGATGACAATTTCACATAAATGTCTAACAGGATAAATAAAGGAAGTGATGACATTTTGGAGCACAAAATGGAGCATTTTTTGAAACGAATAAGTCGTTTTGGAGACAACCCTGCACTAGTAATAGCTCCAAAGCGTGTTGTGAGGAAATATGACCCTGAGTACTTTGGATTCATAATGTCAAGCAGTGATGGGTGAGGGTGACCTGAATATTTATGTGGGTCATTACAGCTGATGGTGGCATATTTATATCCCAGTTCCTCATTTATTTGGGAAAGTGGTCCTCGGAAATGTTTTAACAATCAGAAGTGGGCTTCAAGTTACAAAAGGTTGAGAACCACTGATGTAAACTGCAACTTGACTGGCTGGTGGAGTCATACAACCACAAGGCAGTAGTTTTATGTTACTCAATATGTGAGTATGTCTATCAACACTTTCTGACTTCACTACTAGTGGTGCAGCGGATCAACAACAGTTCAGTCTGTATTGGTTTGTTTTGGGTCCCAGCTTCGGTTCGGTTTGTTTTGCACATTAGGGGGAAAAACATAACTATTTCCAATGTGATTGAACTCCAAAATAGATTGATTGATTGATTAATATAATATTATATGAAGCCATAACACTGATTTTATACATGAAATAAGGCAGGTTTAATGGTCAAGTAGGCATATGTTCAAATAATTGCCTCTTCTTTGTCTCTGGCACCTCATCAAAATAATCAGCCAGCCGGTATTTAATAGTGATGCACCTGTTCAACAAGCCCACGGTTCACTTTGTACAGTCATTAAATGGGTCCTTTTTTTTTTACGGTTCGGTTTTGCATCCCTATTCTCTAAAGCAGGTGTTCTGAAATCATTTTATAGCGATAATACATATTATTTGTAAAGCTCTTTTCTAGACCCAAAGTGCCAGAGATCCAAAAACAAAAACATCAGACATAAAAATGCATAATTTACAAGAGACAATAGGATTTCTAACAGGTGTGTGTTAATACGTTTCTTAAGACGACGAGAGTTGCATTCCTGAGCTCTTCAGGCAGAGTGTTCCAAAGTCGAAGGGCACTGCAGCAGACGGCTCTGTTGCCCATGCGTTTTCAGCTTTCAGCGGGGTTGCTGGAGAATGGGTTTACTTGTGTGAAAGTGGGCGGGAGGGTGTGTGTGTCTGAATGAGTTAATGGGGGGGCGCAGTGCTGTGAACAGCTTTGAAGGTCAGCATGAGGGTTTTATACTCGAGAGTGAACAGGAAGCCAGTGTAAATTCACTAAAACTGGAGTTATATGTTGATGCGGGGGCGTGTGAGAATAAGGTCAGCACAGTTTTAAACATACTGAAGTTTACTGGTGCTTTACGACGGGAGACCGAGGAACAAAGCATTACAGTAATCTAATCCAATTTTCCGGCATCAGGTGGTGACAAGAAAGGTCTTATTTTCGCAATATTGCGAAGGTGGAAGAATGAGGTTCTGGTAATGTTATTGATATGTGAAACAAATGAGAGCTGACTGACACAAACATGACACCAAGGTTTCAGACAAGAGAGGATGGAGATACTGGAGCGTTTTCAATGGTTAGATGTAGGTTACTTGCTTTATTTATGGTTGAGACAGTGCATTTATTAAAAAGGACAAAAACATGCAAAACACTGTTATGGTACTTTAGGTTTCAATGCTTTAATCACTAAGCTCACATAAGAAAATAAATAAAAAGATTCTTCCCATCAGTAGCAAATATGTCACCTTGTTTAAATCCCTGCCTTCAGCTAACCACTGAACATTTGAAAATGCCAAAGGTTGAGAAGCAGTCGCACCAGCGGTGTGTGAGATATTAGTTGTGATGGATGAACGCTATCTTTAGGGGGAAAGAAAAAATTCTAAATTTATGAGATTATTTAATAGCGCCGACTCCTTCAGCTGAGGATTGATGGGCCGACCGTTTATTCAAGACTCTCCTGTCAATCCACTTCATCACTGCGTGTGATCCTGTGAACAGAATTTATTGAATGACACCACCTTTCAGGTAATGTCTCCCATTGCACAGGAGAATTGAAATACACGGCCTGGATCTATATTGTGCAAAGGAAGAATGATGCATTTGTCAATGTCACAGTTTGCAGAGAAACCACAACAGCAGCCAGAATCGAAATGAGGCGAGGCTTCTCACTGTCGACAGTAATCAATTCCATTTCAGCAGGCTGTTTGATGCTGACGCAGGTACTGTGCTGTTATTAATGATTAGCAGTGGCAGGAGGCTCTATTTCATGTTCCAATTGAAAGTGTCACACTGACAATCTGATTTAGGCTCTTCACATCAACACGGGCCGGTACTTAGTGATTAGCAGTCATACTAGTTGAATACAAAATCCTGAGAAGAGGCAGAGATGGAACCAAGTCATTGTTTTGCAAGTCTCAAGTCTTTGCACTCAAGTCCTAAGTCCTAAAACTTTTTGTTTTGAGTGCACAGACTGGCACATGTTCAGAGATGCCGCCACCCAAGAGAACCACATCAATCTTGAGGAATATACATCAACATTGACATCATGCATCGGTAAATATGTTGATGAAGTGGTGATCACAAAGACAATAAAATCATTCACCCAAGGAGAAAGCAGAGGCGGCAGGAGAGACTGGAGAGAGACCTCAACACCGACAATACCAAAGAATGTGGCAGGCCAGTCCTTTCTCATTCCCAGGGCGTCAAATACTGAGGCTTTGTCACAGCCATCGGCGTTAGATACCACTGCACCCTCAGCGCCGATATGAATCGAACTTGGCGTTCCATTAACTACAATGTAACCCCTCCGCGGCTACAGTAAATGCTCATAGAAAATGTGCTGGGAGTGTGGTGATGTAGTTCAAAGAGCAAAAAGACACACGTGGCAGGAGGGGGTGGTGGATGGGTCCAACAAACAGAAGACTTTCATCCAAGAGGCCGCTGTTCGTGTCCCGTGTTCACAACGTTCAGTAGTATCATTTTCACTGTACAAACGGAGTAGTTTTAGCCCAACCGTGTAGTTCTTTCCTAAACCTAACTACAGTGGTTTGTTGCCTAATCCTAAAGTGACGCCAAGGGTAACTATAGTTGTTTGGATGCTGAAAATAAAGTGACGCCAAGGGGCGTGAAAAAGCGGCAGTATGTGACAAGTAGGGATGAGAACGTGTTGGGCAGGCGATCATCATGTGGCGAACCATCACAGGCTACAGTACAAAAGCAGGAGCGCCTCCCATCATGCAGCTGTGGCTAAGAGGTAGAGCCGGTCGTCCACCAATTGGAAGGTCGCCGGTTCCAGTCTACATGTCGAAGTGTCCTCGGGCAAGATATTTAACCCCAGATTGCACCCAAAGGCTGTGCCATCGGTGTGTGAATGAGTATTTGGATTACATCCTGTTGGGCCTTGTATGGCAGCCTCTGCCATCAGTGTATGAATGTGTGTACGGGTGAATGCTGACACGTAGTGTAAAGCGCTTTGAGTGGTCGGAAGACTAGAAAGGCGCTATATAAATGTAAGTCCATTTACCACTTGCCATCTGCACTGCCCTCCACTCAGCCCTCACACATCTTGAAAATAGTAACACCTTGCTCAGCATTCAACACAATCACCCCCATGAAACTGATTAGCAAGCTCAGCACTCTGGGCTTGAGTACTACACTCTGCAAGGATATTAGACTTCCTAACAAACAGACCACAGACGGTCTGGATTGGGGAGGTGGGGGCACAACAAGAAAAGCCCCCCAGGGCTGTGCGCTCAGCCCCCTCCTGTTCACACTGTACAGCCACGACTGCAACCCCCCTACATGGAGAGAGTATATGTATATATATATGCAATTATATGTAATTAGGTAACTTTATATATTGTTTGTACATTGTGCAAGCCTGTGTGGTAAAATGACAAATAAAATAAAACCTTGGACGCCAATTAACTCCCTGGTCCGTATAGTATATATGATGTTTAAAGCTGCACTAATCAGTGTTTTTATATTAACAATGGATAGTGATGCTCCTACTGTAATGACCAACCCACATACAAGTATTACCCAACTCTGCAGCAAGATTAAGGTGTTAGAAAAAGTGACCTATCTACACATCCAGCAGTTACAGAGCAGCATGATCATTCATTAGGAGTGGTGTGTTTGTCCACCTGATGAATGCCAGTCCGATATTCTCTCTCTTTTAGCTCTATTTTTGGTCTCCACCAACTCCTGAGTGAAATATCTGTCTCTTTAGCTGCTAAATGCACCCGGTAATGTATATTGCATCAACAGTAATGTGATAAATACAACATTTATGAAGCCAATAGGCCTGGGATTGAAGTGTTGTATCAGTTCGCATTATGTTGTTAGGTATTCGTCTTATTGTGTCCACCCGGCGCGTGTTCCAAGGGCAAGCTAAATCTTTTGAACAGAATGAAAAGCCCACAGTATTTAGAGCTAATGCCTCAGAGGGAGAGCTGAAAGAGTAAACAGCCTAGACCACATACTGAACAATTACTGAAGGCAAGGACAAAGAAGTCAAGGCCTTCAGTAAACCTGAGGACCTGCCCTCAGAAAATCCTCAGTGTGCACACATCAAACAGTCTGAATAGAATCAGCTCTAACATGAAGATATCAGTTATCCATCAACACATATTCACCATTTGAGTGATAACGTGTTTTCAAGGTTCATAGCAAAGTGTTTATCTGAGGGGACGGACAACTCTTTAAGCTCTCTGCATGAGGCTGGAAGAAGAACTAGAAATGGATCCTTATTTTTATAGGATAAGACCCTGATCAGACAGAGCGCGTTTTGCAGGTTGAAAACGTGACGCACACCGCACTGCTGTTTTTTGTTGAAGACGCTTGATCTGACAGACCGTGTTTTGCAGTTTGCTGTGTCTTTGTGTCTTTTGCGTCTTGTGTTTTCAGGTTGTCCATCAGTCCGTCTGTACATACATACATACATACACTTACATACGTCTGTTCCATTCTCAACCTTTTTTAGATTAAGGCCCACTTCTTATTGTTAAAAAAATTCATGGACCACTTTCCCTAATAAAAAAAGGACAAAAAACAAACTTGGCTGTAAGTGTTATGTCTGTCAGCTTTAACGACCGAAATAAATTATCAATCCAAATTTAATGTTTTCAGGGTCATATTTCCTCACCACACGCCCTTGAGCTTTTACTGGTGCAGTGTTGTCTCCCACATCACTTTTTCCTTTCAAAAAACGATTTATATCGTGTCACTGCATCGGAGGGAACATTGGCTAGTTAACAGTGGCGAAACACATTTGTCTCTACCTAATGATGTGTCGTGATTGGCGTGGTGATATTCAAACCAAACTGGTCTTTTGAAATTATGCATTTTAATTTGACCTTTTTAATCATGTGAATTCTTGAGCACATTTAGATATAAAAAATAATAACTAGCTTTGTAAATTACCAAAGATTTATCTATTAATTGAATCTAACCATGTGGCAGTACATTTGCGGCCCACTGGATGGCGCTCCGAGGCCCACTGGTTGACAATAGCTGTCCTACAGCATCTCCTCCTTGAAACTGAAGGATGATTAACACTTTATGGTGCTGTTTAGGCAACTCAAAGTACCTGTTTATGGTTAGGGAAAGATGGCGGTCTTAAATTTGATAGTGTGAATGCTGACTTGCAGCACGAGACAGAATGTTTTCACTTATTCAATATTTAACCAAAACCACAAGCAATTATTAGTATACAAAAGTAATTTCCAGGAGACGGGGTGGATGGATGTAACTGTGTTAGTAGATATCATCAATTACTTTGTACTAACAGACAGAAATAATGGCTAAAACTACAAAAATACTGTAAGTTTTAATTTACTCAATGTTGTTATTGTTTCTGTTTCTCTGTAATTTCACTATTGTTACTGCTCTACAACATCTATTGCATACCTGTCTGATTGTAAAGCCCTTTTGTGTTTGTGAGCTATATGAATAAAATTGACTTAAAGTTGCAGTGGGTAGAAATGGAGCAAATATGTTTAAAAAAACATATTTTTATAGTACAGTAGTAAACAGCATGATACAGGTAATCTGAAAAACAAACAAACATGTGCCTCTGTGTCCTCGGGTGCTCCTAACGGCATCTGCAAGATTTCACAGACCGGAGGAAAACAAGCCGTCGGAGCTGATCTGGAGTCTGCCGTCCAGCTTCCGTCTATGAGACCCGCGAGTCAATCACTCGCAAAATCCGACCAAACGGTCAAACTAGGCAGCGCCGATCAAATACGAATCAATATTCTGTTAATGTAATGCCTATTTCTCGCCTCAAATGTTTTCAGAAACATCTTGTAGTGTACTGTTTAGCTGTAAAATGGGAGAGTTTTTGACCCGGCAGGCCTACTGAAGCTTTAATTAACTGGAATGATCCTTTAATTTGAGGTTCATTTTTAGCTTTAAGTGTGAAACTGAACAGAGTTTTGGAAGGTGATAGGGCAATTGACTTGTACAGAAATACCGTTTTGAGAGCCAAACGATGAATAAAAGTATGATATCCCTTTAAGTCTCTCTTAGCTGCTTCACCCTTTCCGCTGAGTAATGTGGCCTGCCTCAGAGCTTTTGATGGTGCTATCAGCTTATGCACAGAGCACCAGAGGGCCAATTAATGGAGCCCCTGTGTGGCTGCTGGAAGTGGGGGATTACGGTGAGGAATGTAAATGTGATCTGGGCTTGTGTATAAAAAGGATTGTCAGCATTGAGGAGTCATTAAGACAATATATCATACTCCAGTGTAGTAATAGGGACACCGGGTCTACTTAGTCGTTGTTTTAGGGTAACGGCGTAGCAGAGGTTGACAAATGTGATATATGTGTTCATTTCAAGTTGGTTTGAAGTCCCTGCGGAGATACAGTTGATACTGCAAATTAAAAAGAAACTTAAATCATTCAGCTCTTTCCTCTGCAGTACTCCTGCTGCGAGTGAGGAGTGAAACAAATTACCTTTGAGCCTGCAGAGATTTGTTGAATCACTTCAAAGCCCAGGACAAATAAGCGGCATTGGTAGACACGCGTCCTTTTTTCCGCAGGAGGTTTGAAGTGTCAACACGGAACAACAAATACAAGATCAGCTGATGGCCCCTGTAGTTTGTGGATGCCAGACGACTCGGCAGTTTGGTCGTCTGTTCCCCTGTGTGACGCTCTAAAATATGAGCCAAGCTCAGATTCACTTGACACCTCAGCTTGAGTTTCTCTGCAGCCATTGAGAATAACACGGATGTGTCTTGACACTTAGAGTCTAACAATTTCTATCTGTTAACGGCTTAATTAATAAGAGTTAAATTCTTGTAACGAGTGCTTGTTTGTGGCTAAAAGTGCAAATTATTATTTCTCAATAACATCATATTTTATTGTTGACTTTTTTTGGGAGTTGGACATTGTAGTCACATGATAACACCTGAGCCAGGACCATTCACTGAGGAAAACTGTGAGATGCAATTGAAAGCTAAAAGTGAACTTTTTAAGTTATTCACACATACTGTTCCAAAGGTCAGAAATGAAATGTTCCAACGCAAATAAAGTCTGTATTTACAATCTACTAGTGCAGTGTCTGTTTGGCGTGCCTGGCCATTCAGAGCGGGCCGGTTGCTTGGCTCCTGGAGTGCTCGGAACGCTTTCGCCTTTTTTTTTTCAAAGTTTATTCTTATTGAACATGTCACGTGTCCAAATTGCACCAAATTCAACACCCAGCAATACACCAGCCTAGTGTGAAGTAGCAGAAGTCAAATTTCATTTATGTAACTCTAATGTATATGACAAATGCAATAAAGTTTAAGTTTAAAAACTTAACTTTTTAACACACTGGGTAGCCCTACACGCCAAACTATGACGCTCCACTGCAGTCAGGACTTTTAAACACGTAGTTAATGTTGTGAATGCAAACAAAACTTCTTGCTTAGGTTTAGGAAAACATTGTGGTTTGGGTTAAAATAAATATGTTTGTTGCGTAAGTTAAGTTACATAGCCTATGTAATTTAAAGCTTTAGTAGACAACAATGTTTTTGGCATCATTGGGAAAAAATTCCATAATAGCCTTTCAGCATATTGTAATGTAATAGACTTCTGCTCCTCCTCATGGCTCTGTTTTCAGGCTTTAGAAAATTCTATCTCGTGACGGAAGACTTTGACTGATCTAAGGCCATTTCAGAGAGAGAGCGTTCCTATTGGCTGTGCTCCGGCCATGTGAGCGGTGCTTGGTATTTCTTCAACAGATCTCATCATGGCTGTCGGGTCACAAACTTTCTTATTTTACAGATAAACAATACACTACAAGATGATTCTGAAAACATTTGAGGAGAGAAATAGGCATTACAGTAACAGAATATTGATTCATATTTGATCAGCGCTGCCTAGTTTGACCGTTTGGTCGGATTTTGCAATTGATTGACTCGTGGCTCTCATAGACGGCAGCTGGACGGCAGACTCCAGAGGCCTGTACTACGAAGCGAGTTCAACATACCCAGGGTATCATCTCGTTATCTGGCTTCACTAAACCTAACAAACGAGGTCCCGCTAATCGGTCCTACGGCGGTGGTTATCAACTCGATAATCAACCCAGGGTTTCTCAGTCTGGCTATGAGCACGTTCACATGAACGGGGCGGTGTTTGCAGCATATGACCAATCACAGACATGGACAAGTCTACAGACTTGCAGACAGACAGGCAGAGCGGCACATTTTATAAAGGAAGAGTGAACTATATTATACAAATATGAAGAAGTTAAATACTTAATCCAGACGACTAAAAGTAACACAGCTGAAGCTGCCAAATGCAGGAACGACAGCTGGCAAAAGAAAAACTCCTGATGTGTGAATGTTTAAATTTATTAATTTAACGGATCACTCAAAAGAAGGATATAGTCGTTTAATTATAAATAGCATTACTATATGTAAAGGATGGATGATTACACTTCATTATTTCCATTAATTACAACACGGCGTATGACTATTTCACCCTTCTTTCAGCTGCGTCCCCGTCTCCGGCGGTGTGAAACGGAATCAAGAGCAAGTAAAAAAATAAATATAAAAACAGAATTCAAAGCAGTAAGCACCCAGAGCATAAATCCAGCTGTCCTTCCTGCATTTGTCAGTTTAAACTGTGATGTTTTTAGCCTGGATTATGACTTAAACTTCTTTGTATATGTGTATAATATTACCATACGATCCCCGCACCGAGATGTTATTGTGCAGTAGGCGGTGCTTTTTACGAGTTGATCTCTTATCTAGAACATAACCTGCTCCGGAACAGGTTAGCTGTTCAGTATAAGTTACCATAGTGATCTACCTGAGAAGTGATCCACCTTCGTAGGATGGAAAACCCTGAAGGGTT
Organism: Sebastes umbrosus; assembly: GCF_015220745.1. Classification (NCBI taxonomy): domain Eukaryota; kingdom Metazoa; phylum Chordata; class Actinopteri; order Perciformes; family Sebastidae; genus Sebastes; species Sebastes umbrosus. Next base: position 8,213,406 of record NC_051274.1, read on the forward strand.
AACCCTGAAGTTACCTCACCAGATCCTGCTTCGTAGTACAGGCCTCAGATCAGCTCTGATTGCTTGTTTTCCTCTGGTCTGTGAAATCTTGCAGATGCCATTAGGAGCACCGGAGGACACCGAGGACACAGAAGCATATGATTTTTTTTTCAGATTACCTGTTTCATGCACTACTGTCAGGATATAGCGACCGTTTGATAAAAATATATTTTTTTTAATCACATTTGCTCCAATCTGGCCTACTTCAGCTTTAAGTAGTTAACGTAGATAAGTCAACATTGACTTTTGGGTTCACACGGGACACAAACAGCAGTGAAAGTCCTGTGTTTGTCTGTCCCATCCATCCATCCCGACCTCCTCCTTATGCGGACTTTGTTGCTCATTATACTACATCACCTGACTCTATATTGCCCCGGATGGGTTTATATTGGAGTTACTTGAAAGCCCGGTATCAGATGACAAAACGTCTATTTGACGACCTGGGAATGAGACCGGGCTGCAACACCAGACAATAACAGACACATCACTGCTCTTTACGTATGTAAATATGTGTCATTATATCATGAGACCATTAAAGAACCCTAGTAATGTGTCTTAATCATCATTTTCCACTGCACACATCTTTTACCTCACATTCAATCTGCTGGTACATTATGTAAATCGTTCATCTGTTTACTCCACAACAAACAAGAACATTTAGTTCACAGGCAGAACAAAAGAAGAGGAAAGCGGTATAACGGGACGAAGGAGAATTCAAAAATATCTGAAATATTCCTTTGATGTTTCCTGCAGCAGAGAGTGCATCATTCCGTAATGTTTCCTCATTATTTCTGTACTATTTCAAAATAGCCTAACAAGGCATCTGCAACTCACCTCTGAATGTTTCGAGTTTTTCAAGGTTCTTTGAATCTCTTTAACCTGACAGATAGTGGAGGGGGGGAGAGAAGCTGCAGCGCCCTGTGCACTATTCAGGCATCTGTGATGTCTCCATCTGGGGGAGCATTGAGTTTGATACACAGCAATGAATGAATAAATAATGCAACACTTCAAGGAGTCATATCGCGTGTAACGATCATAATAACCGAATTCAGATTTATAAACTGATAAACATGGCGTTTGCCCTCGCTGGGCAAAGTGTGCAAGTTGTTCAAATATTTAACAGCACAGGGACAGGACAGATTTACATTTAGTGTTTAGTAGAACATTAAGGCAGGATGAGTCTGTGAAAACACGAACGCGACTCTAATTGAGTGAATGCATCATGTCGAGAGATTCGACATTCAATATCACCCTGCTCTCAGTTATGACCTGCACACTGAGGGTTTATAACGCCGGTGTGGGTGCTTGGATTCTTTTCAGATAGAATGCATTTCATGGGCAACATTTCTGCTCTTTTGTTTTCTGTCCCAGGCGATCCTGATGGCTTGTCTGTCATCAGTCACCACCAGCCAAGAATCAGGGTTCACTTACCATCTTACTGTTGGGGTTTGCATCACTGTAGTTCAAGCAGCACACAGCAGACACTGGGCCTTGTGCAAGAACGCATCATATATTTATCCTTACTTACTTTTTCCTGTGAAGCTTTCATGAGTGCTCCTACTAAGATACTCTCTTAGCTGTAAAAACTTGTTCTAAATTGCTCGTTTCGACTCGATGGATACCATCTGTTCATGAGGAGGAATATTCCTGAGATTTGATAGTTCCCAATTTGCTATCTGACACAGGAGCATGTCTACAATATGTTCCCTCAGCCATTGTTCTGACAGCCCATTATTCCAAAACCTCATGACCCACCCTATTCTGCACTCTGATTGGCTTACCCTTATATTCTTACCTTAAACCTAACCAATCTCACTCCTCATGCCTAAACCTAACCAACCCAACCAACACAGGGCTGAGGGTATAGGGTGTCACGGCGAGGACATTTTCCCACTGGTTAATAAACTTGTTACCGAATGCACTGGACATTTTACAAGAAAACATGATGCTCAATACATGTAGAGTGGTGGCCAGAGCGAGAAAATATCGTTTGGAGCTATAATTGCGGGCAACCCTTTCAGCCAATCAGGTCAACTTGGGTTATGTTCCATCAAAATCTTGTCAGCGATGAATGAAAAAAACAAAAGGTCTTATGGAGTTCAGTCCATTAGTACCCAAACAGTTTTTATTGTCGGAGTAAAAAAAGAAATTAAAGCTTATTGGGAATCTCTGAAACACAGTTTAAGAATTCTTTCTTCTCTACCACATGAGCAGCGGAGAGCTGCTCTGCTGCAGTCCCTCTGGCTCCGTGTGATTGCTCAGTGAGTCAGTAGCCTCGGGTAACACCGGAAAGTATTAACTTTTGTGATTCATAGACAAGCTACAAGGATTCAATAGTCTTTGTATATTAGCTGAACACAGCCAGCTACTCCTGTCAAGCACACTCTGCCAGGCTACGATCAAACCCTCAAATCCCCACACATTTCCTCCCAGATCACTGTTGAGCTTTTGACATTCAATGCAGTTCACAAGTTAAGTCGGAAAACGGTGTGGGATTTGAGTATGCTAATGAGCACTATAACAATTGTTTTTTAAGCACCAATTGCAGTGTTATTTTTGCCACGTTCTCTCTAGAGTCCAACTAATATTGAAGGTGAGACCCTTTTAGTTTTTAAACAACACCTAGTATTACAAATACTTGGTAAGATTTATTTTTGTGATTCAATAACCCAACCCATTTCCTTTTCACTTTCACTCCCAGACAACTCAGATGGCCATGAGCAGTGGCTGCGGAGAAAAACAAAAGATATCAGTGGCTTAGGGTATGCCATGCAGGCTACTATACTGTAGGACTGGAGGCAGGATATTGGGGTCAGGAGGTCAGCGTTCTATACTGCTCTTTCTGCATTTCTGTTTGGCTGTTGGATGGATAGATAGACAGATAGATTGAGCTCATGCACTCACCTGCACTTACGCGCACATGCAGTATATTGTATTGACATGCACACAGTCACACACAGGACTCAAATACCTATTCCCTCAGACTACGCCAAAGAAATTCATGCCTTGATTCCATTATAAAGCAGGTGTCAATAGAATGGATTTTGAAGTGGGAGTCCTCATAGAGAGCCCAACCTGGATCATTTTTCTCAGCTTTGTGTAACCTTTAGCTTCTGATATATCATTAGCACTCAGCAGTGGGGGACCGCTGGTCCAGGCCAGCTGTTCTGTGGAGAGTGGTGGAGAATATATAGCGAAAGAGATGATGACATGATAATGGATTATGATAATGAGAGTCTGAATCTAATCGCAGAGCCTTAGAATTTAGACTTCTTTGACATTTTCTTTGTGTTCTGAAAACTTTATTGTTAATCTTTCAGCGCATTCAGATCAGCGCTTGAGAATGAAAAAGGTATCACGACTGAAAAAAGCAGCCTGCACAGCCTGCAAATACAGCATTTGGGGGCATGAATCGTGCACAGGGATGATGCATTTGAGGGTCTGAATTAGTATATATATATATATATTTTAGTTTATTTATTTTTTCCAATGTGGCCCAAATTCTCCTCAATACTTGTATTTCTATTAACAAGGTTGAATATTTATTTATTAATTTATAACAATTGGCAGTTTGGATAAACTTGTTTCACAGGCAGCTGGAGTGAAACTGGAACCTGATTTTGTTCCTGAAATTGACATTACTGCCATAGTGATAGGCTACAATTACTGAGCTGTTATTACTGAACGGATCTCCACGCTATCATAAAGGCTCATTTTATCCCCTCTATACTTTCCTCTATTTGAATTTCCTGCAACATTTAGAATGCACGGCGGTACAAACGCTCATTTCTTCACATGCCGTCCTGTCTTTCTTCCCACCTCTCCTCACTTACACACACACACATACACACACTAATGCTGTCTACCACAGTTAATAATTAGCAGGGCACGTCTGAAGCCCGTAGTGGAATCAGCTGCTAATCTGTTCCCATTGACTGAGCTGAGAAAGCAAATTAAGTAGCTAATGAGCACCATGACATCATTCAAATGACTGTGATCAATCTCCGCAGACCAACAGCAGTCAGCACGCTGCCCACCCACACACACACACACACACACACACACACACTCCACAGTGATAGTGAAAACAGCAGCGAAATATCCCGCATAGTGGACAGTAAGGGAGGGTAAGTGAATTTCTGACAGCCCACTTGCCTGTTTTTCCCAAGATTTATGTTTAATTTCAGCCACCCCTGTTAGTAGTTTCCCTGTCTTGGCAAGCAGTCCTGAGGCTAGCGTTATTCTATTGTGTAAGCAGAGAAGGCTGGATTAATGGGGGCCTGGAAAGTCATCACAGCAGCAACTATTTTATCTTTTTTTTCGCAACGATCTTGAGGTAAACTGTACAATACAGTGTCAATCAAATGCACATGCATGTATTTGAATGGCTAGCGCAACGACTTACCAGATGACGTCACTTTACGTTGCAGCAAAAGTTAAGCCAGGTCACCTTTTTTTGCTAGATGACTGCATTGTTTTGCCAGCGCCCTGTACCCTGTTTTAGCACCCCAACTGCACCGAGGGCTGCATCTCTTCACGTAGGGCTAAAGTCTGTCTGGACTTGTCCATAGTCCATCTCTCAATACTTTCTGACTTCCCCACTCAGCCCCAATCGCAATGGTTCCTACTGAGGACGTAAAATACCTCACAAACATATGTAGTTTTAGCTTTAAGAGAGCTTCAGTCATTTCACAGCTTGTCACTGTAGTTTTTCGTCACTCAAAACAAGAAGAAGTGGTGCATTTGATTGGGTCTATTTTCAGTGGTATAGGCAGACTGCTGCATGCCTCCTCCTCGGTCCATGGTTTATTGAATTGAACTGAACATTCATAGTCATGTCTGCAGGAGGAAAAGCTTTAGAAAGAGGTATATAGAGAGGGTGTGTGTAGCACCAAGAGGCCCAGGGCTGAAAACTTCCCTCATACATCACTGATTGCTCGACTACAAGCTGAGCTATTAGCATTAATAGGATAGGTCTGTACAGCATGTAAGTCCAGAGGAGCAGTCCACCTCCTAAAGCAGTTATAGGGCAGTACTGATTAATTATGATGACGTACACCGGCTCCAACAAATACATAAAACATATTAGGTTGGAGCTCCATAATAATCGTTGTCGCTTCCTGTAAATGACCATAATATCATATAGTATTATATATCTGCAGGCAAGTTTATTATTGATTCAGTGTACATGATTTAAACAGACTCCTATTCAGCACAGGTTAAAATCAATGTCAGATGCAATTACAGTGAATAACCTGTGACAGGTATCAGATACAGCATTTTAAAGGCTGCTGTCTGTGATATGCTCTGATATGACTGACTGCTTCTTGCTACAGGAGCTCCATTATGACTATTACAGCATGTTAAATGTGGGCAGCTGAAAATGCTGACGAGCAATTCTGTATTATGAGCATATTACAATATGCTCATAATAAACTGTTACTGCTAATGAAAAGATAAATGCACCGGTGGAAGGCTGAAAATCTTTGTCCCTCCTGTATGGGAAATTATTTTCTGAATTCTTGCTAGTCTCTGCTCCATCAATTTTAATTTTGGGATTTTTTTTTTTTTTTATTATGTCTGCTAAACTGTGATTGGACAATTGCTGTTCGAAGGTGGGGTTTTGCATGGACCTTCTCCCTTTTAGTCATTTAATTTTATTTATGTGGCTCAGGAATACGATCACTTTGTATGAAGCACAAACAGAACACACAATAATAACAAAACAATGGCACACGGCATGGCTTAAGTACAACACATGTTACTTAAACAAAGGAAGGACATTAGACTGATCAACTAATCTAAAAATACCTCCAGACTGGCCACCCCCACTGTGAAAAAAAGGATACTACAGGTATTGCATTAAGTGGCTGTTGTAAATTATTTTTACATTTCAATTTCACCACAGATTACATAAACTACTTAAAATGTACATAGAGTAGTTGGAAGGCGTATTTTCTCTTTTTTTACTTTTGACAGAGCTGGGCGAGCTGTTTCTTGGAGCATACTCACACTCAGAGGTTACTTCAGACTGTGGAGAAGTCAGAGCAGTTCTGACCTGGAACATTTCTTTTCACACATGAGAGAATCTCCTCTTTTATATAATGAGCTGCTGAAAGCGGACAGACTGGTATACCGTCATGCACACTTTGATTTGACCAATGAGGAGGCTTGGAGCTGAAACAGGCGATTGTACTATACCTGCAAATGAGTGTGACGTGGTTATTATAAAAAAAATACTGACATAATACCACAGATATGTTGCAAGAACACATAGTAATGTTTTTACTGAGTCTCACACATCACCTGTTATAGCTGGGATGTTTACACCCATGCACGCATGCACACACACAAACACAGAGATGACATATTCAGTGACGCTGTGTGGGTTGATGTGATTTGCAATAGGAGAGCATCCATGTCTGTAGAATTTATTTCAGTGCAATAGAGGGAGCACTTGGTCAACCAAGCATCAAATCCATCTCCTACACACACACACACACGCTCTCATTTACACGCTCGTCTACACTCTTCCACACTTCCAAACACTACACTAGGTGTTGTCTCACTAATAGGGAGGATTTATTTAAAACTCACTGCACACACACACACACACAGAGAGAGAGACGCAGAGGAATCCATGCCAAGTGCTTGTCATGTCAGTGGAAAACACAGTTGACAGTGTCTGACCTTACATGCACGGACCAGACAAAACAAAAAGCCAGAGAAGAAGAAGTCGCTTTGAGGCTGATGGATGTGTCAGGAAATAAAGTCGGTTCTTTTTCGGAGCATCAACAGCCTCTTGTGAAAATAAAAGAATCTTTTTTTACTATCTTCCTTTCCCTGCGCGTACACACAGTTGAACGTGAATTGCTATTTCCATGTCAGAGTGTGCAGCCGAGATCTAATTTCTGGCTATTACATTCCAAAGCTCTGCTGTTTGAGCTAATGTCATGATTACACAGCAGAGACTGGAGCCCGGTCTGTGGGACACGTGAGGTTAATGACTTCAGAGCTTTCTTCAGTCCACTGTACAGCTATAGCACTGATGGCATTTACATTTCAAAGCTGGCTGGCCTTGAGTTAGCAGATTTAAATACTGGAGAGTCTCTGAAAATCCATCACATACTTCCAGATGCTCTTTCCAGGAGTCTGATCTTTTTCTCATGTTTAACATTTTAAAAGTGTAAGCCGCATCACTTGCCCTGTGGTCTTTAATCATAAACCTGTCAGCTATCGTGGAGGGGGCTAGTCCAAAGATTTGTTTGACATGACTGACTGATTTGGGAAAATGTCTGATGCTTATTTGACATTTAAGTGGTGTCATTAAAAAAATCTAAGCAGTAGTTTGGGTTTGGATAGTATTCATTCTGCCCTCACTATGCATGTCGTTTTCACAGCTATGCAGCAAGCTAAACACACTTCCAATAAAGGTTGAAGACAGCAGTTGGCCTTTGAGGTTTTTATTGGAAGCAAAACTAAAACAGTGATTATAAATCAGAAAAAAGATGAGATACCATCAACAAGACCAAATATTAAAAAATAAGTACCAGTATAAGTACACTGTATTTCGGACATCACCATATCCCAGACACTTGACCTTTTCACGTAAAGTCTATAAATACATATTTGTGTCTGTGACATCCTTGCTCCTTCCTGTTTTTCTTCTGACAACAAAGTTGCCTCTAGACTCTATTCATTTGAGGGAAATCAGAGAGTTTTCAACGTCCGGTGGACAGGTGGAGAAGATTTTCTCACAGGACGCTGCAGGACTGAGACCTTTTATAAAGTTATTAGAAGTGCCATAGATAAGAGAATAAATAACTGAAGTTTTTTTAAAATTTGTCAGCAATTCTCTTTCATTTTCTTTAAAGATTAAATATTAAACCTTATCAGAGTTATGTGTCTTACTATTCAGCCCGGTTTCACCAAATGGCGTATGAATAACACAACAATTCTTCAGTCTTTTCGAGTGCGATCAGAACGCTGTTCTTACTTTTGAAGTGTCATTTCACACCATGGAACAGAGGTGGGGGACTCGAATCACAAATTTGAGGACTTGAGACTTGCTTGACTAACATTGATAAAAGACTCAACTTTGACTTGGTATTCATGACTTGAGACTTGACTGTAGACTTGAGACGGATGAGTTGTTTTTGAAACATGATTGGGTGGGTTAGGGGCACCCTACCTGGCAACCTACTTGGACACAGCAGACCAGCAGAGCCAGAGGGGGCTAGTCCAAAAATAATCAAATTTGGATTTAGTTGTCAATGTAGAATTGCGAGAATACACAATTCAAGAGTGTACACACTGATACGCGCACACACAGCGAGAAGAGGAACCACGGCTGTCAGTATCGGCATCCTGAAGCGGCGGTGGGATTTTACATTTTCTGTTGTCGCTGGCGGCCCAACTGGCAGAACATCCTGTAGATGAGACAAAGACCAATACAGGGACAAACTCCAAACCTGCCCTCTCTCTCTCTCTGTCTCTGTGTCTCTCTGGCGTGAAATGACACGTGAAAAGCATAAAATACGTTATCATGACACATGGAATGTCCTTAAAATGTTGTGCTATTTATAAAGCCTTCCCATGAGATCAGGTTGTACTCTTAGATTGGATTATTAATGTTTGCAGCTAAGAGTGAGCTGAAGGTAAGGTGTACACTTTCTACACTTTGCTACCGCTCTGCTTTGCACCTCAAACTGGCTTCTTCTCCATAGCAACAGCAGCTAAGACTCATGGGTATTGTAGTATTCGGGGCCATCTGCCATGCCAAACTGAAAGAAAATCATGATTCCTCAGAAGAAAAGTCGCCATCTTTCTAATCTTTGCCACTGCAGGATCCCCGTGGTAACAGGATTAATACATTAGTCTCATTTTTCATCTAAGCAAACACACACATTAGCATAACAGCACACAGCAACAACGCTTCAGTTTTAGAAGGTGTTATATAAGTGTGGTGACCTGGGAAGAATACCTCTAAAATCAGCTATTTTGGGTGATAAAGAGCGGTTTGAATTTTCAGTCTGTAGCCTGCGGCTTCAGATGTCAGACAAACAGGAGACAGCAGTATATGAGACATGAGGCCTTTCTGGTACGGTGTCAAATTGAGTCTGTCTCTGAAGAGAACATATTCATTATTTCCTCCAGAATTACCCTTAGATTAAATCACATGCATGATCAAGGTTCACCGCCGTGCTCTGTGAGTAGATTTGTGTGTGTGTGAGTGTGTGTGTGTGTGTGTGTGTGCGTGAGACCATGCTTGCATTTTTTAAACGTTTCCCTGATGCAATGCAATGTTCTACATAAAGGCAGTGAGGCGAGACACTAGTTTATACTTGTACTGCATCGAATATACAAGATTTATGCCCTGAATGTTTACTCATTGAATAATAGACATTTTTTGACACAAGAGTATTATATACGAATAAGATGTCATACGAAATGTTACATAAGGATACGTTGCTGAGGGGAACTCAGTGATAATTCTCTTTTTCACATCGCACATAGTCATTTGTTTGTATTAAGGCTGCATTCACACCAGATCAGGCGGTGTGGGAGAGTCACTTTATTGACCCGTTGACTGCGACGATTAACATCTTTTGTTCCCTCGTGGCTGGGTTGTACAGCTCTGGATCGTCGGTTACGTGATCGTCCACCACACCATAACGTCGGGTTGCGTTTCTCCAAAAGTTGAATCTGTTTTTTTACCCCCTGCGGCCGCCACAGGCAAATGCACTATCCCCATTCTAAATGAATGGGGGGACCGCCGGATCTGGTGTGAATGCAGTAACAGTTTCTTCATGGACAGCTTGTTTTGTGTTGTTCTAAATGTTAGAGAGCTGTTTCTTTCATTTCAGTACAGCAGTTTTCTGACAGCCTTCAATTAAGGCAAACTGTCCGTAGAGAAGATGTATAACACGCAATTAAAGCAGTATAAAGAAAAACACAGGCTGCTATTTGACAGAATCTGTCAGCTGCTGCATTTGGCCTGATGTGTGCTTGTGCAGACATATGAGTCTTTCCGCATGGAGAGCTATCGGATTAAAGAATGGCTGTTTAAGCAGGTTGCCTCTGGAGAAAATGAGTTAGAGAAGCAAGGCTGTTAGGCTGCTCTCCAAGGTTAGACCTAGAGCATGATGGGAGATAAAAACTGTCCACGATTATGACTTGAAGGAGGGGTTCTAATATAATGATTATAAAACTGAGACAGAGTGCATTAAATACGCTACATATGGAAAAGATCTCCACTATAACTGAATTAACTCACCATTAACATGACATAATGTAATAATAATTTAATCGAATAATTTTCCACAAGATAAAGGTTTATTTCAGATGCCTTTTTGAGGGATGCGCAATACTCACCAGTTGCAAGTCAACGGGCTGTAATCACCAATTTTGTTGTCTATTGAATTACGACTTTTTTTCATTTTGAACATGAATCCCTCAACAAGCAGCAGTAGGGGAGTTTGTTACCTTATTATGAATGCACAATCACCACTCCTACCTTGATAAACTGACGGTAAAATGAACAAATATAACATTAACATTACGTTTAAAATATCTATTTAAAAAAGTGAATTTATTTGCCATGTCTGTGTAATTTTGGTTTATTATTACTTATATTAATTGTGACTTTTTGATAGTAAAACCCAATGTGTTACTTTTCGAGAGAGAACAGGATGATGACCGTAATCAAAAGGGCTAACTGTTTTTGTTTGGTTATGTTATGGTTATATCAGGGGTTGTGCACAAAAACAAGGTGCTCATTAAGAATTAAAGCTTTAGAAATCAAGCTTTCCAGCAATGCTAATTAAAAAAGGTAAACCACAAAATTACCAGCAAGAGCTGTTATTTTATGGGACATTGCAGGAGTTTTAATGATCCCAACTTCTGTATTGAACCTTTGGATTTCTGAGGACACAAAGGGGGTGGAGGGGGGGGGGGGGGCACACAGAGAGACACAACTGACAGTTGGAGGGAGATTAGTACTCACCAGAGGGCGCTGTGTCATATTGAGACAAGTTCTTGAGTTTGGAGGACAAACAACACATCTTCCTTCCATCAATGTTCACCCTTGATTTTAAATTGTCTCATTTAGACAATTACAATGTGGCACATTTGTTGTATGCACCAGTATAGCACAAAAAAAGTGAAGAAAGATATTGTACCCAATCCTGAGCCCTTATGTATAGTGTCAAAAAGTCATTTTATTACCTTTAAGAGTTGAAACCATTGGTTGATTAATCAAATGAATCAAATCATGCTCTAGTTCCAGCTTCTCAACTGTGAGGATTTTGGACTGTTGATCAGACAAAACAGTTAATATTATGCTTACATAATGCATGTTCTTATATGAATGTGGATAAGTTCAATAAATAAATATGTGTTCAATATATATTGTACATATAACTAATGATTTGGCTCGGTGGAGTTGTATTCAACCCAAGTATTTCACTTCTCCACTGCTGCTCGGCTGGATTTGAAACGACATCCTACACTTGCCCAGGTCTTCAGGCTACTACTGCCTCTGTTTATGTACAACTAACCGCTCCCCTTGACATCTGAACAGTCTACATGGTCGACACACCACATATTAATTATGTACATCGATTAATTGGGCAAATCTACCCTGCGGATTTACCCTACCAGCCAGCTGACCACACAGCTCTCTGTCTCTCTGTCTAATGAGTGATACTACTCCAGCAATGACCAGTCTCATTAGCTGTCATGAGTCAGACAGTATAGCTAACACTGCTGATGAGGCAGACTCATTTTCACTGCGAGGAAAAATAATGAGACGCTTCTCAGCAGAGGGTAAAACCAGATAATGGTTTCTCTCAAAACGACCAATCACTGCTGCTTTATTTGCGAAGCATTGTGGTCTGGATGTGTTACAGCATCCTCTGAAGTCTGGCTAATTACAGATGAAGTCATTTGTCAAATTGTCAGTTTATTCTGTACGGGATGCAGCTATACAGCTGTGAATCACTGCTCTACTATCACTGCACCACCGTACTTCGTTTGGATATTTTTTGATTCTGTTTCTTTAGAGCTCAGAAAGTAAACAATGACTGCATAAGTCAATATTTGAAAGCAGCTAAACACGGCCAAGGGCTTTGAAACTAGTCTCTGTAATCCCAGCAGGGCCCTTGTTTATCTCTGGGCACGCAGAATTATTCAAAGTTTACCCCATATCCACTCTGGAAAACTAAGGTGTGAATGTGTTTGTTTGTCTTCGCCAGTAGCAATGATGGACAGGCAACCTGTCCGGTGTCTCCAAGTCCGTACTGCTTCAGTGACCGTGTAGCAGGTGTGGAAATAGGACTGACGGAGTCTGCAGTGAATGGTGCTGCACTAATGCAGACACAAATGAGTCCCCGCACACTGGGGAATTTTAATTCCAGCTACATACATTATTTTAAAAAGTCCTGTCCTTAGGATATACAGTATCCTGAAATTAAGCTCAGCCCGTGTTTTTTAGACACGCTAAGACACGGCCAGTCACGTCTATCGTGGGGCTCATTTACCGTAACCGGTGTACCATTACAACAGTCTCACGGCAGTTCACGAAATTTAATCTTTTTGATTCGTGTTCATAGACACGAATTTCCCTTTTTTTTCGTGACACTCAGCACGACTTTCAACAACACGTGACGCACGTGTCAATTTAAGCTCAAGTCTTTTCAAAATAAAACTACTTAGTTAGGATTAGGAAAACATCGACTTGATTAGGCTTAGGCAACTGTGACAAAAAGTACTTAGTTAGCTTTAGAAAAATATCGTGGTTTGGGTTCAAATAACACAATAACAGAAGTGCTGTAAATTAAGTACAAAAGTTACATGTGCAAATAAATCAACTTTGACTTTTTGTTTCACACGGAACACGAAGACCGGTCTCCTGGGTGAAAGTCCTGTGTTTTTTTTAACAACCTACTCACCCCGACCTCCTCCTTACACAGCGTTCACCGCCCTTTATACTTCCCGGTTCATAATTACGTGGATTACATACAAATTTATTTCATGCTGACCATCACGAGAAAAAATGTAAATTTGTGTCTATGTATATGAATCAATACATTCAATTTTGTGACTATTTCACGAATTTCTGTGCGACTGGGCTGACCAATTGCAATGACAAGCCTTTTGTCTCCTTTCTGTTGACTTGAAATGAAGCCATCAGCACGTTATAAAATCGAACTGATTATCTGGATGAAGCCTTAAGTTGTTAAATTGTTACTACTAATTTAATAGCTGGTTAGTTATCTAGCTAGCTCGCTAATTCCACCATGCCACTACATGAACTGCTGTGCTTTGTCTACATTACTTTAACATTAAACTCAAATGTAGCATAATACCAGCCCTACTTCTTTCAAATGGTGATGAAAAACAAATGGCCTTCAGGTTCAGGTTCAGGTTCCTTTATTTGTACACACAGGTACATTTTGGTTTGCAGCAGAAAGACAAGGAATCCATCGTGTATAGACAAACATTATAAAAAATGCTCAAGGCTCCACTGATCACTAAAACCACTAAAATCCATTGAATAAATAAATAAATAAATAAGCAAGTGATGCTTCTATGGCATGTGTACAATGTTGCTACAACTTGTTCACGGAGCAGTTCATGGCCAATTTCATAGGACAGGATTCACCCTTTTGTGAAATCTGTGAAAGACAAACATCACTAGACAGGAAATAAAATCATTTTGGCAGAATTGCACCAATCAGAGGACACCAATCCCCTGTTTTTGTTACATCTGCCTATAGTCTGACTGAATCACAGCCAACACGGAGCAACTTTCGAAAACAAAATATGAACTGTCATTCTTTCCCTTTTGTCGTCCAACTCGCTGGATGAAAACAGAATCTCTAGGGCCATGTTTTGAGTGATGTGCGGCACTGCCACTTTTCAGAGACTGACCAATCGTGGGAGAGGAGGTGACAGTTAAAACCTGGTTGATATTTTTCTGTGTCACTCAAACTGTTATGAACTGACAACAGCAAAACAAAAAGAGCAAGATGTTTAACTCATAACAACACAATGCAAAACAATGCATCACAAGACATCTGCTTATACCCGGCTGCCAGTCACTTTAGCTGTCACTTCCATAAACACTAACCTAAAGAGAACAGTAGCCCAGAGATTCAGAAATAACTACCCAAGCTAATGGAAGCAGCTCACATGTGCTTTACACACAAGACACACAGTTAGGGGCACAATATGTTTAGCTTGCTGTCCAACAAAATCAGAAAAAAGAAAAATGCACCTGTCAAATTTGTAGAACTGCACGCATGAAATGAATTTGACAGTTTTGCTTATCAGCCAGTTATCAGGCCTCAGTAGCCACACATACACAAACACACACTCCAGTGCGCAAATACTTAACGGGGGAGGAATGGTTTGTTCTCCGAGGCCCTGAGGTCATGTTCTATCAAGACTGGTGACTGATTTTCCAGGGCACTCACATGAGCGTACGCCCACATGTGCACACGAAGGGATGCATATGGATGGGAGCACTACCAATAAATTTTACTTATCCAATAGAGTTTTCAAAGACAATTCTCAAAGGGTTTTAATATTACATTATATAAAGGAAAATGTCCATGGCTCATTTACCTCTTACAGACAAAATATAGTAGGTGCTGGGAGCCTGGTGACAAAGCAGGCTGTTCTCATACACTGTTTGTAGCTACAACTATGAAAGTAATGCACTGTAATTTGTGTAGACAGTAATCCACACAATCAATTTATATATAATCAACATATTTGTGAGCCAGAACAGGCGATGAGCAATAAAGTCCCCTTAGGGAGGAGGTCTAGGTGGATGGATGGGTAAATAAAAACACAAGACTTTCACCCAGGACACCATTGTTAGCGTCCCGTGTGAAACCAGAAGTCAACGCTGACTTATTTGTTGTGTATCTTCCGTACTTAAAGCAGCAGTGGGTAGAAATGGAGCAAATATGATTAAAAAAAAAGTTATTTTTATAAAACGGTCACTATATCCTGACAGCAGTGCAGGTAATCTAAAAAAAAAATGTGTGTCCTCTGTGTCCTCCGGTGCTCCTAACGGCATCTGCAAGATTTCAGACAGGAGGAAAACAAACAGTCAGAGCTGATCTGGAGTCTGTTATCATATAATAGTAATATATATTATGTTACTATATTACTATAGTAACAGAATATTGATTCATATTTGATCAGCGCTGCCTAGTTTGACCGTTTGATCGGAGTTTGTGAGTGATTGACAGCTGCCTCCGTTGAATGAACAGCCAATAGGAACGCTCTCTCTCTCTGAAATGCCCTGTGATTGGTCAAAGTCTCCCGTCACGGGCTACATTTTTTAAAGCCTGAAAACAGAGCCATGAGGATAAGCAGCAGTCTAGTTATCTCTCAGAACACTTGAATTACAAGAGGCTGAAAGGTTATTATGGTACTTTTGCCCAATAATGTCAAAAACATTCTACCTACTGCCACTTCTGTAGTTATTTTAAACTAAACCATAATCTTTTCCTAAACCTAACCAAGTAGTTTTGTTGCCTATATACTGCAGGGATGGATGGATGGATGGTGTGGTAGAACTAATATGATATCTTCCTTCATTTTGGACAATCCAGTTCTCCCTGTGCCCTCAAATTAATAATAATTTGACATTGTGTTATTGTTATTTTTAAGTAAATATCTGCAGGTAAATGATCTGAATACTTTATTCAATCATCTCATCCTTTCAGCTGTGCAGTAAGTATGTGCACATACTGCATCATTAAGCCGAACAGAAGGCGGAATGATTTTTTTTAATTGCTCTTAGCGGGAATCCTCGGTTCTTGCATCAGAATTCCCAACAACGTACTAATGCTACATGATACGCAGGATCTCAGATGCATTCTGCTGTGTCTGATGTGTGTGTCTCATTGCTTGTCATTGCTTATATCTCTTACAGCACAAATTCAATCGCCTGACATTATTTCCTCAATGAAAGTGTTTGTGGTTGAACCATGTGACCTTCAATCCAACCCTGGACAATGTGCTTTTCCTTTTTCCATTTGCTTCAGGCCACCTGCACTTCACACATGCACACACAAACACACAATCACACAAACACACAAACACGCATTTCGTAAGAAATCCACGGAGGGAGCAGCTGGCCCCTCCACTCATCTAGCTGAGGTTATTAACTTCCACTCTCTCCTCCATTCCCACTCATACTGTAACATGCAAGAAACAGTTTTCTGAATATGTCAAAGCCTCTCCCAAAAAAGACATTTTTAGATTATACAGCTGGGTCACCATCCAAGGTTGTTTTAATGCAAATTGTAATGTAGCCCCAGAATTAGAAAGACTTAATGGAAACAGCAAATTTCACTGAAATTTCCTCAGCATTGCCCATTCATTTCACACTCTCTTAAGATGAATAACGATAGAGGTTTAACAAAGCTGAGAAAAACAAGAAAAGATTCTCTGAGCTGATGTTAATATTAATATTCTCATGCCATTTCAAAATCCACTTAAATTTGATCTGAGTCATAAATTGGAACTTCAGCCATCAGTGGCGTTTTCAGTTCATGTGCGGTTCTTTGTTCCCACCACTAAAGCATGACCTTCCCTTGTGAGTCAGTCAATATTCTGCTTGGTCTCACTTGCAGAGGACAAAGTGAGCTCAAAAGGAATAGAAACAGGCTCTCTGATGTGTTTGCGGTTTCTAATAACTCTTTTTTTACACTAAGGACTCAACCAGGGTTCAACTAAGGTTGATTGTTTGTATGAAAGGGTTAACCCGCGTTGATCGACTCGCTTTTGCGACCCAGGTCGAGAGATGGGTCAGACCAGGGTCGATTTCGATGTGAGTGGCATGGACCAGGGTCGCTAACGAACGTGGCGGGACAAACCTATTCGGTTGCAAATGAGGGCGCACAGTCCGTGACGCAAAACTATCAGAAGTCGCCGTGGCTCATAAACAAATGGTGGGACGGCAGCAAGATTGTTTTCAGATACACCGGAGGGTGAACGACGGATGATTAGAACAACATGGATGTGTGGCGAGACTTTGCGGTGCGGGAGCTGTTGGCCGTCCGCGGTGAGGAAGAAAAAAGCGTGAGATGACGGGATGATGGCGACAACGTAGTGTAACGTTAAACGAACATAACAAGGCTGCTGAATGAGAGAGGCATCCGCCGTTACGTTAAACGGAAACGCACCGCGTAAATAATAAGCCGATCACCTCACGATACCGCCAGCTGTACGCGCAAGCGTGTTTGCACATTTTGTATTTGTAGCGTTACATTTTTTAACTTTTTATCTTTCCAAATAAATCTGCAAAAAGATCCATCTGTCACCTGTTCCATCTGTTATAAAGTAACAAACCCAGTCCTAGTTCATTACATTATCAACCAATTAGGAAACTAAATGAAATATAAACTCATTTTATTACATTTGGACAAGCTCTTACATTATCCAACAGTTGCTACATGTCCAGCAGAACAACTTTAGCAGGTCGACTATATGAAGCAAATCTTTGCTGGGATGGTAGAGTGAGTAAAATATACATTTCAGTCTTCAAAAGTGTCTAATCCTTTTGTAAATGTTGCCTTTATTATCATATTAGATTGCACAATGTAGTCTAATATAAGATAAATGGGTACTGTAGATAGACAGAGGAAAAAAGGTTCATGTTGATTGATAGATGCTGTAAATCTGTATGTTTTTGCATACAAAACAGCTCCATACATACAACATAGTTAAACATTTTATAAAGCTAAACATGCCGTGTGTACTATAGTTACACTGTATCCCAAAAATATGCATCATTCTGTGACATTTTACGTTTTTGCACACATTGATGATGCAACTATCATCTCCTCTCTCTGTAATCCTCCAGACCTGTAACCCTGGTCATTGGTGTGAAAGGGGTATACAACTTTTTTGAATATTTTATCAGGCTTCAAAGAGTCAGTATAGCAGTGGCTTTTTGTTCTCCCTCTGGAAACCAGTGGCTGGCCTACAGGCTATATAGATCGTTGTTGTTGTTCACTCTGTCGTCGCTCCACAGTGATTTTATTAATCCAGTGCTTTTATAAGAGCTCAGGGGACAACCTGCCACACTGCTAGATAATGGACAAGTGGCCACAGGTGACCTACAAGTGACACAAAGTGTCGCCGTGAGACTCACAGCATCACATTGATTTGGCTCTAACCTTTCTTGCTCCTGAACATGACCATGTTTCCTTCAAATAGCAGCAGTGACCTGCTGCAGAAACAGGATCCAAAGGGAAGAGAGAAAAATAAATCCTCACCTTAGCTTTTGTACAAAAAGTTACCTTCAGTACTGAATCATTATCATATCACCGGTACCAGGATGCATTTTCTACTGTAAATAAAACATCTAGCTGTGCAGATAACTATTATATTTGTGAAATACTTAACCAATGTAGATATATACGGAACTTGCAGATATGGAAATGTGCATCACTAAAATTCTGGGCACCCTGAGTTTATTTGGGTCCCTGAAACTCTCAATATTTCTAACGTCTTGTATGTTCTTAGGGTCTCTGTTCAGCTCTTGGGGTGCGTGATCATTTAGAAATTCCTCTGCCATTAGGTGCCCGTGTTTAGGATCTGCTAATGCCAATGAATTGGTTCAAAAGTGTGAAATGACAATGATTTTTATGTGAATGCAAATAGTAACAGTCCTCTCTCAAAAGTAAAGTTGTGAAACGTGACGGTGATTGAAGTGAAACATTTCTTAGGCAAGTGGTGAAGGGGGATGCTTGGGCAAACAAAGCGTCTGACTTTGACATCGGAGCCCGCGTTTCGCATCCCATCTTCTAATAATCAACAGAGTTTTATGGTAATTGCCTAACCTTAGCCAAAGCAAACCTTAATCACAGATGTGGCAGATCAGAGAACATGACGGGAGTAGACACAGTCACAACGGGAGTGATCACCAGTGATGTGAACCGAGAGACCAAACCAGTGCCAGGAGCCAACGGAAAGTTGTTGCTGCTATCTGAAATCAATGTATATATCACATATTTACATATCAAACATATTCAAGAAGTCTGTGTTTTACAATACAAATGCAGCATGGCAAATGTACAGATCAAGTGTTAGTCACAGGCTTTGATCAGCTGCTGGATGGCATCCGCTGGCCTGCTGCCGATTTGCAGCTCACGCTTTAGCTTCCACATGAGCTATTTCTAGAGAGAGAGACAGAGTGTGAGGGGAGATTAACATTTTGGATAAGATTTACATATTTTACTAAGCCGTCATACTACTAAAGGAAATATTATTTCCCACATGAGTAGGACTTATTCATGAGACTGTTTCATACCCATACTCTATATTTCTTGCTATGTTCAGGCTGGATTGTTCTGTGCATCCCACTACAGTTTTAGACACAATTCCCTATGTACAAGTAGACATTTCTACCTTAACAGTCAGGGGGTAGCCAAAAACATTACGATTCAGCCTCTGGGGCCAATCATATCCACAGAAAATTGTTTGGAATGACAGTGGTTTGTACGTCTTCAGTAGGAACCAATGGGCTCAGGGCGGAGTGCCACAGTGCAGTGTGAATTGATCAGTTTTACACTGGGTGTACAATTGACATTCATTTAATATCTATGCACAATCATTTTCATCAATGCATTGATGCTGAACATGCACTTGCTTCTGTTCTCCAGCCGTGGTCATATTTTACATAATCTACTTAAATGATAGAGTAAGGTAAACGGTTCAGCCTAAGGATGCACAATTAATCAGAATTGTATCAAAATTGTAGCAATATGGCCCACACAATATTTGTTAAAGATGAAATGTGTGTCAAAATATCATTTGAAGTTATATAATGTCGTGCTGCAGCAATGTCCTGGCCTACACATCATATTCTATAGACTTAAGATCGTTGTCAAAATCACACAATTAAAATATTTTTTTCAATAAAAATGAGAATAATGATGATCCTTCCCTCTAATATACCAAATCACATCGCAACTTCAATATCAGTCAAAATAATCACAGTATTTTTCTCTATATCATTCAGCCCCTAGCCCTCAACTAGAGCCCTTTAACATCCCTCAGGGCCCTAATGCCCATCCCCCCAACCCAAACACGTGCAAACACACTTAAGAGACCATTAAACTAGTCCTTATGGACTGCTTCCATGCTCTTCCCCATGCAACTTCTAGTTGTGTCAGTCAGAGATGGCCTAAGGGTCTGTGCGAAACGGGTCCTGGTGCTATACTATATACTGTGACTCAGTGGACAGCTACTGTAGCGTGTCCAAAGCTCATTCAAGCAGCAGGAGGTGTTGCACGCTAATGTACAAAGGAGACACTGATAGATAAATGAAGCTTGACTTTTAGTTGAAGCGCAGGTTGGGATGCAGCTCCTGGGGTTTTGGAAGGTGATTTTGTTGCTGAAGAGCAGCACAGGGTCTTTGAAAATCCGTGTAGAAAACAGCGGAGGTTTGTCGTTCCTGCCTCATGAAACATGCATGAGGTGAGACAATTGTATAATATTCATGCAATAGCTGAAAGTTGCTGAAAATATTGTAAATTGTGTTGTGTATTTGAAGGCGATGTACAATGACTACTATGACACTGTGTGTTTGTACTGTTGCTACCCAATTACAATATGGTTCAGCCAGTATGGATTAGAGGTTTAGACTGAAGCTGCTGACAACAGACATTGACAATTCAGTGTTTCCATCAGAAGTGCATACTTAATTTTTTAAAACAGAAAAGCCTTTGAAATTGTATGTAAAGTATGGAAAAAATCTCTATTAAAACTCTGAATATAACGAAACATGTATTAAGAGATACACTAAATGGAATTAGATCTTTGTAATGCAGGTTTTTCTGTTGAAAACGTACAGTCTCCTAACACTGATGACATCATCAGCACTTTGACATCATCAACGTTATTTAGTCAGACTTGACAAAGCTCCTCCAGAGACACAGAAGATATTATATAACGGTATTTACAGGCTGAAGGCTCATGATTAGTGAATATGAAAAATTAGTAAAAATGGTTGAGTGCATTGAGTGCCCCTTTAAGCGATACTATATCCATTACACACAAATCAACAAGAACTGACAGAAATCGTGTACATTTGTATTTTAGGCATGTTACATTTGCATTTGAATCAAGATTTCATCCCTTAATTTCCCTTTTAAGGTAGAAAAAATATCCTCATTGTTTGACAATGTAGTGCATTCTGTAAGACACCATGATTTTACAAGTACATCATGACATCAGACGGTAATAATATTTGTGTTTTTCACATTATTGTACTCACATTTTCCTAAAATTCCACCCAGTATATTTGATCATTTTAACATCGTGATCTTGATTTAAAGTTTTAAGTAAAGACTTGGTGGCATAGCAGAACTGAAGAGGCTTAAAGTCAGGTTAAGGGCTTCATTGACCAATAGAACACTGATTCATTTTAAGGTAAATTTGTAAGTAATAAAAAGTCCACTTACGCTTTTTAAAAAGGGGAGATTGATAAAGTTTATGTGGTGCAACTCTACACTTGAGCTCGGCAATGAACCCAAGACTTACCAAAACCAACATATGTGATGAAGAAACACACAACTCCCCTGAAAACCACAAATTTACATTTTTAGTTTGTGAATGGACTAGAATTAAATCTAGTGAGCATTAGCTGTGTTGGTAGGTGTATTTAGACTGAGTCAGGCTAGCTGTTTTCCCCAGTTTTCAGTCTCTATGTTAGGCTAGACTAACCACGCCCTGACTGCAGCTCTGTAAAAAATCTGTATAAAATAAAATAAAATACATTTCAAAGTCATAATACACGGGCCCATTTGCTGTTTATTGTTCAGTATGCATTAATAGTAGCTCCATTTAATTAAAAAAGATTGTTTCATTTATTCTTGCCAGGGTAAATTTGACAATAAACCTGGGATAGATTTCAGGTGATATCAGCCAGCCCAACTCTATGGGCAGAATTTCCTAGAAGTTGTTGCAAGTCTACACACGCTCTCTCTATCATAAGTTGGAGGCTGCTTGCTCTCCCGTTGGCCTCAGACCCAAGTCATAGAAGTGGAGAGAAGTTCATCGTTTTCCTCTCCCCCCCCCCCCACCCCGCCATCTGTATCTCCCTTTCTTGGCCGACTGCTGGGACAAACCCAACCATGCCTGGCTGGTCTACTCTCTCAGAAGCTCCACGTTGAATAAAACATGCGCACCACACGCTGCTGCTCTTTGCTATACTTGCAAATCACAGCCACCTTGCCTCCTCCGTGCCTCTCGTATCCCTCTCTTTCTCTTCTCTCTCTCCTCCCCTTTATCTCGGAAGATGCATTTCAGTCCATTTCCTCTCTCTGCCCATGCCTGCTCCTCCTCCCTTTCCAGTTTTTCCCTCCCCCCTTTTTCCTCTCTCTTCCTTTTCCCACCTCTCCCTCCCTTCCCTTCCTCCTCCATCTAATAGCGCTCATTCTCCCAGGTGATCGGCTTTGAACCAAGTGCTTCCCCCTCTCGTACAAGAGCCGTGAGTGGTTGACTGCACTGAGCGTGCTCCCAAAGCTCTCTGGGCAACATCCCCCCCCCCTCTTCCCTCCAGTCAATTCAGTAGAGGCAGAAGAAGAAGAAGAATAAGAAGAAGAAGAAGAAGAAGAAGTGTGCCAGACCACACTATTGTCTGTGCTGCAACCCGCCACACTGGCACATAGAGACAGAGAGGATGAGCTTTCATGAAGAGAGAAAGCGAGTAGAGAGGAAGACTGTTTAAGAAAGGTGCAACAGAAATAGAAGAGGATAGGTAAGTTCCCCCCAAAAAGCGTTTTCTTCCTGTCACACCTCGGATGATGACAACCAAGGGGCGAGGCATGCCTGTGACAGTAGCAGCCCTCCAGATGGTAGTTTGGGTGAAGCCAGCCCCTCCATCCCTGTTCTAGCAGCACATGGAGCTCTTGTCTCTTTTGGGAATACACCAATGGACGATTCCAGCAATGTTCGCAGCCTGAGCCGAGAGCAAGGTAAGATAAAGCAAGCAGTACAGCAGAATTCACACTTCACTTGCATGCAGCTTCTGGAGAAGTAGGCCAGCTCAGGATGAGGAGCTCTTTGTGCTCATCAGAGGTGAAAGAGGAGGAGTGATGCCACAGCGTAGTTTTCTACTATACTCGCCTCCCAACTCGTCTTCCTTATCTCTCACGAAAAACAAATCCATCCTTTGAGTTTGACTCCGCCGTTCGATTCTGTTCACTTGATCTTTCGTATTTGTCAAACCTGCTAACCGCCGCCTTCTTGGCTTTGTCACTATAGCTACACATGCTCGTATGAATATTCACCGCTCTCTATGGTGCCAGCGGATGAATCTTTTGAAAAGAGGCTCCTGCTGAAAATTGCAGGTGGCTCATGTGTTGACTGAAGCTCGGAGTTCTGTGCTGGATATGACTCTTTGAAATGAAATGTCCTTTTGTTTTTTTTTTTCCTCTGTGGGTCTCAAGCTGTTAATCATCGATCACTTTCAAAGACTTCACCAGCCCAACCCCGTTTTAAAGGTGATCACCTGGAAGGCAGTTGTGCGCTAACAAGCTCCCGCCAAAGTCCCATTATATCTTTGTTTCAGCCTCTCCGCAACTAGAGAGGGCATGAGAGAGCAGGGACAGCGAGGGAGAACAGAAGGTAAAGCAGGCGAAATGAAGTCATCTATCTTTGACAACTCCCCATCAGGGCTTACCAACTCCTCCACCCCCCACCTCTCATCCTCCCTCCCGTGCTTGCCAGCATTCCCCCAAGCCCCAGTAACCATAGAGCGAGTCATTAGTGTTGGATCGCCTCAGCTCACAAGAGCCGAGCAGCCGGAGAGGCAGTGCTGAGCGCTATAATCAGACTTTCACAAAGCCATACAATAGAGCTCTAATGCCTACACCTCCGCTCCACGCTGGAGTATGCAGGCTTGTAGCGGTGTCAGCTAGTCCCTGAGCTTACTTTACACACTCATTTAATACTCCTCAGAGGTACGCCACTGCAGTTTGTCACCAAACTGTCCTGGACCACCGGTAATATGACAGATGTGATGCATCTTTTGTTACACTTTTTCTTTGGCAAACCTTAGCGTGAATCCTAATTGAAGTTTTTATAGTTACTTTACACTTTTTTGAAGTGATCATACTGTCATGTTTTATATTATTGATTACTGGCATTCTTTCATTGCCATTATAGTAGGTTTCATTGGTGTGGTGGAGTCCGCCTTTGCTGCATGCCACTCACAAAAACAACAAAAAACAAACAACATAAGTGGTGCATATGTGCATTTCACTGTGCAGAGCATGACAGCTGATCTTTACACTTGCTTAAAATGTAATCGGATGATTGAATGGGAGTTATCAACCTCATAGATATGGGTTCAATTGGGGCCTGCTACCCCTACTAGTAGGTTCAGAAGGCTTTTATCATATATTAACATGGTTGATCACCAGTTATACAAGAAGACAACGCAAACCTCTAGTGGCCACAGTAATTATGGCGGGAGCAAAGAAAGAAGTCAGGTGACGGTAGTATAAAGAGTGATAAAGTCCACGTTGAGGAGGGAGGGGTGGATGGATGGGTCACAGAAATTCAGGACTTTCACCCAGGAGACGGTAACATAAGTTTACGTACGTAGCGTAACAATTTGAACCCAAATCATGATCTTTCCCTAAACCTAACCAAGCAATGCCAACCACGTATTGAGTACTGAGACCGTTTCACTTTCACAACGTGTTGGTAGGTGCTGTTTCGCTCATCTGAAGCATTAGAATGGTAGTGATAACAACTGATAACGGGTATTTGGCAATACGCTGATAACATTTGAAATGGATATTCTTTTGCCGTGTTGGAGTGTGAAACTTCTCAGCCCTCGGTTTGTTTGACTACACTGCAAACAGATACTCAAGTTGTTCTTCTGTTGCATACTTGAAAGAGCCATGTCAGCCAGTGGTCGACATACATTTTGAACAGGAACTAAAAATGAACAGGGACCTGTATCATGAAAATGCACATGTTGGTACCACCAGTCAGCACAGGTGTCGTATATGTATAATTTTATTTTATCTTTTTTGTAATTTATTTAAAAGCTAAGGCTGGTGATTTTCTATATTTTCCCATTGAAAAGAAATCCCACAAAAAATAAATACAAAGTGTTAGTGCATCTCGATACTTTATGACTTCCCTACCCTGTCTGTGGCACATGTCACCCAATGCAACACGGTTTCTCAGTGAGTATTTGGACAACCATGGAGCTCTATGGCTCAGAGGAATAAGGTATATCAGGCTTTGATACACACACATAATATTACCATATATTACCAATATTACTTATACTTTAAATGGTAGTAAGTGGTGAATAAAGTACTGTCAGTAATGCATTATTAGTGGAGTAAATGAGCCAGTATCATTACAGTAAGGAGCAGTTAGAGTGATGGTGAACCAAACGCCTCCTGCCTGACGCTATGAGGAACCCCTCCACAGGCCATTGACTAGCTCACTTGCAGGAATATTGATCAGCTATAAAGCCATCTGTGAAAATTCACTTCCCACCTTCCCTCCATGTCCTCATTATACCCTTCATTCCCATTACATTTATCGCTAAAGCCCTTTAGCAGAGTATACAGCTTTGGCGCAATCTGTACACCATGTCACAGATCATAAAGAAGATATTAAATCCGGCTGACAGACCACATGGGATGTTTGATGAGCATGCTTTCATGCCATTCGTCAGTCAGATGCTGGTCCCCCCTGATATGAATGTAATTCTACAGTCTCTTTAATACGGCTCTGGTTGCAGGTTGAGGCTTTTTTGACAGGAATGATAATGACTCTTTTGGACGCATTTGAAGGATTTTGCCAAAATGCCCCGGGGGCAGAAGTTGAATCACCTGCCACTGTCAAGGAAATCTGCTGCTATTTGATATTAAAGCCACAGTAGGTAGCTAGAGGTAATCAACTTGATATCACTGGGAACTGGCTGCATAATATTCTGAGTCATGTTTCAATATTCAGAGTAAGAGGTCCATGGATGTTGGTTTCTCAAGGCCAATTCGTGGCCTTGGTGGGTATTTAACTTTGATGATTGTTATGCTACAATATGATTAATATTCCTGTCAGCATGGAAAAGCTTCTAAAATAACATTCAGACTGTCTTTTGAATAAAAGATGCTTTTTGAGAAAGCAATTCACATCGCAAGGTTATTCAAATTAAATCCTTTACCGCAAGAATATGCAAAGAAAATTGAATCCAAGTCTGTCTGTAAGATTTTGAGATATATTGTGTCCAAAATGTTCTTTTTGACCAGAGAGTGGAGTTGCAGAAAAGCTCAATTGAGTGTCCATAATGAAACAGATTCATCTCAGTAAATGTCATTGATTCTTTTGTACAATTAGAGATTTCAACCCGATGGTGGAGCTGCATACTGTAATAGGTCAGAGGGTCACCAAAACCATTAAGATTTACCCTCTGGGGAGTAAGAGTTTCAACAGCATATGGCATGAAAATCCAGCAGTTTTTTGAGACACCTTATCATGGATCACAGTGTTGATCAAAGGGAATGTTAAAAATTGAAAATGTCTTCGGGGGACATAACTGAGTCTCCTGCTTGAATTTCAGACGTCGGGTGTTGGCTAATATGTGATCGTTGCCAGTGCTGTGGAAATATTTGGGGGGAAGGTGCTGAAACTAAAAATACTCTCTCATAATTCTTTATAAAAATAATTACAAACAGTAGCACAAATATTTACTTACTTGCATATTTATTTATTTCAATACCCATACAAATATGCAGATGTTTAATACTCAACAGATGATCGATTTTTGTGCGTTATGTTTTTTTATTGGATTAAAAAAAACGCATTGAAAAAAAAAACTCTGCAGCAGGGTCCGCGAGGATCCTCCCCAAGGATTTTTTTTTAGAAACAAGCGTTATTTTAATGCTTTTATATGCACTCTGTCGCTATATTTTAGCCTGTAGTGCGCACAGTGAGAGAGGAAAGGGAGAGATTCATTTCAGTCAAGATTCTGTGGTTGTAAGAGCTCATAATTCATATTCATATTAAATATGTTGGCAGTAAAAAAAGACCTGTGGCTATAGCCTCATACCCAGGCCGTAAACAAACACTATGGTTCTAGCTGTCACCAATGAAGGCAGGTCAGGGAGACGTGGATGCTGCTCCGTAGGGCGTTGATTTATGTGTTAACTGTGGTGGCTGTGACACAAGGGAAGAGGAAGAGGAAGTGGAAGGGGCAGGGGGCTCGTGCGATCACACAGAATTACAGCTCAAATGCAGTTGTCAGGCATTACAACACGCTTTTAATTGAGAATGTTTTTGAATTGAAAAACTAAAATATAGAATTTGATATAAAATATAAAAAAAGAGAAAAACAAAGTCTTTCAAAAAAGGCCCTTATCCAGGCAGAGGCCAAATTGGCAGGGGCTTGAGCCCCACCTGAGTCTATCTGCACCCACCTGATCATTGCTCATTTTGTCAAACTTTATTTTGCAAGGCAAAAAATAAATTGCAACATCAGACCTTTTCTAAAAGAAGAACCAAAGTGTAGCGAAGTAACAGTTTAGCTGTTCCGTAATCCAGTGTTTCTCAAACGGAGTACCCCTAGCGGTACTTTGAGAAAAAAAAATCTCACCAAGCCCCTGTATGTGAGATTCTTTTTAATTGTTCATTTAAAAAATATAATTCCTAAAATAATTTTACTATAACAAGTTCAATAAAAAATTTAAATGTAATGTATGCATGTAATGTTGCCTAGAAAATAAAATTTGTTTTTTTTTTACCAAAAGGGTTTTGCACTGTTTAGTGGGTACTTGGCTGAAATTATATTTCAAATTAGAAAAAAACACTTCTGTAATAAATCCATACATGTGTCATATTTGACATTAGAAATACGTGGGGTTAATATTTATGGAACACCATTCCTACCCTTCCACTTTTTCACAAGTGGATTTGGAGTTGAGTTAGTATGGGTCATTATATTATGGACATTAGATATAGGGTAAATTAGCCACACGTTGTCCAACTGATTAGTTGTGAATGTCATTCACAGACAGGTTTGCTGCTGACAAAGTAAATATATGACTGTAAGTCCAAATAGGGGTAGCTGGTATAAGCATTTGGAAATTACATATTTTGTTGCTTATTTTGAAAGAACATGTAGATAGATGGACAGAAAGGTGGACCGATCAAGGATGGACTGACACCACTATTGTCATTTCTGAAGAATCCCAGTCATACTGTATCTGAGGTAGATGACAAAAAGATAGACCCAATCAGCTCCATCATTTCCTGCTTTTGTATTGAGAATAAAAGAAAGTTGTGTGTAGCTCTGTCTCATCCCTCCTCTCTCCCTCTCTCAGCAGATGAGAGGAGGCTTTTAGTTTGGGTCACTAACGTTAAGAGGCCCTTTCCTGATGCGAGGTCCAAATTACTGAAAGAAACACTTTGTGCATCCGTCTGAAATGCATCCTCATGAAATATGAACCGGCCAGTAAGGATACATGCTTTCAGACTGGGATAGAAATAAGGTTTTGCTTACAGCTGTAATCACAGGATTATTATTATTATTATGAGGATATGACTGGAAGAAAATCAAATTTACATCAAAAGCATTTGACAGATCCGTATCTCTGAAGCTGTGGTAGTGGTTGTTAGGCGCAGTGAAGTTAACGTTTTTCGAACGTTTAATGAAAAAATAAGATTTAAGAGTTGTTATTTTCAACCTAGTTGCCAGAAAAAAATTATGGCATTATACATTTCTGCAAACAACAGATACGTTGAATGTCAACATTTCTGAACCCAAAATACGTTTCATGAATTTGTTTCATATCAGCCTTGTATCATACTTGTAGAAATGCACAATGCCACATGGTTAACGTTGTGAAACAGTTGATTAGGTTTAGGCGACAATAAGGTTAGAACAAAGGTCATGGTTTGTGTTCAAAAATAACGTAAACATGTAATGTAATGATGTTACTAGCATAAATGAATAACAACCGCCATACTTGAGCCCTTAAAAATAGGGAGAAAAATTTGTTTCCTGCATTCTGGTGACTTTTAAAGAATAAAAATAACAGAATAATATGTACACTGCAACAGACTTTTTTTGTTGAATAGGCCTAGTTTTAATTCTTCTTTTAATTCTCAGGAAAGAAAAACAAATAATTTGCCTCTCTGGCGTGAGCTTGTGTGGTATAAACTAGGCTAATGTTCAGCAGTTTTTATTCATTCATTCATTCATTTTTTGCCCCTAATTGAGTATTTCTTTCTCTTAGTACTCTCCATTTCCCTCTCCTCCTCTCACCGGAAGCCCTTTCAGACACAATGCGACAACGACACCACTGCGCTCTGAAACCAGTTATTTCCAACGGCTTGCACCATGCCGGCTTTGCTGTGATGCTGTGGTGTACGAAAAGACATTTGGTGTAGCTCTATTGCTGTCTGGGTGGAAACAGTAGTGCATACGGCTAATACAGGCTGTACAGCGCCAAAAAACTGTTTAAGATAATGAAAAAGAAAAAAAAAATGGTGAAAAATTTCAATACATTTGGAGAAATGCGGGAGAATTGTGACCCCGGGTGGAAGCCGGGAGACGGCAATGAAAAACGTGAGTCTACCGGGAAAATCAGGAGGGTTGGCAAATATGACAACCGTCCTTAGCGGACTTACTTACAGAACGTTACGTAACAAGAGTAACAACTTTACGTAAAGTCAACGTTTGCGTTTGGTATCGCATACAAACAGCGAAAACAGTACAACACCTCTCTGGGGAGGAGGGGGACAAAGGACAAAAGAAGGATGGTCTGCAGGACAGGTAATGCACACATTGCACTTCTACTTTTTAATTCTGCACACCACAACCAGCTCTACTCTGCACCTTTATAGACTTGTTTTACTGTATTCTACAAACAATGAATAGCTTTATTCTGCACTTTAGTCTGTTTTTTTAAAAAAACTCTTTACCTCAGTTCTTATCCTGCATTATATTCCATATTTGACATTTCTTAATCCCTTAGTCTCTATATCACTTTTTGCACTATATTCACATTTTTAATAGTCCTGTATCTCAGCTGTTACCCTGCACTATATACATTTTTAACAGTTTTCTTCATCTCCTGGTATTTTTATATCCGGTATATTTTTTTTATACTTTGTACTACTTGTGCTTTTTTACTAATATGTTTGCACTATAAAACTGAGATGCTGGAAACTTGAATTTCCCTCGGGATCAATAAAGTTACTATCTATCTATCTATCTACGGTATCTATCTATCTATCTATGAAACAGTGGTCTCCTGGGTGAAAGTCCTCTGTTTGTTTGACCCATCCACCACCATTCCCACCAATAATATATGTAATTAATTTTAATAATATATATTCATGAATACATGTGCTTTGAGCTCCACAATGACATCTTAGAATAAGGTGCATTGAAAAATGTGTGTGTGAACCACCGGAAGAGCACTGTTTCATTTTATTGGTATTGTCCTGTCATTAAGAAAGGAAAGTGGCAGAGTCATTGTGGTTCACCTTGGGGATGATCAATACCAGCATTTTGTTTAATGACATATTTAACTGGTTGTCTATATGGGAAACCTTTAAGCTGGACTGGTGCTAATTATCAGCATGCAATTATGACGGTCTGTCAGGAATCTTTGCACATAAAATGATAAAGATTTATGGCACAGAGTATCAACCATAAGCAACTTCCATTCAAAATTACTGTTACGTGTTTGTGTGTCTTTTTGTGTGTTTTGTGCGTATTGCCATTGTGAAAATGTCACATTAGTTCTTGGGTCAGAAAGCAGAAGTGCCGGCAGGCAGCCCCCACAAGAGAAGCAATGCAGTGTTTTATTGACGAACTTGTGTCTCAGTGTGATGTCTTTTTCCTTACATTTGAAAAGGTAGAGATGCTATCGCAATATACTCACACACTTACACTTCTACTCACATGTTTCAGGACCAATACTGATATTCAGGGATTGACGTTGTTGAAAAGAGATATTTTTGTAAATACTCTTAATTAATTTGGACTTAAATCCATGGCCCAAAGTCTAACTGCCTGAAAGTGTATTTCTACAATCTGCTGCAATACTCTTGATACCTCACATTATGAATATTTCAAACAGAAAACCTTGTCACAGACTGATCATTAATTTATTCTTAGAGCTTTGTCATCACTGGAGTTAAACATGTTAGCCTCAGCCTTAGGGTGATGCTAAAGGAAAAAGGTCAGTGTGTCATTAAAGGGTAATTCCGGTTTATTGCAGTCTTATTTTTGTGGTTTTTGGCCATCAGTTCCATCAGTTATGATTGTGAAGTTTGAAGAAGAGCTTTTCTAAAGCAATACATTGCAGCTGTTGATTCCAGCTTGTTATAGGGCTGCATTACTGTGAGCTTGACACTGAAGCAGGAACACGTTCCTATTTACGTCTGCACACATTTTGGTTTTAAGCTTCCAGTTTCTTTACCAAATGACTGCTGATTTCTGCTATTCGTATTGAACTGTTGCTCAGATGGATCTTTGTCGTGTAGTAGTGTAGTGTACAGAAAGATTACAGAGAAAAAAAATCAGTTTATGTCTATGTATAGATATATATATATATATATAATTATTATTATTATATATTCTCGGGAGCAGGAATATGCTGTGATGGCAGTCTGCTTATCTGCTTATTAAATTACCTGTTTTCAAAGTTGGCATCTTGTCATGCATGTGAGTGTTCAGTATGAAAAGGGTTCGTATGGGAAGCATGAGCAACCGTGCCAAATTTCTTGGTAATCTGGCCAGAAGTTGTCCAGATATTTTGCTCCGAACAGTTGGACAGACAGATGGACCAATCAACATACAAATCATTATGGCCCGGTCGCACCAGCAATCAAAACAGTGAAGTCTCTAGCCAAAATCAGTTTATTTTAAAAGCATATCACTAATCTTTTGCATCAAGTCTATGTTTATGTAACCCTGCTCTGCCACAGTGCACTACTCCTACGTACAGGCATGGTTTATTCACTGTAGCTATGAGAGAAGAGCCCGTGATCAGCTCGATCTCACTCCCAAGTCATCAAATACGGAAGCTTGGTCAGTGGCCCTATACACTTCAAACTATGACGCTCCTTGTGGCCGTAGTTATGGCGGGAGTAAAGGATAAAGTCAGGTGACGTAGTGCAAAGAGCTAAGTTATGATGAAACCAAGTTACGTATCGTACCTAACTTACTTAATGTTATGTAACGTACCTTATTATGTCACATATGTAGCATACTTATCTATGTAACGAAATAGAAAATAGCAGCGAGTACGTCTCCAAATCTTGAACAGTATCGGGTGCCAGGTAGTGGTAAGAACAGAAGAAACAAATCACCGGCACACGATAAAGAGTCTTTTTTAGTTTATTTTGGGCATCCACAGATGCATCCACGCATGACATGTCCTGGTGGTTCATCCACAGATGATTCCTATTACGTAATCATGTCGTCCCTTTCCTGAACAGTGTCTGTGCCTCACCTGAAATATTTAAAACTGGCATTATGTCTTGAGTGATCACGCTGATGACGTTTGTTTGTTTGCCCAAAATAAACTAAAAAGGACTCTTTATCTGTGAGTGCCGGCGATTTGTTTCTTCTTATCTATGTAACAAACATACATATTTGAACCCAAACCACAATTTTTTCCTAAACCTAACCATGTAGTTTTGTTGCCTAAACCTAACCAAGTTGTTTCCTGTGAACACGGAAGTTTATTTTGAAAAAAACAGTGCATCCATTGCAACGAGCTGAATCTGTGCAAAACTGGCACTTGGGAGTGAGAACGTATTGCAATGGTACAGCAGGGAGGCATCTGATTGGTTCTTTCCAAGCGGACCGCGAGGCAGTGATTGGTAGACGTTTTTACAGGATTACAGCAGCTACAGATGGCTACTGTTCTCCGGTCCTTTTTCAGAGCTCATCAGTAATGGATCGCTGTCGGGGTGTAAAAAACATTTCAACCAATATAACAAATAGTGAATACTGGAGAACATCGTCAACACTGCCTTTAACTCGCCAGCTACAATAGTTGCCAACCAGACCTGTGAGTAGTCACTTTGTACACAAATGTCTAGCACCGTGTATTTCACAAGGATGCGCACCTTTCTGGTGTGTCCAGGTTTGTAAAAGGCGCTGAGAGTTTGATGGACCCCTAAAACAAAAAAAAGAAGAAAAGCAAGGCAGCGCTTGATTAAGTCAATAACTGTTACTTTGGCCTTTCTTTCCTTCTTCACGGTCACAGTTGGGAACAGTGAGGTCGCAACAACACGTACCCAAACATTCACTGAACAATGTGCGTTCTTCATCACTCAAGCTTCCAGGGACATTGGCTACAGCTTCTTGTCACCTCCTACTTGCTCTGTCCTGCTAATCCGTCATCAGCTGAAGTCCAGTGGGTTTGCACCCACAACTTCAAAACTCAGAACTTCACTTGCACTAATACAGCCATTCACAAGCATTTGAAAAAAAAACAACAACACAGGTCCACATGAGTACACAGTGATAGCTCTATCTTTGACATCATCATCTAAATCTCTGATCCATTACAAAAACCGGGGCCAAATTGTATTAAATATCACATCTGAGGGTTAGACTCTGCAGGTAGAATGAGAAAGAAAGTTAATCTAGGTGGCAGCAGATGGGTCTCACCTCGCTGAGCAGGCAGGGCTGAGTAGTTTCCGGGGTGAAATAGCTCTTTAAGCCTCTATACACACACTGTTGTTTCATTTAGCAGCTATGTGTGAAGAATGCCCCGGCAGAATATGAAACGTCTTTCATGGCCTCGGGCGCGGCCCCTGCTGAAGGGGATGATAACAGAGCAACAACAACACAGAGCTATTATTAAAACTTGTCCTTTCAGTAGGGACTTGTGGCAGGTCGGGATGGACACCAGGGCAGCGTTCGAACGCCTTGCTTCTTCTCTGTCTTTGACCACAGACGTTGACAAAGAAAGGTGTCATCTAAGAGTTACAGCGAGAGAACAAGGAAAGCTCAGGAGTAGAAAGGAGCTGCTGCTGTTAAGGTGTGGAAACGGTGTCAATATTGGGAGGATTACAGGATGGCAAACAGCCGTCCCTCAGGTACCAGTTAAGTGCTTATTTGAGTGTTTGTGAACAGGATTCATTTGGAGACTTAAAAAAAAAATAGCAGCATCAGTGGTTTGTTGAAAAGCATTAAATAATTAAAGCTTAATTATGAAGTTGTGAATTCTGACTCAGGTCTGTCTTGAGCAGAGGTTGAACTGTGTTGTGCTGAATGTACGCAGCATCCGGCTGCACATTCAGGCCTGTCTCGGTCTCAATGCTCTCTGGGAATGTATCAGAAGTGGAGCGTCTGTTCTTCAGCAGCCACATTTATAATATGGTGTATTACCAGTTATTTTACCAACATTATTCCTATTTTACAAGCAGAGCTGCTGTCATCAACCGGGATCTTTTCAAATTTGTTTGACGATTTTGTCATCATAAAATAATGATTTTATCTGCAGCTCAGCAGCTTGGTAATAACTGCTGGTCAACATAGTATTTATGAAGCGATCAAATTTCATACTCATTCCTTGTTCCAACAGAAACAGAAAAATAGGAGAACAACTGCTCTATTTCGTGAATTTGGCTGCATTAAATTCACAAAGAGCTTAGAAGGAGGGCAGAATGGAGATCTGACAGGCCGTTACCCTCCCTCCCTCCCTCGCTCTTCTATCCCTCTAACCAACTACAAACACTAAAAATATTGTATTGCTGTGTATATAAGATAAAATCGTAAACAAATGAAATGCATCATTTCATCATCAGGCATGCAGTGGCGAGAATGGTAGTTGATTGTCTCCAGCAGTCATGAAAGAGTCGGAACAGAGTTGAGAAAGCAAACTATGCAGCTTTTTCACTCTTCGCTGTGTGTAACAAAGCGCCCTTGAAGAAACTGTCCAAATATGTGAGCCATCATAGCCGTTTGCTGAGAGCCATTCAGACCAGATGTAAACACTTTCATCTTTAGAAAAGGTTGGATAACACTTGAATGAAGTATATGAACGAGTTTGTCTCAAGCATACAGCCTCAACCTTAACCTCTGTACTTTTTGAAAGTTTTCCACAGTGGGTTATGGTGTTAACCATGGGAAAAAAAACAGAGGAGCAAAAGGCATATTTATATGTAGTGTGAGACAAGACATGTCAGGATCTGGGTACCTGGGGGGGAAACCCTGCCATGACAATGAAGGCCCCCTAACCTTGACAAACCAATATCTTTTGTGACCTGAACCAAGTCATTTTTTTAAAACCCAATTCCATGATCTTTTTCTAAACCATACAAAGTAGTTTTGTGCCTAAACCTAATAAAACCAAGAAAAAAAAGGCACCAGAAAATGCTTACGAGGGTCATTTTGGAATGCAGTGACAAAATATATTATTTTGTTTAGTTTGGAAGAGTTGTTCATTTGAGGGTGATATGTGGATAAAGTGAAACTGATGGATGGTTTTGCCACATATTACCGACTCTCACCAATAGTCGTATGAATGACATGTCAATTTCGAAGTCATTTTGCGTGCAACAACAACTCTGTTCTTGCTTTTGGCGTGTCATTTCACGCCATGTAGTCTGTACTGGCTGCAACGTAAACGCATCCCTGTGAATGTGCTACGCTCAGAGCTAGTGACTGTTTATGGTGGGCAGGAGGGGAGGTGGATGGGTCCAACAAACACAGGACTTTCAACCAGTGAGACCTGTGTTTGTGTCCCAAAGTTATTGTCGAGTTATTTTGAGTTATTGACGTTCGAGACGTGTTTTTCATACTGTTGTTTTCCGTATGTATTTTTGTCACCTAAAACCTATTAAATGTTAAATGATGCGCGGAAAAGCCGCTTCACAACGTTAACCCATGAGATCAGGTTGATATTACTGTACATAGCCACACAAGAGCAGAACCACTCAAAACAAGCAGAATCGAGCGCTTCTGTTGAGATTAAATCTCTTTCACGGATGAGAAATTTCCTCCAAAATCTCAGAGGAGTTACTTCAAATTAAAGTTTTGAACATCACAGTCTTGTATAATTTGCACTTAAACCCTGTAGCTTTGCTCAGCTGTAAAGCCGCTGCACTGCAGGAAGCCTGATCAGACACCCAGCAGGCACAAGTTGAAATGATTAGAGTTCATCTTGTATGTATTTATGTATAGATGTATTTTGGAACAAAACTCTTCATCCGGAACATTTTACTTGAGTCTTTGCACTCTTCAACCCTACAATTTATTGCAATATTGGAAGTTGATTATGTTTTTTTGTTGTAAATTTGTACATGCTATAGGCGAATACATGTACAAACTGCAGCAAATGCACGTTTCACTCATTCAGAAACACATCTTGGTGGTGTGAAAAGCCTTGATGAACTGCTGCTTACAGTAACAGCTGAGTGTGAGAATGTGATGAGGCTCTAGTCTTGGTATTTGTGCATGCAGGGGAGTCATAACCACTGGCTATTGGTTGTTATGCTAATAGATTTAATGAGTGTTGCGCTGATGATGTGGGGGTGAGACACCGAGAGCACCTTATCTAGCTGATAGGAGGCTTCGTAAGTGCTGCCCACGCTCGCTTAATCTGAAGCGGCGCTTCAACGGGAAGGGAATGAGAGCTTTTTCATGGTCGGTAGCCATGTATGTGGGAAAATCAGTCTCGTGTTTCGAGGGTGTCTGAAATTATTTGAAATGTGTATTTGTTTGTGAAGAGCCAGAGCATTAGGGTGTACACACACTTGAGTGTGTGTGTGTGTGTGCAGGACATCACTGAATGAGAAATAATGGGATGTTTCAGTGTCTTTTCTTTTTTTTAGAGATGCAGCTGCAACAGAAACAAAGAAGTGTCAAATAGTGGGTGTGCTCATTTTGATTTCTTCATTAAAAAACAATTCCTAGCCTCCACTTTCCAAACATCTAGAGGCTCCTATGAAAGCTAATGTCAAAACATTTATTTTGCCATTAGGGAGGAACTGCCTCCGATGCTTTAAGGCAGCAGAAAGCAACGATTGCCAGTAAAGAATTGCAAATTGATTGATGCATTGGTGAATTGAAATTGCCAAAGCACGTCATCAGCCCTGTGAGTGTATGGAAGCTATCAGAGCACACAGAGACACTTTTCACAGATGACTGACTGTTCCCAGCGCCTCACACACACACTCAACAGACTCAGCGCTGCAGCTCTCTCCTCTCTAACAGGCTCTTGTTCACGTCCGCACGGTTATTGCATTGTTGTATATGTCAGAGATGTGAATTTATACTGAGCTGTATTTAATTTAAGAACAAGCTGAAATAAATATTTTTGACTGCTAAGGCTGTCTGGACTTTTAAAGTGTGTAGTAAATGAGAAGTAATGAGAAGAAAAAAGGCTATACTTTGTTTAGAAACAAGCTGAATTAAACATTTCGGACTGCTGAGGTTCTCTGGACTTTTAAAGTTTGTAGTAAATGAGAAGTAATGAGAAGGAAAAGTCAGACTGTGGGGTATATTAACACTCTTCTGTAGTTTCTTTTAGCATTCTGTCACCAGTCTTATACCAGTTATCGCTTACCAGCTGAGCAGTATGCTAAATACTGTTCCGTTTGATCTCTGGTTATCTGTAGACCTAGACCTAAAGACGTTGGGTTTCTGTGTTTGGATGTCTTTTATAGCCTAAAATGACCTGATGATCTTTAGATGACGTCTTTACATCATCACATCCAGGGCTGCAGAAACAACGTCTTTAGAATAAAAAGAATACAAATCCAATTGGAGGTCTTTACTGTCATTGTACAGAATACAACGGAATTAAAAGCGCTACTCCCGATCAGTGCAATTAAAAGACACAGAATAACAACAGGAAAAACACTGCAAAAACAAAACAACTTCAGCAACAGCCAACAAACAGAGGTTCTAAAAATAGTAACTAAAATAAATAAATAAATAAATACAATTTTATTTTGCACTAGAATAAGAGCAATCACTGCACAAGTATGAATGTAATTATTGCACTAGGATGAATGTACTTATTGCCCTAGTATGAATAATAAATGTAATATTGCACTAGTATGAATGTAATTATAGCACAAGGTCCCGTAGGTTTGCCCTCTAAAAAGGAAATTGCACACGAAGGGTCATTCAAAGCTTGTTGAAATTAAGTGTGCAAGGCCAGGGGATAGGGATTTTAAGTCTGGTGGTCCGTGTTTGATGGTGTTCGATAGCGCAAGTCAGAGGCCAACAGATCAAACTGGTGGTGGCCAGGATGAGAAGAGTCCTTTAGGATGTTTTTGGTTCTGTAGAGGCAGCGGGAGCTGGAGAAGTCTTCCAGTGAGGTTCAGAGGGCAGCCAATGATTTTCTGTGGGGTGTTGATGTCCTCCTGAAAAGCTCTCCTGTCTGCAGCCGGCATACCACACTGACACGTAGTACACCAGTGCACTCTCAATAGAGGAGCGGTAGAAGGCCACAAGCAGCTTTTTCTCCGAGCCTGTTTTTCCCCGAGCACTCTCAGGAAGTAAGTAAGCCTTTCTTAACCACCGCAGTGGTTTTTGCAGACCAGGAGAGTTTCCCCTGAGATGTGGGTTCCCAGGAATTTGAACGTGGGAACCCTCTCCATGCAGGGGGGGGGCTGGTCCTCTCTGGGCTTCCTGAAGTCAGTGATGAGTTCTTTTGTTTTGGTGGTTTTCAGTGTCAGATGAGTCTGACCATAGGGGTGGCATCCGCAAATTTGATGATGGTGTTGGTGGGATGGGTTAGGTCCCCAGATTACGTCTTAAGACGTCTTTAGGCCTCTGGGTTTTTAGCTGATGCAGTTAGTTCCTTATATGATGTCTTTTGGCATTTAGAAAACTGCAGACTTCAAGATGACAGCTATAGGTCTGATGTTTTTACAGATCTGAGGCATCATGGTGACTGAGTCTAAAGCTAAATGAGGTGTGATAAAAAAAGGGAGTGGGTGCATATTTATGATAATGCATCCTCTGTAGAGCCTTGTAAACAGTATCTTCCCAGCTGAGCAGCAATAAAAATCAGCTGCATTACATCAATGTGCTACAGCTGTCAAAGGTTTGAGGAGATTGACTATAAAGGAAGTGTTTCTGCTGCGTCCCTATTCATAGACAGTGGAGGTCTTGTCAGCTGCTGAGCATGTTTTGGCTTCCTGTTACTCTCTGACAGAGAAACTATTCTTCAATGCTTGGATTATGTGTTGCTGTGTGACAGTGATAAATGTTGCTTCAACAGACAAAGTGACCCTCTGGCCTCGGGAGATTGTTTTGCCCTCTTTACGGGAGAGAAAAAAAATAAGACTAAATGTGTGAATTCAATTCACCTGCATTACAGAAAATAATGATAACATCCACACTCAGCCAGCCATTTGGCCTCGTCCTCTGGCGGTGATTATGTGACACCAATCCACAGCTCTTAGTGAGTCAGGTGCTAATGGACCCAGCGTTAGTTCCAGTGGTTTAGCTCATCTCACAGCACTGAGGCAGGGAGGCTTGCTGAGCCACTACACTGAGGCTACAGTTTTTGTCTGGCTTGCAATGGTAGACCGAAAATCTGAATTTAGCTGTAACGTGGATTAAACATTCACTCTGCATGGACCATCATTTAAGCTTTATATTGAGACATCAGCTTTTAGACCCTAAGATGAAGTGCAGATGACTTTATGACTGGATGTGGCGTCTTCAGGTTATTCAGACATCTGTGAATTTATAAGAGATCTTCAGTTCATCTTAGTTTTAGATGATAACTTTAGGCCTCTAGATACACCTATAGAGACTATAGGCTCCATTTCCACCTCCAATTTACATGTGATCTGTATCTGGATGCTTTATGCTGGTTATTAATAGGTACTCTTGTTATCTCAATTCTGCCTGCATTGTGATTGGATCTCAGTAAACGAATGAATAAGATGTGGATGGAGGACAAACTGGCCAGCTACTGCTGCTGCTACCTGCAGCTTGCGCTGGCCCTGCTTGAGCTAACAGGAAGAGGCAGAGTCAGGTGACCTATCTACTTGCCAACATGTCTGTATTTACATCTGAGTGAAATCCAATCACAATGTGAGCCAAACCACCTCCACACCACAATGTGTTCTGCATGCATTTACACCCGGCATGAACATGTGTTTTTCCTAATCCATTATCCATAAACAGAGTGCATATTAATGCCACGTGCAAATGAGGTCCTAAAGATGTCGGATTTAGGTGTTAAACATATTTAGATGTCTACTTTAGATCTTTAGGCCTTTAGATGATCTCTATTTCATCTCAACCTCTGGACCTTAAACATCTGCCTTATTGATGTACTGTATGAATATTTGATGTCTTTAGGTCCTTAGATGATATCTTTCAGTAGACCTATAGA
The DNA here is from genome assembly GCF_015220745.1 of Sebastes umbrosus. Lineage (NCBI taxonomy): Eukaryota > Metazoa > Chordata > Actinopteri > Perciformes > Sebastidae > Sebastes > Sebastes umbrosus. The sequence goes on from NC_051274.1 coordinate 8,253,842, forward strand.
CATCTTTAGCTTCTTCGGGCCTGTAGACACCTATAGCTCTAAAGATGATGTCCCTGGGGCTGCGGGACGAAAAGTCTTTGCTCAGTTATTATTATCTCCTTTAGCATAGGATATTTCCTTTATGAAAGGAAAGGAGATAATAACATCCCACACTTCCTTGCGGCTGCAACTTTAAAGCGACGCACCATTCGGCCGTTCATGAAAACAAATGATATCTTGCATATTATCTTCATACAGTCATATGCTAATTGGGATTCATGTTGATAAATATGAGCGGACAGTGACAACCATTTCATTTCACTTTATTTCTATTTATTTATTTAGAACAAGTAAGAAATAAGTAACAAACAAAACAAGAATGACAATAAAATGAACAGTAAACATATAGCAAACAAATAATCAACATAAATAAATATTATGTCCGAAAGTGAGTAGGAAGAAGTATACATTTAATGGTTCTACTCCTTCATTATAACTCAAAAAATAACTCAATATTTATCATATAAACTTTTGTGGTAGCCTGTAGGTTATTCCTTTTTTATTTCAGCTCCAACCTAGGTGTGATATTTTTCACCGGTTGTCCACATTAGGTCAGATAATCCTTTAATATATGTTGATGTAAAGTGTTCCAGCAGCAGGAGGACCAGTGGTATCTCTCTTCCAGACACCGCGGGTGAAGCAGCCTGTCACTGAAAGAGCTATTTAAGAATCCACGGGGCGAGCATGCACCGTCGCTTCATGATTACGGAGCCCAGTGTAAGTGCAGTCGGATTCTCTGAACGCCACGGTTGTCTTTTCCTAAGTCCCTATGAATTATCCTTCACAACTTTCCTTGAACTCATGTCGTTTTCCATCGAGGTCAAGGAAAAAGTGGTTTGGAAAAGACATTAGGATGTCATTTTTTGACTTTCTGACTTTTCAACTGAAGCCTATAGGTCTTTAGACGATGTGTATGGGTCTTTAGATGACTTTTAGATGATGCGTTTAGGACTTTAGAACACATCTTTGGGTTTTTATTAATGACATCTTTGGGGTCCTTAGATGACTTATTTCCACCTCTAAATATTTGTTTCCCTAAATAGATCTGGGGTGTCATGGTGGTTGGGTGGTAAAACGTTGGCATTATGTGGTAAGCACCTCAGACCACCAGTTGTAATAACCCTAGTTCAAATCCAGCTGGGGACTTTTGTTGCAATTTATATGCAAAAAATGCCCAAAAAATAATGTTTTAAAGAGACATCTGTAGATCTAAAACTAGTGTCTTTAGGTATTTTCATGATATCTTTAGGTCTTGAGACATCTTCAGACATTTTTTTTACTAAAAGATGGCATGTTTAGTTGTTTTGTGTCTATATACATCAGTGTTAAACCTCAGATGATCATAATATCATATCAGCCCACCAGCTTTCATGTATTCAGGCAGCTAAACTCCAATTTATGTCAGTTGCAACGTTTTGTTCATTTTAAATACACAATGCCATGTGAAATAAAGGCATTTTCATTTTGCACAAAGTCGGCCTTGGATTATTTTTGAAGCAGACTCGCATTTTATACTTTTTGGAGACCTTCACAAGATTGAATAGGCACATAAATTACATTTTGTATCATCCTGTTCTCATGGAGGTTTTACGGCAGTGCACAATGAGGCCAACTCCCAGGGTTCAATGGATATGCAGTCACAGTGGGTTGTATGAAATGTGGTGCTTATTGGTATGCAGGCATTAAAAATCCCACTACTGTGCTGCAAATTGCAGAAAAGACATAATTTGTGAAGCTAAAAATATGAATGGAACTGTTATTTAGTCCATTCCTCTTTGGTGTGTCATTGTAATGAGGCAGTCAAGAGTAGGACTGAACTGCCTTTGGGCATTAGCCATGTTTCTGTTTGAAATGGGAAAGCTGAATGGAGCCAACAGTGAATGCTCTCCCTTTCTCTCTGAGAACAACTTAATGATTTATTCAGTATGTTTGGACTACAGATATAATTGGCCACTGAGATGAGCACTGTTGACTTCTGTTTAATCGTTTCATCTCTCGGAGTACAGTTAATTTGAATACAGTGATGACAGCTTTTTGCAGGCGTGAGATGGAAGGGGAAAAGCTCTAAAAATAAAAAGTAAGAGGGAGTTAAAACAGATAGTCGATTGAAGCAGATAAACTTCAAAGAAATATCTGTTGAATTTTGGAAGTTGTTTATGCCGACATCTCTTTCCTCTCTCGTTCCACGCCTGCTTCCTCCTCTCGTAGCTCTGTCCACGAGCCTCTCTTTCTGTGAAAGTGATCTCTGGCTTTACACAATCCCTTCCCTGAGGAATCTGATAGATCTTTTAAATCCTCTCCTCTTTGATAACCCTGCTGCTCTTAGGTTCATCCCCCTGCTAGATGATGCTCTCTCTGTTTTATTCTCCCTCGCTTTTCCTTTCCCTTCACCTCTCACCTGTACAGACACAATGCCTAAACCTAAGCAACTGTTTCACAACACTGACCAGGAGGCATTGTGGGTGTCTGCAAGCGTGATACAAGGATATGAAAGTATTTATGGAATGTATTTTTAGTTTAGATACATTAGATGCATTCAACGTATCCTTTGATTTGCAGAAACGTACAATGCCAAAAAAAATGTTGTGGCGACTGGGTTGCAACTGGAGTATACGACACCTTGTATACATCCACAGACTGTTAAATTTACAAATGAATAAATACTTATTAGCATATCTCTTTACCAAAGGTCTTTACTGGTCCAACATTTTGGGATGTGCGTACATTTTCTTATATTTCCCGTCTAAAATGGACCAGAAGACAATCAGACCCAATCAAAAATGTGATCAACCCAAACAGAACCAGATCATGAAGGTGTTTATAGAGACAACACTAACACTATAGTCACAGTTTCCATCCAATTGTGAATGTAAATGTTGTGTGTGTGTGTGTGTGTGTGTGTGTGTGTACACTCAGCAGCAGAAGCATTTGCAAGATTGAGAACAGGGCTTCAAAGAGAAAGCATCCATGCATGTGAGCATGCGCAGGACAAGTTATTGGATGTTTGCGTGCACATTAGAAGGTTTCAAGAGATTCTGCTGCAGCTAATCTTCTGTATCGACGCCACACTAACACACACTCACGCACCACGCTGTGATGGTTGTCGGGCCCCCGCAGAGCGAAGCAGCAGGCCTCGGCTTCCTCCGTGCCACTATGCCATCTGGCAGCTTCAGATGGTTTGGTAACTCCACACCAGGGTCCTGCTCTTTCATCCAGCGGGACCGAGTCAACTGCAGAGCCAAGAGAAACAAATGGCTCCTCGCTGGACCCACTGAGTGGCACAGTACACATGTAGACATGGAGGAACTACTTCTCCTGAAATAGCATTCATTTATTGTTTCTTTTCTTGCTGTTTGTGAATTTGATATATGGCCATGTATGAACATATATATTAAATAGTGGTCTTATGTTTACCAATCTTTTACATGGCCATATACGTACGTGCATATCAAATAACAAACTAGACGTTTACAATCTGAAATTTGGCCAAATATGAACACATGAAATGGAGTATATACTATATTTCTTTTTACATATATGGACAAATACTTTCATCAAATAAAAGATGTTATTTAAATATATTATACCATGTAATATATACTGTAGGTAAATTATATATATGGCCATATATGAGTGAGATTTTCGGTATAGAAAGATTCGATTTTTACTGTTTCTATTTTTTTTTTTTAAACCAGCTTCTAGTTTGAGTTATTTTAATCCAACAAAAATGGCAGCGAAGTGAAAATAAAATGCGTTGTAGTGTTTGCTTGGCCATCTCTTTCCTCTCTCATTCTCCTTCTATAAATGGATGGTAAATATGTTGTTTCTTTATTTGAATCTGGCAGAGAGGATAAGAAAGAAAGGAGAAGGCAGGACGGAGCTTCTCTCTCTTTTCTTGTTAAAGTGTGGGCAGCAGAAGAAGTGTCCCCTCTTGTTTTTGTATAATGCATGTTGGCTGGAAGAAGTCCTAATCCACACTGAGGGAATGTGGGTGGAGTGTGTATACACACACACACACACACACACACACACGTGAATGTGTGAAAGAGGCCATGTAAGGGTTCTTTGCAACTGTGTTAGATGCTGTGATTATAAAGTAAGCTGAACCAATGAAACGGCTGATAAATTGTAGACACGTGGATATGATAATTGGGACATACTGGGGTGTGAATGTGCATTGTGCATCTTTTATTACAGTAGCATGTCATACTGTATGTCACTTTGGGCTATGAGGAAGTGTATTAAATGATGCACAAGAATATTTCTGTTTAATGGAGTGGTGCATCCATAAAACCTGCATGGTGTCTCTGGAGTTTGAATATTTCACATAGCGTAAAACAAGCGGACACATGAAACAAATGAAAGTAAAACCCAGCATTCGCAACCCGTCCTCACTCGCAAATCTCTATATAAGACGCACTGGATCCAATGTAAACCCCTCTGCCTCATTATTAGACGCTCAGAGCAACTGACATAGTATAAAGAGAGAGATATAGTTCACTTAGGGCGGATGGGAAGGCTGGTGGATGGGTCAGACAAACACAGGACTTTCACCCAGGGGACTGCTGTTCGTTTTCCGTGTGAAACTAAAAGTCAGCGGTGAAATGTTTTCACGTTATTCGTCCCATAAGTCTCGTGAGTTGCTAGTCATGTGACTTGTTAATCAGTCAAGTTAACGTCAACCACACTCTTTTCCTAACTCTTTTTGCAGTCCATGTTCAGTTGCCCCAAAAAGCTCTTACTGCCTGTACAGATGTTGGCAGCTAGCAACGTACACAACAACAATGTGTGTACAGAGTCTGTGTGTGTGTGTGTGTGCGTGTGCGTGTGTGCGTGTGTGTGTGTGTGTGTGTGCGTGTGTGTGTGACAGCTGACTGATCACACAACCGACCAAGTCAATTTTATTTATATAGTCCAATATCACGAGTTTGCCTCAGGGGGCTTTACAACCTGTACAGCATACCACACCAACTGTACTGTTGTACACAAAATATTTTCTAACATTGCAGTATTAATACTTTATAGCAGCAGTGGGTAGAAAAGGAGCATATATGATTTAAAAAAAGTTATTTTTATAAAACTAACTCACTATATCCTGACAGTAATGCATGAGACAGGTAATCTGAAAAAAATCATGTGTCCTCCGGTGCTCCTAACGGCATCTGCAGGATTTCAGAGAAGGGAGGAAAACAACCAGTCAGAGCTGATCTGGAGTCTGCTGTCCAGCTGCCGTCTATGAGAGCCGGCTGTCAATCACTCGCAAACCCCGACCAAACGGTCAAACTGAGGCAGCGCTGATCAAATATGAATCAATATTCTGTTACTGTAATGTCTAGTTCTCTCCTCAAATGTTTTCAGAAACATCTTGTAGTGTACTGTTTAGCTGTAAAATGAGAAAGTGAGAAAATTAGTCAAAGTCCCCCACTAGATTTTTTAAAGCCTGAAAACAGAGCCATGAGGAGGCCCAATGATGCCAAATGATGCCAAAAACATTCTGCCTACTGCAGGTTTAAGTTTTGAGAATTCATGAAGTGTTTTGTATTGCTCCACTGATAGTTTACTCAGGATTGTTGGTCAGCTGTGAGTCCAACAGTTTTGATTCTTGTTCACAGAGGATGAATCCTGATGACTTTGATCTCCACTCAACCTTTCCTGTCTCACTGTCTTCCACACTTTGGACTGTAATAAGCGCTACAGCCTCTTGGGGCCGCCAGCGGGGTAGATGTGATTCAAAACTACTGATTTAGAAATCAAAAGGACCACACCTGCAAACCCTCTACGAGTTGAATTTGAGATACGGATGTTGTGTTGAATTTTAGTTGTCATCACTTTCTAAATTGGTAGTTGGTGCGTGCACTTTAAAAACACATCCAAACTCTGTCTGCTGAAACCTTTCATGCAATAAGCAGCAATAATGCTAAGTGCACTAGGGCATTATAAACTCCACAGACAGAGCTGGTCTGGCCTTAATATGTCCTGTGCCCATGCAGAGGTTGATGTAATATCCCGTTCCTGTTATTTATAGCTGCCAAGAGGGAGTTGATTGCTCTTTCTCTCTCTCTCTCTCTCTCTCTCTCTCTCTCTTACACACACACACACACACACACACACACACACAATGAACAGTCTGCTTCTCTTTCCATCTTTCTCTTTTTGCTCCGGGAACTTTTGAGACTTTTTTTCTTTTAAAGCTGAATCCCATCTGACTATTGGTGCATCTTTCTGTGGGCAGGCTTTCACCTTGAATAGAAGTCTCACTATGAAGTGAAGCTCTCGCCTGGTTCCACCCTCATAATAATCCCTCACTGCAACTGTCAAAAATACGGTTTACTGTCTGCGCTGTATCACTTTGGAATCAAAAGACAGGGTTCTGTGACCCCTGCAAATGCTCTGCCAACATTACGTGTCATTATTTCTTCTACCTCCTCGGGAGGGATTTCATCAGTTATTTAGCCCACAGGATCCCAAAACCAGACCAGATCCATAACAGAAGAAAGCAGGTCATTGCAGGGGTATAAAGTGAAGCATCATTAAGGGGATATACCTGCATTCTCACGCATTCTAGTCCCCGAGGAGACTTCATAAGCGTAGCAGTTCCATCATTTGCAGAGAATAAACAATATTGTCCTCGTCGTCATGTAATTTATTCTCTTGTCGCTCATTAGTCTTCCTGTTTTAAACCCCTGCTCAGGCATTTAGTTTAGGCATACAGTTTCTTAGATAACGGTATATACAAGGGGCCGTATTCACAAACATTCTGAGAATACTCTCCGCTCCTAACTTAGCTTAAAAATGTCTAGCAAGGAGTCCGAGCTTAGGAGGGATTTAGGAAACTTCTCAGAACAACTTTGAACAAGGAAGGGACAGAAGTATTTACCTTAGTGAGGAGGAGTGGCTGACCCCGTTGTGAGGTATGACATTCATTTAAAAAGGTGTGATTGGTTGATGAGGAAAAGAAAAGAAAAGAGAAATGCACTCTTAGTGGTAATGGACATAGAACGGACAGTGAAATCAATAGGCCTAATCATTAAAATAATAATAAACTATAATTATATAGCATTTTTTAAAAACAAATTTACAAAGTGTTACACAGACATAAAAACATAAAGTACATAGTGCAATTACAAATTAGAAAGTTCAATGCAGCCAAGAAATAGCAACATAGATAAAAGACAATTTCATTTTAAAATGAATTTTTAAAAGAGGACACTGAATGCACAGAATTTAGGCTCTATTAAGACATGGTGTAATTATGAATACTATTTTATGCAATGATCATTGACTGAACGTTGAATGAATTGTAAACCACACTTTAAAATTAGCCAACAAAATGTTTAAAACACACGCCTACCTGTGAAGTAGCCTCTATTCACACGCTGGTAGTTGTTATACTTATTTGCTTACATTAATTTACTATGTTGGTAATTTTAGTATTTCATCTATTTTATTAGCTCACTGTTATTCAGCATTTGGATAATTTTTTCTTCTACCTCTTTGTCTTCCTGCCGTTTTCTCCTCTGCTTAAGAAACTCTTAAGCCTCTTAAAAGTCCTCATCCCTACTCCTAACAGTTTGTCACCTTAGGAGCTCTCTTTAGGGCTAAGATGCTTTGTGAATAACTTTGATCTTTACCAGGATCTAGTCTTCACTGTAAGGGGAAATTCTAAGAAAACAGTTTTCTTAGAATTTCAAAGCAACTCTTTATACTAGGAAGCTTTAGGAATACCCCCAGTTATTTTTATTTGTGGGACATGCTGCTGTATCTTCTGTTTACAATGGAAAAATACCAATAAAAATAATAAAAAAAAGAAAAAGCCTGGTTCTGCCCAGCTTGTTCTTGCCTCTGTCGCCCCAATGCTTGCTCACGTTGGCTCTCTGTAAATTATAGACCTGCTCTGTATGAAAACTGCCTCGAGATAACTTCTGTTATGATTTGACGCTTTATAAATAAATTGAATTGAATTGAAAAAAGCAATTTATCTATTTATTTATTTTGTTTTCATTCATTTCTTAGTTTAGGCAGTAACACCAAAAACACATTTTGTAACTGACCACACTTATGTTTTCAACAAGATATGATGAGCCAAAATGTGCTCTACTGAACGATTGAGAAGACCATTAAAGGGTTAAAGAGCTGCAACCTACACAAGGTTTTAATACAGACTTAGTGTGCCATTATGGCTCTAAAAGCTGTTTTTTCTGCACAATGTTTTGTGCGTGCGTGCATGCGTGCGTGCGTGACAAACGGGTGATTGATTGGCATACAGTCCCTGACAGAAATCATTCAATCATTTCTTGACTAACTCAATAACTGTGTGAAAGCTCTTTGATGAGGTTCAAGTGACTCCATCCTAATGTTGATTTTTTTCCATTCACATCTCCAATTTGAATTGTCTTGTGGACACACTTGTGTACAGAGTCACTGCTAAACAATCAGTCCAGCATCAACTCTGATACAGCAGGTGTTCTCAATCATTTCACAATTAAGTGAGATCACACCAAAATGTACTTCACTGATTTATCACTGCACTCCGGACATATGATGCACGGTTAAAAAACAAACAAACGAAAAGCAGATGTATCCCAACCAGATATCCTCTTTTTTTTATTCCACTCAGTCTTCTTCCTTGTCCAAACCTGGCGCCTATAGTACATTACCCAGAATGCAACTTGACCGCTGACAGTTCAGTTTAGTAGTGGAAAATGTAGCCTGGAGCCTCTAGCCTGCAGAAGAGATGAGGAACAGGCTACAGAGGTCTGGCAAACTCACTTCTTTCTATCTCCACACCTCCAGACCTCCAGGCTTTATAAATCTTTTTCATTTATGCAGTAGCACCTGGAACACACTTTGATGTGCAAAATTGGTTCCCTTTTAAAAGCTAAGGCAATAAAAATGGACTTGTGACCACTATAAATAAACAAACAAACAACTTTTCCCAAACCTAATTGAAGAATATAAGAAACAGTATTTGTTTTTTAGTCGATAAAAACAGAATTAAACCCAACACTGTAGATGGATATACTGTATATATAATATAGATCACTATATGGCCAGCCTCACTAATGCTCTCGTGGCTTAAAGCTGAAGAAGGCGAGATTGGAGCAAATATGATTAAAAAAAGTTATTTTTATAAAACGGTCGCTATATCCTGACAGTAGTACATGAAACAGGTAACCTGAAAAATATCATGTGCCTCTGTCTCCTCCGGTGTCTTCCGGTGCTCCTAACGGCATCTGCAAAATTTCACAGACCGGAGGAAAAACAAGCAGTCAGAGCTGATCTGAGGTCTGCTGTCCAGCTGCCGTCTATGAGAGCCGGCTGTCAATCACTCGCGAACTCCGACCAAACAGTCAAACTAGGCCGCGCTGATCAAATATGAATCAAGATTATGTTAATTGTAAAATCTGTTGGAGGAACGCCAAGTTCCAGTCACATGACTGGAGCACAGCCAATAGGAACGCTCTCTCAATGAAATGACCTGTGATTGGTCAAAGTCTCCCGTCACGGACTAGATTTTCTAAAGCCTGAAAACAGAGCCATGAGGAGGTGTAGATGTCTAGTTATCTCTAGGAACACTTGAATTACAATACGCTGAAGGGTTATTATGGAATTTTTGCCCAATGATGCCAAAAATATTCTGCCAACTGAAGCTTTAAGGTGCACCAAAGCACCCATAATGGCAGAATCTTATACAGCAAACAGGTTTGGTCTTGTTGGAGCATTTCAGCACCACGGCTAGCTCACTGCCACTAAGCAGAGGCTAACAGGCTTCTTTCTGTAAGGGAATAGTAATGACAAAATGCTGAGAGAATCCCTCAGGGAGCGTTTCCACTGCTTGTCAACGGTAATAAGACTGGAAGGTCACCAGTGTGTCCACTTTAATGGTCAAGTGTTTATGCTCTCTCCCTGATTGTGTGACTCCAGAAGCAGTTATTGTTATCACAAACCGACAACACAATGTAAGGAGACATCTCCCCCCAGTAAAATTAGCCACCTGGGCTTTGGCCTACTTTCCACTGGCCTACTTATACCTAATGGGCATTATACAGTCTACTTTACTGTGTTGGACTTGATTTATTGTCTTCAGGTCCAAAGTGGTCCACCATGTAAAATATTAGCTTACAGTATATGCCTGTCTTATGCAGGTTCAAGTATTCTTTTAATGAAAAACAAAAAAATAGCAATGAAATTAGAATTTGTGCACTGTCTGCCACTGTCAATTGTCAAGTCATTGCACTCTAGTTTTTCATTTGTTGGAACGTCTACATCCAAAATCTGTTTATTTTATTCAATCAGTCTTTACAAGTTCTCATATGTTGTACCTTTAAAGGTCCCATATTATGCTCATTTTCAGGTTCATACTTGTATTTTGTGTTTCTAATAGAACATGTTTACATGCTTTAATGTTAAAAAAAAACTTTATTTTCCTCATACTGTCAGCCTGAATATGCCTGTAATTACCCTCTGTCTGAAACGCTCCGTTTTAGCGCATTTTGACAGAATTGCAACATAATTGCAACAGCATTGCGTTGCTAGGCAACAGCTTGGGTCCATGTGTACTTCCTGTCAGCTGATGACATTCACATACACTGCAACCAGGAATAAACTGGGACACATTTAGAATGTTTACGTTTAAAATTGTGTCAAGGGTCTATATATTGTATATTTGTGACATCACAGATGGGCAGAAATCCTGACAGCTTGTTTCAAATGCAGAGTTTCTGAATACGGGCTGTGTGTATTTCCCTGTGGATTGAGTGTTTCGATACTTTCACAGTATTTATATAAGACTTAAGCCTGCTTCATAATAAAAAAAACATGAAAATCGCACTTTTTTTATAATATGGGACCTTTAAAATCCCACTGAGGACACTGGGGATTTCTAGGCAAAATTACATTCTTCATTCATTCAAAAAAACAACAACAACAAAAACATATATATATATATATATATATATATATATATATATTTATATATAAATAAAATATTTTTAACATAACACATAAGATTTGAATGATGTTTTGTTTTGTGTGTACGATTAAGTTTCTGGGATTGGGGGGGTTGGTACCTCATGACCTCAGTATATCTAAAACTCTGACTACAGCTTTGGGACATCAACTTTACATGAGCATTTTTTTTTAAATATCAGATATAACAACACATCCCATATGAGTCTGTCCCCCAAGTGCTGTCAAAGTCTCTCAGGAGATGTTCTTGCCAAAGAATGCTGAACAATATCTATAATAAATTACCATGAGCAATAAAGGCTAGTGGAACTGAGGCGTGACTCTCGTTTTATTAGCCTATTTATGGGATTATTAATCATAATTCAAGCATAAAGGGAGACTAGACCACTGTTTTTGTCGAAGGTCTCACATTTCCCATATTCCAATATGTACCCAAATGCGACACGGCTGGTGTGCACGTGCTTGAGCTACCTGAAAAATGAGATCCAGCAAAATGTCCACCTGTGATTCCACTTATCTCCGACGTGTGGATATTTATGACCACAATTTAAGACTCCACTATAACATTTTAATTTGTAATACTTTCTTTATAGTTGCAGTGAGTTCCAGTCCCCCTGAGGCGGATATAGGCGCGTTTGTTTCGTGTTTTCCGTGTTTTTAATGAGTTGAGTTTGTTGTTATGCGGCAAATTGCGAGTTTCCATGACTCCGCTCATCTTTGGTATCTCAACGACGAGGCGTCGAAAATTCACATTTATGCCACTTGGTCCAAGGTGCCAAAACGATACAGTAAACCCAACTTACTCTGTGAAAACAGCGTCTCAAGATGCCTGCCTGGCAAACATGTCAAACAAGCCAAACGCCGGGGCCACGGTGAGTAAACTACACCTGCTGATTTACTCTGCTACTCTTTAGGCTTTCTCTACTCATCAGGTAGTGTCTCCTCACCTGCAGTCATCTGTGTCTACTTTGCTGCAAATGACCTCATTTGAGTCTCCTGTCCGATATGGTCAGTGTATCTTTTGGTCATTTGATTTTCCTTTCACAAACGGATATTAAAAAACAAAAAATTAGTGGTTATTTGATTTTCGTTTTAAAATACAAAAAAATAAAATTGAAATACAAGGCGTTTTACTTTATCATTGTCAAAAAGGGATGAACTAAACTTAAACAATGGGGTTGATTTTCATTTTTTATTTCTAAAAATCAAAAAATCAAATCACTGGAAGACAGAAACGAAAAAACGCCCCGTTTTTTTCCTATCCTGCGACCGGAAGTTGCCATTTAGAAAGTAAGAGCGCATATGAAGACGGTGATGTGTATGAGAGGGGGAAAAGACATGACTGCAGTTTTTTCTGCTGTCATGTCTTTTACCCTGAGACAAACTCTTTTATTGTTTAAAAAAAAAAAAAACGTACTGATCCATATCCATCACCTCCAGTTACACATCAGCACCGTACTTTTTTTTTTCTCACACACATCACCGTTCTCATACGCGCTCTTACTTTGTAAATTGTAAGACAACTTCCGGTCGCAGAATATGAAAAAAACGGGCCGTTTTTTTGTTTCTGTCTTCTAGTGATTTTATTTTTTTGTTTTTTAAAAATAGAAAATGAAAATCCACCCCGTTTTTTTAAGTTTAGTTCATCCCTTTTTGACCCTGATAAAGAAAAACGTCTCGTATTTCAAATTTTGTTTTTGTTTTTTAAAACAAAAATCAAATAACCACTAATTTTGTTCTTTAATATCAGTTTGTGAAAGGAAAATTGAATGACCAAAAGATACCCTGACCTGATATGTTCTGTCCTCTGCCACTGATTTTCCCAAACTCCATCAAGAATTATGTCAGTTTTATGTTTCTCTGCTTATATGCACATGTGTCTCAGAGAATGTGACATTATAAAACTCTCTTTAGGGTATTTAAATTCACCTCCGATAAACTCGGCATTGAAATTAATATGCATCAAGCAGCATTTGGTCGACTCACAGTCCTCAGCAGGCTCTCTCAGTCTCTCCCTGCAAGGTCTTACTCTAGCAAACTTTGTTAACAAGCTTTTTAAATGAATGTTTAAGAGGTATTCCGAATTGGATCGAGCACCCCGACGATTCAATTATTGCCTCCAGTTAATGGCTACATAGAGGTGGTGACAAGCAAAGCAAATGTGTGTAATGAAATCATCGGGGGCGGGGGGGAGGGCTGGTTTGTTGACACAGACGGGGTACACGCCTCTGGTTTGGATCACTCCTTAATAATTTGAGGTCAGACACTTAATTAACGTGACAGATAACATGGTGGTGGGAAGGTATAAAGCCAGATTTTTTTAAGCGGTTTTGCTGGCGACAGCATCCTAAATTAGAAGTTATTTAAGCCTCAGCAGTGAGCT